>NC_052944.1:18405210-18716460 GCF_013358895.1 Oreochromis aureus | reverse complement strand
CCAATCCAAAACAACATGACTGTTATAAATCTGTTAAATCTGCCATCAATAGTGAAACAGAAAAACCCATATATCTGAGGTTCTATAGATATTTGTTTTAGAAGTCCTGTCTGTCGTCTCCTGTAGCACTTGATTGGGGCATTCAGAGTGTTGTCTAATTCGTTTTCCATATTGGCAAAGAAGAGAAGATTGGAGTGACCATTAATGCCAAACAAATCTTTACATTCAAGAACTCCTGAGAGGAAATGAAACGCGCTGCCTGGAGGATTAGATGTGTTGAAATGCTCAATAGCAATGCTCGGTCCCGCTGGAGTTATCTTAACTGAGAATGAGAGAAAAATCTCTGAGTTTACCAACTCTGTTTTTCGGCCAGAGAGTCAAAACTTCTTTGACATCACTTATTTAAACATTATCGACTGTAAAGCGATGATGTCTCTACACCGAGCTCAGTGCAAGCACGAGCCGATATGAGCCTGATCGAGATTCTGTGTACAGCACGGGCTCCTCGAAGCCTTTCATTATTATCCCAGTGTCCTGTACATATCTAAGACCTGTCTCAGTTAAACAGTCTTCACATTCCAATCCTGTTCTCATTACTAACCACACACACGCTGCCCTTTATCTTAAGGGTACTGTGGGAGTTAAAACACTGTGTTTCATAGCGACCACAGCGATGGCTTTCTGCCAGCAGTGGCCACAGCCCGGCCAACCGTTTGGATTAATACAGTGTTCATTGTCTCATTTAGAGGCGTCTCCGTGAAGGTCACGCGGTCATTTTCTTGGCCACCAGCGAGCGCAATTGAAGTGGTCCGATTGTAAAAATGGATTATGTGCAGCCATCTGTTTTGCTATTAACAATGGCTGGGTTACCATGTTATTAAAGATAATAAAACTATTGGACGGTTGTAAAACGAAGACTTGTGCATACACACAGAAACAGCGGAACTAATGAAGAGTTTATCTAGTCAAAATGACACAGCAGAGATGAACTGAAGATAACTGCAGAAAGTCAAATGAAGGCCACGTGACGACACAGAATAGAAAAAAAAAACCTGTCGGTCCACAGAGCAAATGTCCCAACTATTAAATTCTAAATGAGCATTTATGTAAAAATAAAAAAAGTAACTTCAAATTTAAATCATGTTTTGTTTTGTTTTTTGTTTTTTATACAGCATGTTTTGGATTTCAGCACTGTGGAAAGAGACTTGAATGAATCAGCACCACGGACAGAGCGAGACTAACGCTTGTCTGTTTCAGGACCACGGAGAGAGACGGCACTGCATTTCGGCAAAGGCAAAAAACGAAAAAAAGAATAAATGGTTCAGTTGCACTTTTTAAATGGCTTTTCGTGTATGTGAGAATCACCTAAAACCTCACTGTGCACTTTAAAAGACTTTTTAAATGACTTATTAACAACTCCAAGTGCAGTGACAAGTTCTAGGGCTGCTGGTAACAATGCCGTCAGTTTTAAGTTTTAAGAAGACTCTGGTGACTCCATCTATCTATCCACTTGGGGAACATCCTGGACAGGTCGCATGAAAACTAGAAAAAGGGTTAGCTGTTTCTCCTCACAGCCCACCAGTCTGCCGGGGCCTTTCCGTGTGGAGTTTGCCTGTTCTCCCTGTGCCTGAGTGAAATCACTCCAGGTGCCCCAGCTTCCTCCCACAGTCCACATGCATGTTGGTTAACAGGCAATTCAAAATTGGCTGTAGGTGTGATTGTGAGTGTGCATGATTGTCTGTCTCTCTATACAGACTGTTGATCTGTCCAGGGTTTACCCCACCTCATCAGAAATCATCAGAAAATAGGTGGCTGTATTAAGACCACTATGTCCTCAAACTGCCTGTTTATATATTTGACCTGTCCAGCATGTGATGCCAAAACTGTGGTCTAAAGAAAGACGTGCGTATACTTCATAGCAGCACAAAGCACAAAACGTAGCAGAGTAAACTGATGCAGGAGGGTAAAGCAAGTCATATAAACTGAATCTGCAGGAAGTGTCATTTGTAATTACATAAAGTGTTATGAAAGCAACCGTAAAATTCTGCTGCAAAAGAGCATTAAAATGTTTCAGTTAGTGGTAACGGAAATAAAACCGAACTAAAATCTAAAGTTTATGATCTGAGTCCTGACTAGAATGCAGGCTCTATATTACATCATATTTTCACTCCGACCAACAGTTTCGTTTCTGTCTTGAACGAGCCGCTTTCTCACGAGGCAACACTTATTACCTATTATGCCTCGATATCCTCTGAGCGAATTTCCGCAAAGTGCCTCCAAGGGAAATGAAACACCTGTAGGCTGAATAACTAACAAACACCTCTTCGTCACAGGAGCGCAGGATGAATTACGAGTAGTTCGCTGGCCTTGACAGAAGCTGCAAATGTTGATTAAATTGTTGCAGCACTCGGGTTGTTACATCGAAAGGGTCATGTTACAGCAATTTTGACTTTACTGGTGTGAACGTGGAGGTATTCAACTATAAAATCAATCCCAGCTCATCACCGCCATCATCATCATCATCATCCTTGAGGCTCGGGTGGGGGGGGAAAGAAAATTGGAGGAATACTTCAGTATGCCTTCAGGCTTTTCTAACAAGTCTATTTAAAAGCATGGGTTGTTCCCAACATTTAAGTATTACTGTTGCCTAAAACTAACAAAAGAAAAGCTGTAAAGTGGAGATAATAATAATAAAAGACAAAAAATGGTAAATTAAGTCCAAAGGCAACATTTTCTTTTCACTTCACTTCACCTGACTTCCAAAAATATTTCTGCAATTATTTTCCATCCTCCTTCCCCAAAGTTGCAAAGCTATGACATCACCGTGGGCGGCTGTGGCTCAGCAGTTATTAGAGGGGACCATCTAACCCGAGTCACCCGGCTTAGTCCAGGTGCTGGGGCCATAGAGTAAGCACCGTATGGATCTGTGTGTGTGTGATTTGGTGAATGGGGCTTGTAATGAAATGTGCTTTGAGAGCTCAATTAGAGGAGAAGCTCTCTGTAAGTACGGGTCCATTTACACGATCCGCTTACAATGGGCGCTGTAGTAACAACACCACAGCAATATTAGATGGAGTGATTTACAGTGGTGCATATCAGCGCGCCACACGCGCCTCCTGAAGTGCTTTCAAAGTCCACTGGAGCTGGGCCTTGTCACAAGCTTTGCCATTCATTTGCAATGACGCTGAACGGCAGCCAAGGACGGGCGGTGTCCGGATCGACGTCGTCGGCAAGATCATCTCTCAGAAATAAAACGGCGAGGCCTGTTTCTGTAACATTTTTGTATTTTTTGTGCTTTGATTTTTCCATCTTTGAAGTTGAACTTTCCTACACAGTTGCAGAGTGTCTTGTTTATCTACTCAACCATGTCTGCTATTACAACTACCCACTGCTCCCTTAAATTATTCAGACCCCATCTGCCTCTGATAACAGTACAGATCATTTGTTGGAAGATTTCTTCGCTGTGAAAATCACGTTGATTCGGTTTCGTGAAACGGCAATAACCTTACTGATGTTACTGTTGTATGACATCATTCAGCAGCAGTATCTCCTAAACTTTGAAAAAAATAAAATAAATCACAGGTTGTTGTTAACGCTCGAATCTAAATTAGAATCTGGGGAGAACTCGATTAAAATGCCATTTTAACTGATACCTGAAGAAAAACCACAAATCATTACTACATCTTAAACACGTTACCTATAGAAGGTGGTTTGAGGCAGGCCATACATCCAGGGCTGCAGCTCCAGGGGTGGAAATTCGTTGAACGGCGGGACGATGAGGGAGAAGATCAGAGACAGGCAGACAAAAAAAGCAGGCAAGACCACCTAGGAGGATGGTGACAAATTTAACAGTCAAAAAAAAGACTTTCTTTTTTTTTTCCTTTTAACAGTTTCTGCTCTGCCCGAGACATTTATCTTACATCTGAAGCTCTTTTGAAGCAAAATGTAACAGAAATCAATTAAAAACAGATTTCGCTGAAGTCTAGGGAAATAATTGCAGCAGACAAAAAAAGGAGAAAGTAACGAAACTGAAACAGTTTTACTACTCGCCAAAGTTTCTCGAGCAAAATCAGAAACACAAATCCTTCATGCTTCCTTTTTTTTTTATATTTAAGCCTTGAAGTTTCATTTAATCATGAATGTGCTGCACAGTTTCTGCACAGATGCAGGAAGCGAGTTGGATTCGTTTTATCGCCAATATAATGTCACAGCACGCAGCGGGTGGACGGAATCGGAGCCAGATTCCTTTTAAACAAATAAAAACAATCATTATTATGCATTCGTTATAGGATCCCTGCGCGTTTTATGCACTCGGAACGGTCGACGAGAGATCGATTTCACCGCCGCGTCTCCACCGAGCCGCTGCGGTGTTATTGCATTCCACGCGGCGCGGTCCGGACTGATGCGATCAACAGCGGCGGGGCACCGACGCAATAATGTGTACACATTAATATGCTCCCCGCCAACTTGTTTGGGCACTTCTCCATGCTTTATGAGTTTGATTAAACACTTCCAACACTGCCACCATCATCTGGCCACTCTGATGTAATTAGTTTCTCGCAATTCTCTTGTCTTGAGGGTGTGTGTGTGTCTGTGTGTGTGTTTTAAAAAAAAACACAAAAAAAACAGATGCAACAATACTACCCCCCACCCCCCACCCTCCAAATCCTCTTTTCTTCATCATGTAATTTGCTTTTCATTATATTGTTAGAGCTGACAAAAAGGTCTGTGTGTGTGGGGGGAGTGCGAGATATCTTTACTGTTTAATCATTCATAGGTCGGGGTGCGCTCGGCAGCAAAGGGGAGGTTTGCACACACTTGATTAATTGCGGGGCATGCAATTTGCAGGGCCAATTCAAGATGCTACAATTGAAATCCTGAATTTACTACATGGAGCTATGGCCACGGAAATGTGCTTGGAGGGAAGATAAAGAGCAGCAATGAGACTGAAAAGCTTAATGGCAGACCGCAGAAAGAAAGAACTATTCTTGTTCTGTTGCTCCCTCGCTCTCCCTCCCTCTCTCGGCAGTAATTGCAGGTGACAGCTGGCACTTCTTCCATTGAGAGAAATCGGCAAAAAAACAGGGAGAAGTCATTATGCTCACAAAGCCAAAGCACTCACATGAACAATGCATGAGTTTATCGCATTCTCAAGTTTGGAGGGGATTTAAAGTAGAGGATGGGATTATATGCAAAATGGGTAAAAACACAACATGAATAAGATGTGTTGGTTGTGTGTGTGTGTGTGTGTTTTTCTTTTTGCAGCAAAGTCAAAAGCCTCATTACAAACAGACTTCTCCAAAACAACCATTCGTGTCAATCCAATTACACCGGTGAATAATAAATTTAATGCCACAGCTTGCATTAAAGTGGATAATAGCAGCTCATTGAATATTTTTCTGTAGTCTTAAAGAGGGATATTATGTTTTCCCTTGTTTTCCATCGTATACAGTAACTTTATTAGGTACAGCTTGCTAGTACCGGGTTAGACATTTGGCAAACAAGGTGCTGGAAACCTCCTCAGAGATTTTGGACCACCTTGACTTGAAAGCATCGCACAGTTGCTCCAAATCCGTGATGTCAATCTCACGCTTCAGGACATCCCAAAGGTGCTCTGTTGGAGGGAGAGCTGGCGACTGTGGAGGTCATTTGAGTGCAGTGAACTCATTGTCATGTTTAGGAATCCAGATGGAGATGGTTAGACTTTACCTGGTGGAAGTATCCGTCAGGAGATCTGCACCTGAACCATTGATACAAGACAGGATGGATCCATGCTTTGTGTTTATTTTTGCAAAATTGTCACCCGACCATCTGAATCTCGCAGTGGTAATCAAAAGCAGATAGAGCGTCTTTCCAGCCTTCTATTGTTCAAGTTTGGTGAGCCCGTGTAAACTATAGCCTCATTTTTCTGTTCTTAGTTGACGTAAGTGTCACCCGTTGTGTGGTCTTCTGTTGCTGTAGCCCATCTGCTTAAAGGCTCAGAGATGCTCTTCTGCATACCTTGGTTGTAACAAGTGGCTGTTGCATTGACTGCTCGGCTTAAATCAGTCTGATTTTCTTCTGACCTCTGGCATCAACGAGGCATTTTCTCCCATGGATCCGTTTGGCACCAACAACGACCACGTCACCTTCAAAGTCACTTAAATCACCTCATTCTGATGTTGAGTTTGAACTTCAGAAGGTTGGCTTAAACACGTCTGCATGCCTAAACGTACTGAGTTGCTGCCATGTGATTGGCTTAATATTAATGTTGCATCAACAAGCAGCTGAACGGATGCACCTAATAAAGCCAATGAGTCTATATACATATATACAGTGGTGAATATTCATATTAACACATGGCTGAAGCGTCAGATAATGTAAATCAGTGTATTTACATGTAATCTTTGTGGACTGAAAGCTTTGTGCTGCTGTAAATGTGAGCGGGAGTAGATACATAGGCCCATAGCTCTAGCTGTGAGCACCTACATGCTCTTCAAGCCTTCTGTTTTAGAGGGGCAGCCAATCAGAAGGACATTAAATAAAAGGTATGAACTGCACCAAGCTCAAGCCCCAGTATAAGATTAATAATAGTTATTTTGGTCTCTTCCTCATGTAACGCTATTCTAGTCAAGACCAATAATAGAAATACAGAGCTGGAAATGAACATAATTGCTCCACACACTAAAGTGCTTGTTATTGCCAATAAAAGTTAATATCCACAACTTTAAACAAAAAGAAAATATAATTAAACAAATTAATACTTTATCAACTATTTTCCTGTTAGTGCTTAAATGGGGAGTTGCAGTCAGTTCAGTTCAGAGTGAGCCCCAAACACAAGAAGCCTTCAAGTCCTCGGCGCCACCACATAACCAATAACCGCCTCTGCCCGATTCTGACACTGCCAAGACTCACCCGTCCCCAACTTCCAGCCCCATAAATCACTCCTTTTGTGTTTCTCACCGTAATCTCTTTTATATTCCCCTAACCATTTGTATTGGAGCAGATTACCTCACTACACAATCATATCTGCTGACAATGGGAGCTGTTGACATGACAGGGCGGGGGTGGGGTGGGGAGGAAAGAAACCCTTCAACCAAATGAATAAAGAGGAAGAGCCGGGAGGTGTGCCCTTGCAGATAATGTGCACCCTTGTACATCCGCATTCACACACTTATCCTTCTATTCCTGCTCTGCGTCCCCACTAAAGAGGGACGTCCGAGATTGACAGTGACTAATGGGGGGCTGGTACTGCAGCAAATTACAAGAAGAGCCTGCACCTCGCAAAGGTGAAACACTGCTCGCTCTCCTCCTCTCTCCTCCTTCCTCTCACACAGGAAAGGATGAGCTGCACTCTTTAGTTTTCAGCTACGGTTAGTTGTTAGCTGTCACATATGATGCAACGGCACGACGTCTACGTACGCAAGGAGTTTGTGTGTGTGTGACCGCAAGCACACTTTAGGTCAGAACACACTTTTTACAAGTTGAGAAAATAATCAGTGAAGTACCTGGAAAACTGCTGTTTACTGAAATTGGTTTTGACTTGTTTAAATTACGTCTGCTTATTGGTTTTGACTTCTGAAATTATGTTTATGAGGAGCAAAATAATATAGACATACACTTAATAAGCTAACGGCAATCTGTCATCTCTGTAATTGTTATGCGATCGCATTTAATACGTGGCTAATGAAAACACATGATTAGCACGCGGTGAAATGAAGGAAAAACAAATCATGGGTGTCACTTTGGCTTTCTGGTGCCAATCAGGGCGATCAGGTGAAACTGATGTGCTAACTGAAGCCAGCACACAAACGGATTCACGGCTTCCCGCCTACAGTCGACGTGCTGTTCTTTCAAAGTGCGACGCTGAGGCTGAAAAATATATACCTGGACTCGGATATTGACGTTTTCTTTTCCAATTACAGAAACTGACTGATTGGATCCAAACACTCAAATCTCCTCCACAGCGCCAATCGCAGCCTGACTTTTGTCCTCTGGGCGTGCTTTTGGTACACCCACGTGTGCCATGGGGGAGATAGAGATGATCATTGGACGTGCACTTTACTGACACGACGCTACATCATCCTGGACGCCGCCGTTCACATTTTTCAACGCTCATATTCTGCCGTCAGTGTCGATTTCTCTCCCAACATTTTAAACCCCGTTAAACTATTGACTCCATCAAGATGGATGAGTCTTCCATCCAGGTTTTAAATGAGCTCACTCTATCACATATGCCATTAACTGATTTTGAAAGCTAACATGTATTTTGCGCAATCCTACCTTGATCCTCCCATGCAACCCTACTAGCATAACCCTTCAATCCATCAATATGACAGACTGAGGCCATTACCTGGGCAATGAGTCCTTTGCGGCTCCTTCGGGCGTGGTGGAAGCGCTTAATAAAGAGCGCCAGGAACTGCTGTCTGATCAGCTTCCGTCCGGTGATGACCGTGGATCCCGTCCCGCTGTCACTGGGGCTCTTCCTTATGTCTGGAATAGACGTTAACCTTCAGCATTATTTATCATCTATGCCTATGTAAAAGATCTGCTGAGCATGCTTTTCAGCACCACTAATAGGCTGATCAAATATAACTTAAGTGTTAAACTGGCCAGCTGCACTGGCTCATTCTTCAAAGTGGCAATTTTAGTTTTTTTTTTCATTTCATGTATCTGGGCCTGACTCAAAAGGAAAACACTGACAAACACAGGCCTTGGACACCTTTTGTTTGACATATTTTCATTAATAAGAATGATTTTTTTTTTTTTTTACAAAAAAATTTGCAAAACAGTTTGAATCAAAGGCCAGTTTTGTGATGAAAAGCGCACATTTAAGGTGTAAAAGACAGGTGAGATAATGCGTAGTGAAAGGGAAGCCTGCTTGAAAGTGAGTTTTTTTGGTATTATGCAGTCTCACCTGAGGAGAAACAATCAAACTGAAGCCAAACTAAATCAAATTAATAACCGAGGAACAAAGGGTGTGATGTGAAAAAAATAACAGTTGTGAAGATCAAACCATTGAGGACAAAAGAGAGTACTTACCTTCAACTTTACTTGTGAACTTTTCTAGATGAGAAACAAAAAAAAAGACCAAGATTTAAACAGGAAGTGCAGTTCATTTTAAAACTGTTAAATGTAATATATTGCTAATTCATCTATGTTTGCCTAATTAAAAAAAATAATCTGTGATAAACAATGAAGGACTTGCTACTCTTCCTGGTGGTTTGCTCTGTTTTTGAGTGGACGCTGGCAATGCTGTTCCTCTTGGCTTCGCGGGACCTTCTTTTGCTGTCTCTCACAAACGGCTCCTTTGTCGCTGTGGGAATACAAATAAGATATGTTGTTATGGCCTGACCCAATTTAGGGTTATAAATAACAATAAGAACAGCAACCTGCCCTGCAAGACGCCATATTATTCCCTGCAAAAGCACAAACCCAGGTGTTTCAGGAACACGAGGAAATCCGATTTTTGAGATTAGCCCGATAAGTGAGGTTGCTCGGCAATGGCTGCAAACAAAAATTGTGAAAAGATGGGAACGCGAGATTTACCCATTGAGGTCAATCAGTGACACATGAAAGCAGGGCTGGAAAGCGTCTTGTCTTTTTTATTTCAGTCGTCCTTCTACTGGGGCAGACGAACCCAAACGCAAGGAAAATAACTTCTACCTACATCTGAGTCATCTTTTGCAAGTACTGCTATAAAAGTGACTCGTGGCCTGAGAAGCCAGTGAACGTGTGCTTAGTTCATCGTCATTAATGCAGTCGTGCTGATTTCTGAGACCTTTACACACAGTAATTAAATCCTGCTTTAGGCTGCTTTGTTGGTTTTAGTTCATTTTGATTAATGCATCTAGAGGGTGGACATCAAAATCAAATGGCCTTTTTGGAGCCAGGAACTGCTTCAAATGCCAGGTTCTGATTGGCAAACTGCTTCCATTTTACCTAAATGGGTCTACGTAATTCAACCAAATGGCTAGTTATTAAGCAGCATCGCTAATAAATGCTGAAGGAAATACAGACATGCCTTATGTGGCAACCATATTCTGCATTTGTATAAGTAAAGCATGCTGCTTTATATTTGATGTGTTTATTTATTTTCCTGCTGTGTGTCAGTGTCAAAAACTTCCTTTAGCGATGGCATAAAAATTGTTGTGTCATCAAAAGATGTTAAAAGCTTGAAGTGGAATTACTCTGCAAACGGGCTGATTTGTTTATAACATTCAGGGGTCGTTCTCCAGGCATGAAGTACTGCCAGTTCTGGTGCATGTTGCTGGTGTAAATGATGCCCCTGAGTGTCGGGGCCTTGACTCCAAGGCTCGTCTTTAAAGTCCACATTTGGAAGTTGGAGATTTGGTTGAGAGCTTTGACATCGAGGAGACTGAGGGTTGTGTCCTTGTTTGGAGTTTGTATATGGCTTCATTTCATTCTCACTCGCTTTTTACCCCGTTAGCCATAAAAGGTCGACGGGGTATTGTCGTCGCCGCCCACTGGAGTGGAGTGGACACCAAAGTTTGTGAATGCCGTAACTCGAGAACGAGTCGACGTAGGATTTTCAAATTCATACCACACGGGCATCCACGAAAAAGTTTGAATCTCAGTGACCTCGACCTCACGGTCAAGGTAGAAGGGCAAGTTTTATGTAAATCTTGTGAATGCGATAACTCAATGAGGCGACCTAGGATGTTCGCATTCATACCACAGGTCAAACTACCAGGAGGCTGAAAGGTAGCAGTTATTTTTACTCCTCCTTTCACTCACTGGTTCCTTTGCAAGCATCCATACATGCCAAGTTGGTAGTAAGCTCCATCTCACTATTGCCACAATCTAGTTTGGTATCACAGTCACACCAAAAAACACCTTGTGGGTGTCTGTGAGATGCCACTAGTTATTAAACAGCAGCCATATTTGATGTATTTGGGACAAGGTGGCTGTACGCATTAACCATGGCATCACTTCAGGCAACCTGTTTGCAAATCTCATATGAGGCATGCCATTAAAGTTGGGCCTACAACTAGCAGAGCTGCTGCTTCTACTGCAAGCTGCTTTGCAACCCACGCAGCTCCTCCATTTCATACTATTCATGCCATTTCCAAAAGCAATCCCATACACACTGAATGTGGCACGTGTTGTGCTCTCCACACCTTCAGGCCTTCCACATTCATGCAGACGAGTGGAGAGGCCCTGAGCAAAGCCACTCTACTAAAAATATATCACCAGAGATGGAATAACAATCCCACTTTGACTCAAGCGCCCCTCACAGAAATGTATTTTGTTTATTTGACAGAATATTTCAATGCATTAACACTGACAATCATACATTTATAGTCTGTTGATGTGTTTAATCTACATCAGAGACGATAGCACAGTGTGGTGTTTATTGGTCCGCTTACGTGGTATATCTGCATCCACTCCAGTGTCCTCCGCCACTTTAAGGAATATCTGTAAAAAACAGAACATATTAGGCACATTATCCATAAATGCAAAGTTATGATACTGTAGTTGTGGAGCATTAACTGAGCGACTGTGTAGCTATTTTTTTCCTAATAAACAAATCAAAAATATGCTTAACAAATAAACCTCTACAGATGTCGGAGTGCTCCCTGTAAGGTTTCTGTTCAGAATCAGTTCAAAGATGTGCATCCAGAGATCGCAACCTTTACTTGAACACCTGCCAAGTGGAGTTTCTGAGCGAAGTGCCCTCCTTGACTTTATTTATGAATCCAGGTTAAACAGCAAAATAAATAAATCTCCCTATTTGTGAGCATTTTCGGGTGTACGAGTTCGGCTATGTTTCATCATTTGACCTCTCAAAAGGCAAGCTGCTGGGAGACTGGATGTTATTTGATGTGTTGAATTCTTTTATTCAGGGGCAAGCTCTGACATCATAAAGCAGTATGAAAAGCCGGGCTATATTATTTTTATGCGTTACTTTATTAACGTCAATGCCTTATCAGTTCCTGTTTATTTTTCACACATAGCCAATAACTGCGTGTTTCAGAGCGTTTGGACTTCAAAAGAAAACATGGATGGATGAAATAACCGTGGCGTGGCTGAATTGTGGGAATTCAAAAGGAATTATTCACATCGCCCGCAGGCCATGAGTGTTTAATGCATGTCGGCCTTACATGAAGAGCATTAGGGAAGAGTCACTCGGCTTTATGATCCAAGACGGGTCTGCGTGGCAAACATACTGCTTGAGTCATTTGTTTATGGGTCAGTGCTTCTGGGGAACATTGATTTGCAATCTACAATATGACACTTACATATTAGTTCAAAGAGAAAGTAAAAACGTTCTGCAACTGCAAGTAAAATGATGATTTTTTTCTTATATCATGATGGTGAGTCATGGTTTTGAAAAAAGCGTATGACGTGAAAACGAGGAAGGGAGCAGGAAAATATGTGAGAATTTTAGAAAGCGAATGTAGCGCTCCAGCGTTGGTCTGGTTAAAACCGCATTGAGCACGTTCGTCCAAAATTGATCAATCACTACAAATTTGTTTGCTCTAAAATTAGATATGGTTTTCATCATCATCGGTGTCTTAGCAGAAGAAAGAGAAATCAATAACAGGATCTGAAGAAAAGAGTGAATAATAGACCCACAGCTCAGGTTATTGGCTAAAATGGAAAAAGGTTGGTTTATTATAGTGTTTACTTGTTTTGGGTGAGATTTACAAAATGTCTGCAAATGATTCTTTTTTTATTATCATTGAGAAGAGACCAAAAGACCAAAAAGTCCTACAACGGTACCGTGCAGAAGTCTTGAGCCACCACTCTTTTCTTTATATTTTGCTTTCAAGGTTCAAAGTTCCTCTTTGAACACTGGCTGCTGTTTCGCTCACTTTCTGTCCAGTCCTTGTACCTGAACATTTTCAGAGGAATGTTTGGTTTCTTGAGCCTCTTAACACTGACCTATGAATCATTCAAGCATAACTCAATGGATGAACCAGTGCTGGGGGGTTTTTCTGTCACAAAAACATCATTTGCAAAACTTTATTTAGTGCAATCTATGAGAAAGAACTAAAGATAACACAGTTTGATGGGGAAACTGTATGTCCTCAAAAATGGAGGACAAAAGAAGAAGTGGCAACCCTAACAATGTCAATCCATGCATTCTCGTTCCCTTATCCTTTTCAGTCTCGCGGGGGGGCTGGAGCTATCTTAGGGCGAGAGGCAAGGTACACCCTGGACAGGTAGCCAGTCTGTCGCAGGGCTCCTAACAAAATCAAATTCTTAAAAAAATGGCACCTGACCCTTCAGTTGATCCATCTGAAGCCTCATCAGAAACAGTCTAAATGGGAGAATGGCTGTTAAGAAGGGAAACGAGAAGAAAAGGCTCGAATACGCCAAATTACAATCAGTCTGACAGAGTGATAAATCCAAAATTTGTACATCGAGGTCAGGAGAGACAACAGTGAGTGACTACACCCATCTGTAAACAACGGTGGAGGCTCTGTCGTGGTTTGGGGCTGAATTTCAGCCAGTACTTTTCTGCATTCATAATTTAATCACTTTTGACAAGATCTCCAAAACCACCATCAGTCATGGATTGGCCTCCCCAGAGCCCGGACTTCAACATTATTGGAGCAGTGTGGGATCATTTTGACAGAACAAACAGCAGCAAACATCCAGAAAACTGCTTTGAATGTCTTTCAAGAAGCCTGGAGAACTATTCCTGAAGACTACTTCAAGAAATGACAAAAAAAGCTTGAAATTCTAACAAGCTAGAAAGGTGTGACCACACAGTCTGAACTCTTAGTCAAACTGGTTTTGCTCTGTTTTTCTCTATTTAAATGCCTGTACCTTCCTAGCAAAATAAAGTCATCATTTTTCCAAATTGCTATGAAATTAGTAAGGAGATTTTAAATAGAAACAATATGATGCAAAGTGAATTTATAAAAATGACACATATGCACAAGGCCGTCAGTCCCATGTTTAGTTTACCTCCTCCAGGGTGGTGTCCGAGATGCCATAGCTGGTGAGGCCAAGGTCGGCCATGGCTCGGTCGAGCTCTCGGAAGAGCGTGCCAAAGGTCCCATCTTTAGCTCCTCCGTAGGGCAGGATGTAGGTGATCTCCTGACCGATGCTTTCCAGGAAGATTGCCTCAGGGACGTGTCTTTGCACGAGCTGACCCACTGCTGACAAATTTGCTAGATGGAAAGTCACAAAAATTATGTCAAAACAACTTCTAAAGACGGGCAAAGAGCTGAAGCCGAACAGTCGGCACAGAGGGCTGCGGAGACATATAATATTTAAACAGCATCTTTCAAACTCAGCGTTCACACAGAGAAACTTCACCAGTGAAATCCTTTAAAAACCGCCGTGCAACATATTGCAATCACAACACACCTGATGAGGTGACATTTAAAAGCACTGTAACAGATCAGTGGACCTTATTCCCCCGTCTCATCCACTCTGAACCCGTGTCTATAGTGAGAATCTATGCAGACAGTGTTGCAGAATGCACCACATCCATTATTGATCCAAAGCCTCTCATATATAATTACTGCAGCTCAACAACCACTGGTCCTTTATGAAGAAGTAAATGGCTCTGCTTCACACACCAGTCTAAAATATTTGAGAAATTGTAAGTATGTTTCGCTCTGCTTGCCTGTGTCTGTCAATAAAGAGAAATGAGCTGTCACTTGAGGAAATGTGATTTCATTTCGTGGGATTTTCTGACTTATATCAGCAGTCTTAAATATAATCCTTTTGAAGGAAGCAGCAGATTTGATTCTGATTTTATTTCCATGCATAATAACCTGGAGCCTGCTCTAGAGTTTGCTTCTGATCATGACTTGCATTGGGCACCTTTTGTTTACGCGATCAAGGCCTGAGAATGATCAAAACAAATCAAATAACCAGCAGAAGATTCGGTTGGGCATTAATCAGCTCTATTTCTGCAGTTTCTCAACATTTCTATATTTAATATAGTCAAAACTTGTGTCAGGCAAATGAGAGAATATCATGTATAAAGCAGAACATTACAGGTTAGGAAAAATAGCAGCTGGAGAAAACGAACCACACGTGGAGCACGTTCCACGACCCGTCTCAAGCAAGGAAAACAGAAACCATGTCCAATTTTAATTTGCCCATTTTCCCCTTCAACATCATCTTCTTGCACATCTCTGTGCTGATTTCAGTGCCGCTGCTATTTATAGGTCCCTACCTAAAAATCCCATTCTGTCCTCTTGCGTTCTTGTGCGTATGCCACACTTCTTCGGGGAAGACGAAAAAATGATAGAGAGGCAATTTGGTGAGTAGGTTGTGCCGTGAGCAATGATTGTGTTGCCAAATATCCGTGCTTTCACACAGCGGAGCTGTTGTTTGATGAGACCAGATCATTGCCACCAAATGAGACGCCCGAGACGTGTCAGGAGGTTACAGTGGAACTACAGCGACAACCTGATGCCGCAGGGTTGACTGACTGTTTTATGTCAAACAGGCAAATATAGATATAAAGTAATAAGAAAATACAAACAGAAAATAAAGCAGAAAAAAGTCACATCGCCAGGAAAAACTCCATATACCGCCCACTGTAAATCAGGGGTGTCAAACATAAGGCCCAAGGGCAAGAATCGACCCAACAAAGACTCTAAACTAGCCCACTGTACATCTTTAGAAAATATGAAGGAGTTTATAGATTTTTAACTTTTAAATGTATTTTCATAAGTTTCACAGCTTTTCTTATTGATAAAGCCCCAAGTGCCATTCATACTACACCTAAACTAATGATAAATAATAATAATGGATTAAATGACAGAAATATTCCTGTTTTTCCGCCATCAGTTATCTGGTTTCTTTTTATGTTTGTAGTTTTTTTACAGTGAGTCCACAGAAAAAAAGGACATTTTCTGTGAATTAATGAAAACGTTATATTTTACTATTACAGGACAGTCTGGGTAATAAACTAGCCGAGCGTTTTCTGCACAGTCAGCCGATATAAATGTACAACTGAAATCGAGGCACATAAAGCCTGTGAAAGTCAAAATCCTAAATCCAGCATGCTCCTCGTCACTCTCATAGCACGACGCGTCACCTTCACCTCTTCTCTGTTTGTAGTCTGGGCCTCAGACTCGGCCAGGTCAGATGAGATTGACACCAAAGCAGATTTTTCCTCTTCTCTTAAATTTAAGCTCCGTAGATCCTCATGTGCAAATAGAATGGGACTTTCAGGGAGTGAGGAGAATGGGCAAAAATCAAATCCAGTACTTTTTTTTAAATTGAGTTGTGAAACTTTTTTAATCGCTGCCTGTGGATTAAAACTGAAAAGATCTTAAACATGCAATAAGTGAAGTGAAGAGTGGATCTAAGAGCTAAACAGGCAAGTTGGCCCCGCTGCCACTGAACGCTCCAGCTTAACGCTTTACGAGAACAAGTGAGTAACGTGTCGCTGGCTGTTGACAATCAGCACTGCTGTGGAGTTCAACTAACAAGACGAATAACTCGCTACCGCTGCAAGAGATCAAGATCAGCGTTAAATCACCAGGAACTTGTCACACTTTGTAAGACGTTTTAGTCAAAGTACACTTCAGCGGTTCAAAGATTTCTAATCTCTCTTATCCTAAAAATCCTAGTTTTCCCACACAAATTCATCACTTTATTGTGGCCTCTAGCAGCACATCTCAAAACCTTCTCGAGGAGAGATACTTTAATGTTTTATCTGTGAGTTTGGTAATAACGAGTTGATTTTATTTTCTTCTGGTTCAGAAAGGATGAACCGGCGTGCGCTCTAATAAACCGCACATTTAAATGTGTGTGTGTTTTTAAAAACTATATAAAGGAACTATATAAAACTTTCCATGCAACATTTGTTTTACAAGGTAATAATCATAACACATGACATACAGTAAACGGAGATAGTTGGTACCTGATGGATCAGAGTTGCTCCAGCTTTGGCTGCCAAATCCTTCATCTGGGCTGCTGCTCAAAGGACAGTCTGTCTCCTGTTAATCAGAATTGGATTAGAAAGGCCTTATCAGGCCTTACCTCTTAGAATGATGAACAGTGCCTTGCTGACAACTCCTGTCTTGCATTAATCAAATAACGGGCATCCACAAGTTTCTATTTAATTGCTCTAAATAAAGCCGCATGCATGCGTCAACAGATAATGCTGTCAGCCTGTAATGGAATATGAAGCCACCGTCATTCAGCCAAAGACATGCGCACAAAAAAAGGTTAAACATTTTTAAAGAGCTGCTTCTCTTTATGGAGTTCAATCACAAGGAAATGAGATCGGGGCAATTAAACTTTTTTTTTTTTTTGGCAGTTAAAGGTGTGTAATTGCAAACTCTTCCTATTAATTACCAAAATGACACCCAGGGAAAAAGGAGGAGGGCTGAATCGCTACTTCGCTCACGAAGGTGTTTCCACGTTTGTTTATTTCTCTTAAACAAATGACTTCGCTCACCTCGAAGACTCGGCAGACAAATGGTAATCGCTCTCGCCCTGCTGGCACCGGTGCATCTTGTTCATTTGCTCCAATTGATTAAAACTAAGTGTGCGAGGCACCATTGGCGAGCGAAAGCGAGAAGCACCCCTCTCCCCCGCGACAATTAGTATCATCCAGCACGTAGGCGTATGCCAATTCTCATGCTGGGGCAGACTAAATACAGATCATTATGGGGGGGGGGAGGGTGGTAAAAGGAGAAAGAGAGCACTCTGGAAAGTCAGAGGCTGGTCAATAACAGATGAGAAAGAGGTTACTGCTGTGCCAAAGTGCTTGCTGCTGAAAATCCTTATTTTGGGGGATTTACCATTAAATTAAATAATAAGATCTGTAAAGATCTAAAGAGTCCTCTAAGGCCTTAAAAAAGTGGCCTTACTCACTGTGTGAGCAGATTATCACAATTATCAATCAAAACACTGCTAAAATAAGTTTCCTCTGAGTAAGTTTGAAGACCTAAAGCGCGCTTACCTTCTTCCCCCCTCTGGCCTGACCGATGATGCCGTTACGCTGAGCTGTCATCTTTCCACTCCCGTCTCTGACCAGAGTGAGGTAGTAGCCACTGCCGAAGCATTTCTTCAGGAAGATGGAGGAGCCGCAGCAGCGCATCTTGCCATGGGAGATGATGGCAATGCGATCTCCTAAGATGTCTGCCTCGTCCATGTGGTGCGTGGACAGAATGATGGTGCGGCCTGCAGAGGGAACAGAGAGAGGCTGGGACCGCGTCGCCTGAATGGGACGAGCAACGTCGTGCACGCTCTTGCGTGGAGCTGATGTGGAGAAAACAAGTTGAGGCTTTCTTTTTAATAAAAAAAAGCAGTTTGAACCATTTTTTTTCAGTTTGGACCTTGTTTGTTTCAACAACTGTCATCATTAAGCGTAAGCAGCACAAGAAAGGATTCCACGGATCAAAACTGTTCAAATCAAGCCAACATCGCAATCTGCGTGGTAGTCACTTATCTGCGGATTGTTGATCCCACTGTTTTTTTTCTTCTTCTCTTTTTTTTACTCATGCTTATCCGCATGGCAACAAAGCAAACTCCAGAAGAGTGCGTGGGCGTGAATCTGGGACAAAATTAAAATGATGATAAAGGCCACCCTAAGCCTACTTTCGAGCGTTTCTATGAGACCACATTTTATTCCAGCTCTCCCTTTTGTTCTGCGGGTCCTTTGATTCGAGAGGCGTCAAACTGAGCCCAATTGCAATGACAACTAAAGCATGCATTGCAAGATTATTCACAGGTGTTCTAATCCTTTCATATCATGCTGTATCAGATAACACATATTAATTATCACGTACCCTGGTAATCAGAAAAAAAGGGCTAGATCTATAATGAAGTCACAGCGTGGTCGTGTCTCTGCAGTCTGTATGAAAGCAGTATCACAGAGTACGGGGGGAACTTTTGATCCTGCCATGTTTTAAAGCTGAAAAAAAAAAATTTAACCTGACACGTTTAATATTGCTATGAAAGAAACCTGCTTAAAAGTGAACAGACAGAGTGGTCTGTCTTAATTTCTTTGAACTACAGAGGCCAAAAGACTCAATAAATGATACTTAATAACAGATTTGTTGCCATGCTAGTGGAAAAGCATCGTGGATGGCACCGTATTGACTGGTGGATAAATCAAAATTGTCTATCAGGATCAAATAATGGTATAACCATTCAACCCACTGATGTGACATTCAGTGCCGGAGAACGATCCCTACTGGTTGTTATAGTCTCTACTGATAGCTGGTTTACAGTTATTGAATGAATTCTGACAAAGCTTTGTAGGGGTGTGGAGCGGGGTCATGTTAACAATCGGTCAACTTCGTGATTTATTGGTCAAAAAGTGCCAGAAAGCCTTATAATTTAGAAACTACGATTCTTACAAGTGTCCTGTGCGTTGTCGACATATATTAAATCTTCATACGATACTTTTTATAAGTCACATTTGACCTCTGACCTCTCCTTCAAGGTCAACAGAACAAATCTGAAGGTCTAAGTGATAATAATGCCATATAAAGATGCTTAAAATGACAAAAGGTTTTCAGAGTTGCAAGAATATGTTGGCATGGCAACCTTTTTGTCTACAGTTGACTAATTGTATAGGGACTTTATTATGACATCACAGTAACAGGTTATAACCATTTACATACATAAAAATTTGAATACATCCACTTTGTTCCTAAGTAAATATTTAACTTTTTAATTAAATCTATTATGAAATAAATTTTACTGAACAGTGAAGTGAATGCTACTATATGAGAAGTGCATAATGCATCATGGGATTGCAGCCCTAACTATGAGCTTTAATAAAAGGAACATTTTAAGGCCAATCCCAGAAATGTTAGAGGTGTATCTGCCTCCTCCCACATTTGGGAACTCCAGTAAGCCTTCACTCTGAGAGTGAAGCGCTCTATGGTACTACGAAGCCTTTAAAATACAGTAACACCTGAACATTTAGGTTTTTGTAAGGGTGTTAGATGAGAGAAACAAAGAGAAGCCAGTTTGGGAGAAACATCTAGTACATAGCACGTCACCTCTTTGCTGAATTTCTGAGCGTTTCCTGGAAAAGGTCAGGCGCCTCTGCTGAGCACGGCTGTTTTTACACTGAGCTTGTTAAATGTGCGTCTGTATCCTGCACAGGTCACACCATCCCAAAAAACAAGGACACACTCAGAGGTCATCTACCGCAGCCCAAGGTGGGCATTTTTGCTTGGCCAACTATTACCCCACCTTTTCATCCTCCGCCCCCTCCGCCCACTCTGAGCACTGCCACCAGCTGAGCTGCTAAATCCGTCCCTTCTCAGTTAAGTATTGCTGCTTTATCCTATGCCAAGCAAGTCTGGATCTCTCTCTATATAAACTCCAGCAAAATGCTCGAGTTGAATGAAAGCCCGCAACCCAGTCAATTTAACATATGCAGGAAGAAAGCTACGCTTATGAAGGGGGAGGGCTGAGGAGATTTGAGGTTTATTTTGACTGCGCCAGCTCATTTTGTTTGGGATGCTCAAACTTTCAGATGATTTTCCTGGGGATTTGTTGTGGTTTATAAGGGGAGGGGAAGAAAAATCAAAAAGCACTGCATCATCTGTGAGTTGGGGGAAAAATAAATGTGTTTGGACTGCAGATGGCCCACATAGGTATTCTGATTTATAGTGTGTTGCGGTGCATTACAGCGCAAAGTGATATATCAAATGGAGTTGGGTGTGCTCAGGTAAATTGCTAGTACTCGCACTGCGCACAGCAAAGTGAGGCTGGAAAATCTGGGTTCTTTTATTTAGCTTCCTTCCCTCTAAATCACGTTGATAGAAATGGATTTCACAGTGGTCGGGGAAAGGCTGGACAGATATTATGTGCGTCGGCAGTAAGATGAATTACTGGACAAAACCGTATTAACGGCTGTTTGTGGCAATCAATTCAGATCAATAAATTTTGAAATTACCTTCACGCTGTTTACAGCCCGTCCGGGGGAGTTATAATAACCAGATGGCGCTGTGTTCACTGTAACATGGCTTATAAGTTACACCTGCTGAAAGACTCACGGTGCAGTGACTGTGAGGAGCTTGAACCTCAAGAACAACTAGCATGGCATAAAAACACAAAAAAACAACCAGTGATATGTTTTTATGCAATATGCACTGCACTACTGCCTTCAACCGCGCATTATTGTGTGCTCCTGTCAAAAATGCACTATATACAGTACTAAAATAAACATCAACGCACTCACATCAACAATAAAGGGGGCTGTTGCAAGCATACTTGACATTTGTCAATAAACACATATGCACTACAAGAAAATTAGACTGCAGACTGACAGGTAGATTATTTTTACACGCTCCTAATAATTATTCATTATTTATTTTCACTTTAGCTGCGCGCCATTTTTCTCACATGCCTTGTCAAAATCTATACATCAGTCTCTCTCTCATGTTACAGAAGTGTGAAAATATTCGCTCTCGGTCTTCTGAAACGCTGAATGCACATCGCTTCTCACAGTTCTTGCCGTCAGGGAAGGATTAAAGGTAACACTGTGATGTACTGCTCGTGGCATTTTTGGCATTTCAATCTGTAATCACTGATTAAACTTTAATTAATGACTTATGTGAATTGTCTATATTGACTACTTTTGCATTACTGCTCTTATCAACTAGTAAAAAAATATATAAAGATGTGAAATCCTTGGATATAATGCTGCCTTAATTCTTCGGACAGACTTACTCAATACTCAGGTACTGGCTGTGGTACTGAAACAATGCTATTAGGCACTAAGGGACCCAAAGTGTGCCAAAAACTATCCGGTCTTTAAGTGATGACGTGATGAATCCTGCTTCCGGGCCCAAACTACTCCGCGTTTAATAAGACTTTTGTGTTTTTTACATGTTTTAATGCTTTGTATCTTGTTCTGTTTAATCTCAACAAGCCCCTAAAAACAGTCAGTGATCATCGTTGGCCTCTCTCGGTTTTTATTACCGCTAATCAATTCAAAGCTCAGTTTTTAGAACCTTACCATGTAACTACAGCCCAGCCCATGCAGCAGTATATTATTGACTAACCTTGTACTACGGATGTATTTTCTCAGTTGTTCTTTTGACTGAAGTTTGGTCCGTTTACAGCATCCTGCTATGTGATTGCATTTGTCCCCAACCTTTGGAAACCCTCACGTTAACTTTTATTGAGTGGAAAAAGTTAGGTTCATCCTCCAGCTTCACTGTTTATATTATGCTAACATAGCTGTGTCGCTAGCGATCACGTAGCACATTGTTATATACGAGCTAGCCAAACTTCAGTAACTCTACAAATGTCACTGCTGTCTACTTTCCTGTCTTCATGTATGTCAGAAATGATAGAAGAGCTCCACGTCTTAATTTGTTTTGGAAATCTCTCAGTCAGAACATGGTATATTATATTTAGATGGAAACTAGCGAGCTAACTTCCTGCTAACTAATAACTCCATTAGAATTTCATAAATTTGGTTTTCATGGATGCCTGGGTGGTAAACTTAATTGTTACACCTGGTAGAGCAGCTACTCTGATCATTTTATTACAGATGAAAGGATTTAGACAGTTTTTAACTCAGTGATGCCGCAGTTATCGTGTGACTTAGCGACCTGCAGCGGAGTTTGGGCCCAGGCACGGCTAATGACGTCAGACTTAAAGACCGGATTGATATAAATCAAGATGGATCCATGCTTTCATGTTCTTAACACCAAGTTCCTACCATCTGAATTTTGCAAGAGAATTCAAGAATAATCTAATATAAATAGTCAAATAGTCTATTGTTTAACCTGTGTAAACTGTAGCCTCAGTTTTGTGCTCCTAGCTGACAGAAGTGGCACCCTGTGTGGTCTTCTGCTGTAGTAGCCCTGCTTCAAGGTTCAGAGATGCTCTTCTGCTTAGCTTGGTTGTAATAAGTGGTTATCTGTATAACTGTTGCCTTGCCTTCACCTTAAAGCAGTCTAGCCATTCTCCCCTGAACTTTGGCATCAACAAGGCATTTACACCCGGAGAACTTCCACTCGAGCCTATTGCAGCTGTCACGAGGCGAACACAAAATGTATAATATCTATTATATTAATATCATCCTCAAGGCCCATTTTACAACATAATGACCGGGGTAATTTAATAGTAATCAACTTCCTGTAATGGATAATAATTAAAAATTCATAATTTGCTAATTTTTACTTTAAATCGTCACCTTCTGCAGTAATTTTCAAATGAAATATGACAGAAGAGCCATTAAAACCCACCTTAAATGCACAAATCGACCAGCTTGTAATTTTAGCTTTTTGATGAATGTCCAGTACTCGACTTAAACATGCACTGAGGGTTTAATTTAAGCTGCAGGAGCACGCACACCACGTTCGTGTTTCTCTGCATCTTGAGCAGTTTTAACAGTTTTCAGCTGCCACTAACCAAATAAGCCCCGAGTGAATTTAACACACACAAAAAAAACACCCCCTTGGAGCGTCGCGGTCAACCTGTCTGTGTGGGGGGGGAAAAAACTGCACACTTAATTAGCTGTAAAGAAGCGCGGCATTAAGTCCAGCATAAGCCTAAAGCTTTTTCACACAAATAGACCGCCTGTAGCCTTTTTTGTTGCTTAATGACAAACCTTAGTAACACTGCGGTGCAAATAAGAGCGGAGAGACACAAAAACATGACTCACTCAACCGGCCCGAATGCAGGGGGTTCTCATTATAACGGAGTTATCTCAGGCTCCCAATTGGAGTGAAGACTTGATTAGAGAGAGAGAGAGAAAAGCTAATGACATAGAGAGGGCGGAATGTCGCTCAATGCACATTAAACATTTAGACATCTGTTGAGAGAATGTGTTACTATAATGTCCATGTCCTGCTTACAGCCACCAGCAACCACAAAGTATATTAAGGACACAGAGTGACAAGCTGACTGATTTGGCAGACAATTATGGACTCTGTTAAACAGCCATGTCAATTAAAGCTTCTTCTTGGATTTACTTGTCTTCGCTCGCATTCCAATCTGTTTAAGTACGATTCACAATTTCTCCCCGTCCATGATTGAGTGTCACCCACAGCGAGGCTAAAGAAGAATTACATCGCAGAGAACCGGCCGCTTCATTACCTTAACAGCTCTCGCGCTGGATGTGTTTCACCCTCGTCAGTTTAAAGTTTACTTTGAGCTGGGCTCAGTTTTGGAAACTTTCTCGGTTTCAGACAGATCAAACATGCGCTCTGCGCTTTCTGGTCAATTCTACTAACATAAGGGGGCTTCAAAGCTTTTAGTGGAGCCTCGGTTTTTACCTCTGATCTCATACCTTTTTTTTCTTTTTTTCTTTTTTTTTTTTTAACCTGTCCCGTTTGGTTCTTTTGCCATCAGAATTATTGTCTAAAGGCGAAGAAAGATGCCCAACGGACTCTGATCTCATACCTTGTTTGTACTTTAACAGCAGTTCCCAGATACCCCTGCGGGCATAGGGGTCCACTCCTGCTGTAGGTTCATCTAAGATGACGATTTTCGAGCCACCGACAAACGCGATGGCCACGGACAGCTTTCTCTGCATGCCACCTGTAAGACAGCACAGCTTAAAAACACATCACGGCCCAAAGGAATGCACAAGCTAGTGTAAGAGCCGCTCAGCTTGTAACACGTTGCAAATCCTGCCCGAACATCTGTCACAATAAAGTTTCACATGCAAAATGGGCACAATATTGAAGAATGATTACGGAATATACCAAAATCTATCTTTCCATCTTTTAAAGTAATGCCACAAAATGATTGATGGCAGAGAAGTAGATACACCGTCCTAGCATTATTGCAGTCTGTAATCGCTTAGCTCTTCAAAATGCATCCACTGTAGTGCTAATGTAGTGGAAATGTCAGCATAGATCAACCTTGAAAGTCATATTTCAGTGATTTTGCTCACAAGCAATCCATGACTGGGGACAATTTATCAAGTAGGACTTGCTCATGACCCCCAGACAATGAATTACAACCTGTGACACACAGGTACAGTGAATGTGTGGTAGAGGAGCAATATATCCTGAATAGACAGGATAAGCTACGTGTAATATTCCTTCCCAGGGGAAATGAATGCACGGAGGACACGTCAACGGCTAAATTGACATGTGCGCACAATAGGATACAGCAACATACATTAACATACAGACTCACCCGACAGGTTCTTGGCAAGTTCTTTCCGTTTGTGTGGCAAACCGACGTCCTTAATCATCTGATCCATCTCAGTTTTAACCTCTTGGCGACTGCGTCCTTTGAGCCGGGCGTAGAAGTAAATGTGCTCTTCCACTGTCAGCCTGGAAAGGTGGACATGACATCACAACGTCTGCTAAACTGACACATGACGATGCGTTTTTAGCCACGCTTAAGTATTAATGTTTTTTTGGAGACATTTTCCTAATTAAACTTCCGTAAACTAAAACAAAGTCTTACGTAATAAAGTCTTACATGCATCAGTATTTCGTGGCTGCTTCACAGGTTAGGCTGTGATACGTCGTAATGCCTTCCTCTGTGTTTGCATGAATATTTTAACCCTACTTAATATAGATGCTTTCACTGTCTGGAATTAATATTAATGAAAGTAATTTGCAGGTGCTCAGCCATAATTATGATGTAAGACTTGCGTCTAGTTTCACGTAATCAGTTTGTGGAGTGAGAGAGAAGAAAAGGATGAATCAAAAGTTAAACAGAAAAATAGAATAATGGTCAGGAATGATGTCATTAGGAGACTTCTGACTGGGCCAAGGAAGGGAAGGTCATTTAAAATTTTAAAAGGAAAAGGAAAGGAAAAGTACAGAGAGGTGTTGATGGGAAACAAGGCAAACTCTTGTTATTTGATCGATCTGCGGTGTAATAAATTTTTAATTTTCATACAGTTGAAACACGATTAAACCAACGGCCAGCACAGAACATGAATGCACAGCTCTCTGCTAAAGTCACTCACTCATTGAATAAGACATTATGCTGCGGACACATTCCCAAGTATGTCCGGATACTGTCCATGTCAGTGCGAATGTCGTAGCCATTGATGAGAGCCGTACCCGATGTAGGTGGAAACAGTCCCGTCAGAATAGACCTACAGAAAAAAAAAGAACAAAAGTGATCCATATTTGTTGCTGTTAACATTATCTTTGCTTAATAAACAGATTTATAGAGCTTCCAGTGCATGAAAATTAAAGCCCTCTGCGGGAAACACAGACTAAAGATACATTTAGCTAACATGAGGTTGCCCATTGGTCTGTAGCCTCAAAAATACCTAATGCTGGCAAACATGGTTACCAAGGTGTATCCATAGACTGCCCCATCAAACTTGAGCACATAATGACTGGAGAGGCTGTCAGTTTGAAGTATTTTACTATAATACTCAAAATATGTCTGTCAGGGGTGTGTCCAGAAGGGGGGCATTGGGTGGCACCAGCCCCCATGAAATATGATTGGCCCCCTGGTCTAGAGTTCTGTTAATCTTGACATCCCCAACGCCCTCTAATGAGAGCTTAGCAGCAATGCAGCTGATTGCATTTACTCAGGCATGTTTAATGAGATTCAACGTAGTTGTACTTTAAGTTTTTCTATGTTAGGCAGCTTTCTGCTTTTACCCCTCTATATTTTTCATTCAATTATAGAACTTCATAGCATTTACTAATTTTTGAAAGCTTTAGTTACTTATTACAATGCAGATTTATTGTATCATTATAGATGAAGCTACCAAGCAGTAATTATAGAATAAAATCACGAAGAGCTGCAACATTAAAGTGACACACCCATCAATGGATCAATAATTCTGATCCAATAACATCATGTATATGATTCTAAAATGCTTAATTCCACATGATGAATGCATTTACGTTAGTAATTTTAAATATAGTTAGCATATACGCTACATAAGTAGCATTATAACTTTTACTTCAGTAAAAAGTCTAAATACTTTTTGTCACTTTGTAAAACAGTTTTAAAGAATCGGCAATAGGACAGAGGGCTCCACACGAGGATGGAAATTGTGTTTTCTACACAAGTTTTCTAATCTAATTTTACTTCTTATGAATCTTCTGAATACCTGTGTGTTTCATTCTATTAATATGACAACAACATTTAATATTTACACAGGAAACCTGAATGTTATGAAATATATGATATATTATCATGCCATTGCATTGCCTGGCAACTACCCTATACTGGACAAAAATGCCATTCATACAGTAGAGCTGCAGGTGGGACTGGTAAACTAACATGTTCCAAAAGGCCTACACACCACAAACATGGTTGAGAGGTCCAGTTTCAGGTGATTTGGATTTGATTAGTTTGGCACCCATTCAATGTTGAGCCATGGTAATGCTAACTATAAGCAATATTATCATTTAGGCATCTGAGTCACCCCTTGTCCAGTTGTCACAAAGTGGAACAAACTACTCTATAAGTCATGCTGTAGACATGTTTACATCTGCTGTAACATTTGGGCCATTTTAACATTTGAGTTACCAGTACATTCCCATGCTACAGTACTGTTAGTTCATGGCGTTGCTGAACTGATTTACTTAATCACACTGGGAAAAACCAAAAAACTAAATAACTAGACGATAAATATGAAACTGATTGTGTAAATATATCCCCATGTGTGGGCCTCTGCAGTGCTCACATCCTGCTGTACCAATGTACAGTAAATGCCATTATAGTCATCTAATTGTAGATATAAATTAGATGTTACTCTCATTAAAACAATAGATTATAAAGCTTTCATGGTGTTATTGGTGGGTCAGTACTAAAAATTGGTCATCTTAGCTCAATGGTAGACAACATGATGACATCATTTCATATAGAGGCGCATGTGCCTAATTAGGCTGCTCTAGTCCTGATAGGGTAGGAGGAGTTCATGAGCAAACAGACGCGTGTTATAAATATATAGCATTCTGCTCAATAGGTCCTATTTATATATTTCTAATTTTATTTCCCTAAAGTATAACATAAGTGCAAATATCAAAAACTGTTGAAAAAATACTGCGTCAGACAATTTAAGACTAACAAAAATGCAGAAATATTAAATTAAAAAACAGCTGAACAGCTTGGAAATGTGTTTTATTAACTGTACTGTAATACTGCATCTCACTGATAGCTACTGTGCTCTGCAAAAGCCTCAACAAGCTCTTATGTGTGCGACAGAGTCCTTCCACTGTCCTTTCTCTTATTGTGATCTGTTATGTTTCGTTCCAGTCGCTCTGCACGGATGTCTTCCCTCTAGCCCCTTAGTCTTGCGTCACTTGCTCTCTCTGTCGCTCATATTTTCTGGCCGAGTGGCTTTCATTTATTTCCTGTCGTCCTAAACCCCTTCCAACCTTTTTTTTTGCTGTTTTTTAAACAGCAATTAGATCGCTCCCGCTATCACCACAACAGCTGAGTCTCTGTGACAAATGCCCTCACAGAGGAGGCCACTCTTTGAAAGCAGTGACCACTTAAATAATGCAGCTGGAGTACAGTCGGCATTGTGTACACTATAGATCAGCTGAAGCTTGTGAAGTGAAATGAACACTGAGCCAAGCAGTGAAACATGTCAGAGTTACATCATTCAGCTCACATTGTGGTTGTTTTTCCAGCTCCATTGTGGCCAAGAAATGATGTGATCTGGTTCTCGTAGAAATCCACGCTCAGTCCGTCCACGGCGAGCTTCTTTCCAGTCTTGTAGATTTTGACAAGATTGTGGATTGAGACGCCTGCTGTCATATTAGGTGGCGGTTTCTCCATATGCTCTTCAGACAGAAATACAAACCATTATAAACACACACACACACACACACACTTATGAAACACAAAAGCAAAAAAGCAGGCAAACTGGGACCTCTAATATGAATAAATGTGTTTAAAAGGCACATTAAATCAGCAGCATTAACTGATCATAAATGCTGAAATAAAACATTTAACTGATCATTAAGGTGATTTCATTTGCAAACACAAAATATAAACTCAATGTTATGTATCAAATAAACTTACAATCCATATAGTAAAACAGGAAGATGAAACCATAATGTTCAGAACACAACAACCAAACCAAAGTAGCCTCCACGCTAATTGGAAATTGTGTTTTGTTTGTTTTTTAGCAAATTGCTAACTTAAAGACTAACAAAGTGAAACTCTGTTGTTGCTATACATGACAAGTAAGCCACTAATGTTTGAGTCTCTAAACCAATTAACCAGCACATGAACAAACTTGTGAGAATGTCACAAACGCTGCACGTAAAAACTTGACATGTTGCATACATCACACCCTGAAGGTGAGCTATGAAGGTCAGGTTTACCGTTGTGTGCGTTGGAGTCTGTCAGCACACTGGGCTTATCATCCGTCACGGATGCCGTTCCACGCCAATAAGATGCAGTAAAAAGGAAGTACCACGGCTTAGGGATTCCATATTGACCTGGGATCAATTTCCGAGATCATTATTCACATTTTAATATTGGCCTGGCCTAAGGGAATATGGTACTTTACAATGTAGGTTTCCTCCTGACAGCCTGGCACAAATCCTGAGCTCTTTTAATTACAGTCTCTGAGGAAAGCATAAAGTCTATGCTCCTGGATATTTGAGCGCATGTTATATATCAGCATCATTCTATGTTTTACACAACAACAACCAAAAAAATGTTTTAAAAAAAGCATCAACAAAATCATTCAACAAAGAAAAAAAATATACCTGGAAAGACATTTTCAATGTACCAAGTGAGCACCCAGTATAAAAGAGCATCAATAAGCATCATGATGATGGATGTGATGAAGGTGTAGCGTCCCCCATCTTCTGGACTCTTGGCGATGTTGCGCCACTGAATACCGACGCCTTGCTCCTCAAATTTAGAAAAGTTCTCACAGCCGTATCCAAATGCCACACATGACAATAAACTCTGGGAATGAAGGATATGCAGTTGGAAGCATTAATAGTTTGCTTATTTTGTTTTCTCAAGAGATTACAAAAAGTTCAAACTAACTAAAAATAACTAAATCGTGTGTAGAGAAGAGCAAGCTAGCTGCTAGTTATTAGCATTGTGTAAAGACTTAAACGAGGGCAAATCAGCTAGCCTTGTAAGCTACATCTCATCGTCTTAACTCTCAGCCCAACACAAATACTGACATTACATACAAAATGCTTAGACACCACACATTCAGAAAATAGATTTAAAAAAAGAAGCTGTGATACATCTTCAGCATGATTCCATGATTTTTAAAGTGTCAGTACTCATTCTTAGGATAGAGTATCCTCACAGCACTCGAGCCCTGTCGCGGGGGAAAACCGGAGGAAGGGTTATATGTACAACTTATTAAACTTGAAAAAAAGGGACACTATTTAGACATGTGCTGTCTGGTTGAAATGCTAACCTTTATGAGCATATCTCAGGACAGGATGGACACTAAAACGAGTCTGTGACAAACAAAGATTTGTTGGATCTTTCCCACAGTAGGAAACTGCAAATGATGCTTTGCCCGGACGACATCATCTGCCATGGCCTCTCACTCTGCATTGCCATGTTGCCTGCCAGCTGTTTGATCACGCCTCATTTGCTCGCAGCATTTATACTCCGGCAGAAGTGTTTGCCGAGGCTTTAGAGGCGAATCATCATGGAGACGATAAACCTGATGTTACACTACCAGGCAGACAAGCTGAAAAGCTCTGCACTGATGCCAAACCGCTAGTCTGGCTGCGACCACTGCTGGGCAACTTTCTGTGATGTCCTCTAGTCACCATCCGTCCATCAGTCAGTAGATGAGCGCTGACAGGAGGGCTAGTGGGCACCTATCCTTGACCTCTCTATGAATGGCTGACGAAATGACAGGAGCCACTCCTTTGGCTTTGGGAAAAGGGCACGAGTTGGCGGACAAAAGAAGGCCGTTCTATTGAACACGTGTCAAACGACAGATTCAGCCATCATTCAGTCGGCTGCAGACACAAAAAAACATTGTTGCAAGGTAGAGTAATCAAGGCTCTCGCTCTTTCTAAGAAGTCTTTTTGTAAGCCACCCTCCACAAGTACAGCAGACACAGATGCACTTCCTTTAAAAACTGCACGAGCACAATTCATGAAAATGGCTGCGTACAAAGTCTGTCCACCTGCAAAGTGTTGGACAGTGAATGAATTGGAGATCAGCAGGATACTCTGATAGCTGGTTAAGGCGCACAGCACACAGCTGGGTGCTTTTGTTGCGTGGCATTTCTCTTTCTGCTCGTTCCCCGTCTGCCTCAATACTGCCGGCTACTTAACAAATGCAAAACTAAGCCTGTGCCCACCTTAACTGATAATAAAAATAACCTTCAGCTGCAGCCCCAGAGGAGGCCCAAGGAATACTTAACAATATGATGAAAATCTGAAGATTCACCGCACCATTGTAGACCTGGCTGTATAGGTGAATTTACCGATTCATACCACAGGAAAAGCTGACAGGTTTTAGGGGAGTTACCTTTTAAAAAAAAAAGAAAAAAAAAAGAAGATTTTCCCGGACAGGATGATTAATTGAAAAAATCTGCGGATTTCCAGAACATGAAAGAACTTTTGGGCTCTCTCTTGTTTCTACCTCATTAAAAAAAACAGAGGTAAGAGAGGGAGAGAGTACAGCAGACTGCACCCTGTACTATAGTGGCCCTCTTCTTGATGCACTGCCTCCGGCTCTCCTTTGGCACACAGCTCCAATCAAAAACTCTTCATATGAATTCAGGTGATCTTTTGAAATTCGATTACGATTAAAGACTTCATTATCAAGGACAACGCGGGGGAGAATTTGCATGCCCTTGCACGAGGTAGATTCATCCGACCTAGGAGAAAGAGAGAACCTGCACACACACATGATATACACACACATCTCTGATAAAGTGCGGGGATGAACTGGATAGCGGTTTGGTCAGAGGAACATTGCTCATGCTAATTAGAGGGCTAGAGGGCTATCCATCTAGTTGGAGCAGGGGAGAAAAATCTCAGCGCCAGGGGAGAACCAAGCAATGGCACTTTGTGTAGAGTTTAAATAAGGTTTGCTGTGCTTTATATGTAAAATACCTACCTAGCCTGCACGCATTCTGTAAAAAGAAACTGAAGGAAAAGTTTTCTTTCACAAAAAAAAGCAAAACTACTTCATTTTAAAGGATCTACTCAAAGACAGGCAATTTCGGGTCGACGTGCTGGAACTGCTTGTTTGCGCAAAAACAAGGTGAGCAAACAGTGTCTGAAGATAAAAGCAGGGGTGACTTCTATCAGCTCCCAACGTAAGATATTATTGATTGCCGCCATGTCAAAAAATTGATAACTACGACACACAAGACCGGCCACCCGCGGCTGGTACCGCATCGCTCGAAGTGACATGAAAGAAAAGGCGGGCCTGATTAAAATTCTGTGAAGACGCACTTGCACACGCTGCAATGAAGATTCAAGATATTGCGTGCCTTTGTCTGCAAAAGACAGCTCGAGGACAAATGATACCAGCGCTACCATAAAGGTCATGCAGAAAGGCTACACTGAAAGTTGAGCAATGGTACACAATTTATCTTTATCCCTTTCAGGATGGGAGAAAAATCAACAACTTCCTTAGTGTGTGTCTGCCTCGTCTCTTCTTTCAGGTAAACGTTTCATGTTTCTGTCACTTGAGCATGCCCGTTTTTTTTGTTTGTTTTCTAAAGAAATCTTCAGTATTGCGCGAAATATGTCAGCCTCAACAAACTGCAAACAATTCACTGTCACATTATGGACAATAAATGCAATTTTGTAGTAATTTTAATGTCACTGGACCCCTTAATTCATCTTGAAGGCTCGCACCTTATTATCGGGAGACGAAAAAAAACTTCCTTTCATAACAAGCCGCACCAGTGAAGTCAAAGTTATTTCTTTTTGGATTTAAAAGGCATAAGACAGAGATTTCTTTTAAAAACAAGCAACTCTGACTGACACGGTGTGATTATAGTGGAGAGAAAACACAACCTGGGAATATAACTCAGAGTACAGTCAGCCCTCATGTATGATAACAGCAGGGGGAGATATTAAAAACTGTGTCAGCTAAAGACGGTCTTACCACAGCAACCTTGGCCCCGAAACCCATCACGTCCCTCCAGGCGTAGCAGAGGACGTGCGGCAGGTAGAGGACAAAGTAGATGAGGCCACCGCACGCCGCTGCTAAGTTGGCCTTAGAGAAGAAGACGCTAATGAAGAAGCACTGAGAGATGGTGGCCACGCAGAACACCAGGAGGAAGACAAAGATCACAGAGGGGTCGCTGTATTGGAGGATTTTGCCGTACTGTGTGAAAAGAATTGAGTGAGAGTGGGGGAAAATAACAGAGGAAAGTAAACATGTAATTTGATATCAAATGACAAACAGTTTTCTGGAGAATCCAAGAGGTTATCATTGCAGAATCAAGCAAGCAGGAGGATTCAGAGTGAAAGCTGTTTGACGATCCTCTGGCATATTTTTTCAGCTGACTGTATATTGTATAACATAATCTAAAAAATCCCTAAACATGTCACTCTTTCACTCTGCCACTTTGAAGGAGGACCCTTGTCTAATTTTAGAGAGCTCCTCGCAAATTAACCAGACTCCCTCAGTACGCAGTGATGCTGATTTCTTCACCAAAATTTAATTCAAAGAGCCACTTGAACTCTTGGGATAATGGTGCTATTGTAACGAATGCAATTACGATTCAAATCTTTACAGAGGACGCTGTTTGAGGGAGTTGTACGATTGTTCATTATAGAGCTTCTACATTTAGAAGAAATGAACCCTCGAGTGCAACTTGTGTTAGCATCACAGTAAAATTATCGTCTTTTAGTGCTCAGGTTTCACTCCTGATTAACAACTCTGTGATTTTAAACACAAGCTTCAGGAGTTCATGATGAGCAAAAAAAAAAAACTCTCTAAAAGTAGTTGTGGGTCCTCCTCAGTGAATCATTGTTTAATCATTGTGGAATCACCTTGAGTATAAGGGTAAGGAGGAGAGAGCTGACAGCCAGCACCACCACACTGGAAACTGCCCAGCTCAGCCAATAGATGTCGCTTCTCAAGCCCATGATCCTCATTGTCTCCTTAAGCCTGGCTTCTTTCTCTGCGACGATACCCTTAATGATCATGGCGACAGAGTAGATCCAGGCTAAAGTCATGTATAAGGGGAGGGAGCTTCCCAGCGAACGGAGGAACCTGGAAGGTGGAGAGAAGCCAGCCCAGCCCAGATACTTAAATCTGGTGTTAAATCTGCACAGTAACTGGATAAAAACACTCATTTGGTGATAATATTGCATTTTTTTTTTCATTTTCTTAAATCTGCATACTTTGTGACTTCTGCGTAATAGCATTAATTCTTTGAATAATCAATTTTCCTTTCATATTATACACTAATCAGGCAAATATTTTTATGTTTTGCTCATTGTGTGCAAGCAAAATGTCCTTAAAGTGTATAAAAAATAATTTCTAAATAAGAAAAAGTCGATCTAGTCACCGCGCAAGTCAAATTCTAAGAAGTGGCTGATATAGAAAGGTCAGCGCTGGAAAGTGATAGGTTGTGAGATGTGTGGAAGGGCGGGGTCACGCGAGGGTCGGTGGCAAAAATGTCACGCAAGCATTCACCCATTTATTCTTTGAAGCTTGGATTGAATGTACTGCTCCTCATACTGCGTGTAATAAAGATCCCTTGAAGATTTCCATTACAAGCTCTTGTCATTTCCCTTTTCCAGTGAAGAGGTCACACGTGGCCTTCTGCCAGACATGACTCAACTAGATGAAGAAGGGAAACTAGATGGCTTTTTTGGCTTGTTGGGTGGAATTTTTTTCTTAGTTAAATTAGCATCGCTTATCCAGCTGGGGGGCAGTGGAAACGACGACACTGACAATACTACAAACTGTATGCTATAAATTATCTAGGTCTATGAGAAAATCCTATACAGCTCATTTATGACCTAAAAACTCTCAATGTTTTTGAAATAAGTTTAAAGTCTTATATAAAGTCTTATAAATGATGGTGATAATTAGGGTAAAACAAAGGACAAAGCAGGGTATGCTTTGCGATTGGATGTTTTGGCTACACGGGACTGCTTGTGTGTCAAAAAAACCAAGATGGCGATAGTCAAAATGTTTAAAAAGAGGCTTCAGAACTACAGTCAATAAACCAGTGGGTGACTGTGGGGTGGCTACGTTCTTTTATTATATGCAGTCTGTGGACAATCTCAACTTTTAAGTCTATACAGCCAACTTTTTAGTCGACACTGGGTTATTGAAAATTGAACAATGAATGTAAAACCAACATTCAAAAACTAAATCGGTGTTGGTGCTAGAATTTAAGAATACAGGGTTTTATCCTTCTTTTTGCTGAATGCAGCTGCCTGCAGTTATAAATGATTGCATGAAAGCAGCGAGACTGCAAAGCAAGCTGCAAGGCATAAAACCGAAACAATGACCTGAAAGGAGCTAAAACTACAGCTAAAGGCAGTCCTTTTCATGCAAGTACTTATTTTTGTAGATGAAATACATTTGTTACATTTTATACTCTTTTATACAAAGTGAAAAATTGAACATTGCAAGATGTAAGTAAAAATGTTGCATTTACAATCGCGATGTTAAATTTTCATTGAGAAAATTCTGAAGATATATTTAATGTAGCAGTAATGTATAAGTTCGTGTGTTTTTACTGCTAGTTTATCATTTAAAAGCTTTATATGTTTTTAGTTTTATCAACACAGGTTTTGTATTTCGATTGCTAATCAACAAGGGAACTATATAACGGAGAATGAAATAAAAGTACTTTTAAAACATTTAAGAGTCATGTTTCACCACTCGCACTTTAACGAGTAGTTTTACTTATTATTTATTTTGTTGTGTGTGCCTGAGTTATTAATCAGATATCAGTGGCCTTTCCGACTGTGAAGGTGGTCTCTGATGTTGTCGTTTGCTCTCTTTTTTTCAGCTCTTCTGCACAACAAATTAATCCAGTTTTAATGACCGAGCGCAAACACGCCAAAACATTTTGGAAGGTGATTTCGCATTATCGGAACAAGAACAATACACTGCTCGGGAGAGTAAATGTGTACTGATTCGCGCTGATCGGTGTTAGTTTTAGTAGCCCAAAATCTCATCAAATAAACAACTTGATTCAGCTGATTTCAGATAAGAGCCCAAGTGTGTAAATACATCCATCTGGATGCCAAACGGTAAACGCATTACTTCCTCCGTAATGAAAGAGGAAACAAGTGTAAAATGACAGAGGACTCAGGTGCAGATGACAAAACCGGTTGTTGTCACACCTAATCCAGATACAGCCTTATGATAATTACCATTTGATTTGCTATTATTATTAATGTGCTGAAAATGGCTGTGAAATTATCATTTAGAATGGGCCTGTGATCTGAATACACATCCGGCGTGCAGTTGCTCCTCCAAGGCACTCGACTAACTCAATTTATTGTTATTAATGTTTACAAATTGTTGATGGCTTGCAAACACATTAGGCTGATGGGAAATTACATTTCACCCAGCTGTTCAAATATCACTTTTTATTTACCAGCCACATTTTCCAATTAAACTGCAAAAATTGATTAGGCCAATCTTAAATAACCATCCTTTTTTATTTCATTAACTACGCCTACGAAACAAGGGGCTGTTGAAGAACATGCTCCATCTAAAGGAGACCAACAACGGCGCCGGTGCCATTGTGCGCCATCAAAGGTGCGAACGGCCTCCTTTTTTTATGATAACACTGATTTCTTCTTATTTCCTAATTGATTTTTCAAGCTGTGGATGGCTCACGCTGATAAGCAACCAGCGAGTCTGCACGAGATCAATAGACGTGAAGTCAAACAACTATTTTTATTTCTCATATTTAGATATTCGCTAACAAAGAAAGACATAATCGTGCGTGCCTATTGCTTCTTTACCCTCTCTTTGGGAATAATAGCAGCTTCTTTTTGTTTATGAATGGTGATGTTACGCCTACTCGATGATTAAACTTACAATTCATTATACATCAGGAGCTCTGCAGTCATTTTATTGACCCAGTGTACATTACGAATGTATTGGATGGCTGGCAGAATATCAGATACAGCAAATGTAAATACTGTTAAATAATTAAACTATATAAAGCAGCGCTGTTCTTTCAAATTCTATCTGCGGGATGCAGTTTTGTTTAGTAAGCACAGGAGGCCAGCTTTTAGTATTACTTATTCTAAATTGGCTTAGCTGTGCAGATACAGGATTGCAAAGAATACTTTAGTCCACACTGGTCCATCAGGTATTTGTCAGGTACATACCCTCACCCTCCCCTATAGTTAAGATTAAATGTCATGTAAAATTAGCGTGCAACATCCAAGTGGCAAAAAAAAAGAGTAAATATCCATTTTCTAGGCGAATGATTAAAATTCACTTCTCAGATTAAAAGCAGGCTACGATTACATCTTGAATTTACAGGGAAATACAGCTAAATACATCTGGCATGATTCTGTTGCGTGCTGATTTCATTAGCAGGAGAGGCCTAATCATCCAAGAATCATCCGTCGTGATTTGATTCCGTGCACGGCAATTCGTTCTGATTAACGACGGCGGGCTTAGCGAAACACAAAGCATAAACAATGTTGTGACGTGAACAACTTGTGATTTACTGGAAGTTTGATTTTTCTTGGTCTGACGTAGCAGCACAGTGAAATGATAGTGTTTTAATGTATCACACATCCTTACATCGTACGCTTTGTGTTTGGCTGCTTTTCACCGAGCGGCTCCTTTCTACTGACCTTAACCATGATACTTATGAGCGCACAGGGAATGGCGAGCAGAACGATGTTCTCTGTGAACATTGAAAACCAAAGAGCGCTGTTTTGCACGCCAACAGCGCGCAGGACTTCCTTGAGCCGGAGTTCCTTCTCCAGCACCAAACCCTTGATGATCATGCACACGGTGTACATGAAGGCCAGTATCAGGAACATGGGGAGAATGCTTCCAATACTCTGAACGAAGCTGGGTACAGGAGAGAACGAGCAAAGAACATCAGAACTACTACTACGCTACAAGAGGACTGCAGATTGGACATTCTTAACAATTACTCATTCTCCATGCACGAAATGATGTCCAGATGCTTTTTTACACGATAGACATTTTGTTTTTATTTATTCTCGACCTACATTTTCAAATTTTAACTTATGTTACACCCTGGCTCAATACCTTTGAGGTGTTTTCATTTTTACGCTGAGCTAACCTTTTATAAACTTGGTGCATCAGCTCAATTGGGCATTTAGTGCTTCACCTCATGCCAGAGATGATGTATGATTTGATGCTGTTACAACACAATAAGGGGATATTAAACCGGCTCTATAATGCCACCAAAATGCCATGTCAATATCTTCCCCACTGCCAATATAACAAAGTGCTTCCTTTGCTTTATTAGACAGTGAAGGAGAGATATCAAATACATTCTGACAAAGTATAAACTCTACACACCGCTTGTGTTTGCATTCCATAAATATTGAGGGTGTAATGCAAGCAAAGCAGCGCTGAGCACAGATGAATGGATGAAGCACAAAGTGAACGTGCTGTGTTTGGGAGCACGGAGCTGCTCGCAGGATTTGCTTTAGAATAAATATCTCCTGTGAGTCCTGACAAGTTATTTTTAAGACTTGTTGAATCCCTGCCAAGTTCGAACACTTACCTCAAACAAGTACTTCACTTAATTGCTAGTTAGCTCCGCATAAGTGCTGTTGAAGAGGTGATTTTGAATATGTTATTTTTGTCTTGCTTTCAATTTTCAAACAGCTGCTAATTGTTTTCTTAAACCCGTATTTATTTCCTTTTTTTTTTCTATGACGACATTTCACAAACTTGTGTAAAAGTTCTGGACGCTTAATAAAAATAAGCGTTTAAACCGTGAAGGAAGCTCTGCTACACGAGAGCCTGAACGACACAGAGAGAGACACGCTTGCTTTTTGAGGACGCTCGCTTGGCCTCGCGGGATGGATCACTTTTCAAACGAGGTCTGGAACGCTGCAGGAAAGGATTGGTTGACACAGAGTTTCAAGAGGCTCAGACACCAGAGCAACTAAATCCGAAATCCTATATAAGATTACATAAATAAAATCTCTTCTTTGAACCCCAAAAATTCCACTTGAGGAGATCACAGAATCAATACACTGAGCAAATTGATACATTAGCACCTTTTCTAGGGAGGTAAGCAGCCTCAAGTAGCGAGTGCATCAGGCTGAATACTAATTCAGGCATTATCTGCTCCCGATTCTACCCTAACATCTCTGTAACAGCTGACAGTCTGCATGAGTTAACTCCTTCTGTGACTTCTCACACCGGAGGGAGAGAAATCAGTCATGCACACTGTGTCTGACACTGACAACCTTGCCACCAGATGCTTTTGAATTATACATTTGCGGATCGATCAAACTTGCTTAAGTAATAGAACTCCAGGCAGGTCTGTGTTACGGGGCTCCCATTACATTGGCAGGCTGACCTAAATTTAGGAAAGCTAGAAGACTGATTTCTCAGTAAATCGAGAGATAGTAGAGCACAGCCTCCCAGGAGAATAGAGAACTATAGTAAAATAAAATAAAATAAAATAAAAATGGGTTCCTGTCTCAGTTTCAAAAAAGATATACTGTTAAATTCATTCAACTGAGAAATTCATTGAAGAAAATGGGTTTATATTTCTAAATATGGATTACTTTTATACTAACACAATTTTAAAAAATACCTATCTATGTTCGGACACAAAGAGAATGTAAATGCATGCTGTTTTTCATTTTTAACAGCAAGATCAGACAGAAAAGCAGAATAGCATTACCAATTTATGCATTAGACTTACAAAACATACAATTTTAAAATCCGTCTTCTTTTAGAGAAAGACTAAAGTATTAAATTTAATATATAATATTAAATATTTAAAATAAAAACGAAAGGAAGAAACTAAGACTTGTGACGAGTACAAATCAATATATCAAATAAATAAAATTTAAGGTGGATCACAGAGTTCAGACTAAGTAAAAATGTATTTCTAAGATCATCATTTATTTAGCATTACTCCTCCTTAGTATGCCATTTAATAATAACCTAATAATAATCAGAGTCATAATAATATGTCAGCATTTTTAAATGGCATACTAACGAGGCGTAATGCTAAATAAATGATGAATTAAGCGCTTCCTAATACCTTAATAATGTCTAATAGTGTGACATTATTTTAAAATGTTACTGATTCTTTTTTATATTTTATAGTTTTCGATTTTATTTATCCATATTATATTAGTCTGAGGGTTTGTGCACTAACTAATGTGTGCTCTGCACCACTGTCCCAGTCTCAGCCTGCATGCCAGAGCAGATGTTCTTTATGTGTCAGTCTGTGTTTAGTTGTAATCACCCTCGAAACAGCACCACGATGGTTCAGTGGAGGGAAGGAAGCAGCCAGGTGATGACTTTCCAAGAGGTCAGCACTCATGTAATCTCACCAAAGAATCTTTTTGCTCATGTTCTCAGACAGATTTCACTGTTGGCACACCCAAAGTGGGTCATCGAATGTCCTTGTCTTAAAAGTGCTTTCCGACTAGCTACTACTGCCATAGAGGTGTGATGGAGTGCTGCTGAGATGGTCATAATTCTGGCAGGTCTCCCATCTCTGCAGAGGACTTGTGAAGCACTATTAGAGAGACCACTGGCTTCTTGACCAAGGCCCTTCTTGCTTGCTTACTCACTTTGACCAAATAGCTAACCCAAGGTGGAGTCTGGATGGTTTCTTCTTTCAGTTCACAATTACTGAAGCCACTGTGCTCCTGGGAACACTACAAGACATAGAAATGGGTTTATATTCTTTCCCTGACCTATCCTTTGCAACAATTTCATCAGACATTTCTGCAGACAGTTCCTTGAAGTTCGTGGCAGTGGGATGATTGAGTGTGAACCACAGGATGTTATATCCAAAGCTGTGTGCCTTTTTTAATATACTCAGTCAACAACATATATACAGCAAAGTATCAGAAAACTTTAAATGCACATTTTAGCTTCTGATTTTAATAATTTTGCAAATTTACTAAACACACTGAAGAGGGGTTCGCACACTTTCAAATGCCTGTATATTTGTGGGAATACATGATTTGCAGCATTCCCGCTCAGGAATGAAATAAAATGCAATCTTTTGGGGGTGGTTCAAACTAATTGCTTCTTCTATTCACAGTGATTTTTCTAAAACACTGTCAACAAACACGTTTGAAAGCTGCAATTTGATTGCCCTAAGTGCTGATTTGTTTGGATGAATGCTTTTAATACAAGAAAATAAAGAACAGCGAGGAGTGATGTTTTACACAGTGCATAGGGTAAAAATACGTCTTTTTTTAATTAAAGAGCAGTCTTGAGCTTTTTCTAGGAAAATAGGAATGGGTGCAGGGATTTACTGAAACAAATACAGTATATGAGGCAAAGGAGTTTGTACAATTCTAATAAGCCTAAAAGTCAATATTCGGTGTGAGCGCCTTAATTCTTTGACATGGCCTAAATTCTGTTAGTAACATCTAATTTCTGTAAGTTCTTTAATGACATTTAAAACTCTTCTTTGGATCTTGGCTTTGATCCCACTCTGCTTCAATAAAGTTGAGGTCCGGGCTCTGGGGAGGCCAATCCATGACTGATGGTGTCGCACTGTGTTTTCTTTTAGTGTGTTAGCAGTCTGTTGGCGATCATCTGATGCTTTTTAGAATTTATTGGTCACCATACGTCAGCCCTTTTCTTCTTTCATAATAACATCAATTTTGACAAGATTTTTAACATCGCTGGTTGGAATGGAGCCCCAACCTTTTTTGTGCCACGGACCGGTTTATGTCTGACAATATTTTCACGGAGCGGCCTTTAAGGTGTCGTGGATAAATACAACAAAATAAAACCAGTACCGGTACCAAAAAAAAGACGATTTATTCATAAATCCCAGGTGAAACCGAGTTAACGATAAAAACAATAAAAAATAACGATAAAAACCAATAAAAACCCTGAAAACCATAAATTTCACACCCGAGCCTCAACTCTCGCGGCCCGGTACCAGACGACTCACAGACCGGTCCGTGGCCCGGGGGTTGGAGTCGCTGCTCTGTAAGACTTGCTGTATAATTTTGGCATCAGTTTCCCTTCCTTAAGAACTGCTTTTTCACAGCAATTTTTCCACTCAGACCATTTCTGATGAGGCTTCAATGAACAGTAGATTGATCAGCTGAAGCAGCATCCCTCTCTGGGCTTCAGTCTGATGCTGGTCATTCAGGGCCAACCATATATCTAAACCATTAAGCAAAACTGTCATCTGGAACTGGGATATAGTTTTAACCAGTATGTCAATTTCTGCACACTGCACAGAGTTTTTGCAAAAAATGAAAGTTCCTCAGTATCCTGCTGTCAGATGTATTTTTTTGTATTTTGTATTAGAGACCAAATCAATACATGCGCCTTCTGTTCCCCATCCCCTGTAAACAGGGAGAAATGATTTTTGGGAAGCTGGAATTACACTATCCAGCATTAAAAGCTTCTTTTCAGCCGCGGTGACAAAAGGCTCTTTCAGTGTACAGGGAGTCATGCTGGGAATATTTTCTGATATCATTAATACAGCTTGTCGCTGCACAGCACAGAAACACTATAAACATGAAACAAAACATCAATTGCAGATTTTTGCTTGTTACAAGCGTCAGATGTTCTAATTATGCTCGGCTTTTTCAGGCACTCTCAGTAGTAACGGTACACACATCGGGTTAATTAGCCACTGAAGATGGACAAAAGCGTATTCCCCAACACATCCTTGCGTATTTGGCGCGTTCACTGCCGGCCACTATTATCTAACATCAAACCAAGTGAATGTGAAAGACCTATTGATGGGGAGCACAGCCTCAGGATCCAAACAAGGCATGCCTCTGATTCAAGAGCGTGCAATGGCTCAGAGGCCGCTGATAAAGGGTCTGTTTATGTGCTATCAGAGCCCGCAGGGGTCAGGCTTTATCCCGCACTGTCATTGCAGTCCTGTACACAGTGTGAATGTGAAGACAGTGGGAGCTAATGCAGTTTAGTTATCTCAATTTCAAAATGCCAACAGGGTCAGCTGCGGCTGAAGGAGTCCAGATTGCTCGTAGCTCGTTGCGCGCGCCGCTGCCAAAAGCTACGAGGAGGAAACGAGGGACACGAAAAGGAAATTATTTCCGAGGCAGGTCTGATGATGAGGGTTGGGGGTCAGCGCAGATAATACTTCTTAGCTGAAGTTTATCAGCGGAGTAGAAATATTGTTTACGTGAGATTAAAAGCAGACCTACAAAGATAACAAAAAAGTGACGGTCTGACAGAAAGTAATGATGTCATTAGCAACGGCTTCCTGGGCTGTTGTCATAACATTTCCTGTTGTATTAATATCATATACTCAAAATTAAATGTGTGACTGAACTAACAGAATAAAGCACCAACAATGTGAAGAATAAAAAACTAAATACTAAAACATATTATACTTTAAAACTGTGTTTTTTATGCCATTACATTTATACAACGCATCTTATGCCTTCCAGGTGGAGAGCACTACTGTCTGGACAGGACACGATTTATCCAAAGACTATGTTTTTTTTTAAATAACATTTTAAAATCAGAAATAAGAAATAATAGCCATCTAAATGTGCAGTGTCCTCTCCTTCTTTCTGCCTGGTAACACACAGTTCACGATGAAAATAATTACCAGCAAAGTTCCTCCCCATCATGCCTCTCTGTGTCTAAGCACATCTGCCTTTGTGTGATTTCACTCTCTATTATTTATAAAAGAAAAAGCAGTTTTCGAGTGTTAATAATTCATAGAAACGCCCAAATGTCTCTGCGGAGGAAAGAGTAAATGGTGGAGTGACTGAGGGGGTACTGCTGTGGTTTACGGCTCCTTTTTATCATCTGTAATTATTAATCTTTTGTTTTTAAGGAAGATGTCCGCTGAAGCAAAGAGGCCAATGTGTACCAATAAGCTGCACCATGACTGTCTACTTTAAGATCACAACAAAAAGCCTACCAGAGGGTGGCTCTGATTTTGTGGATTAACAGCTAACTTAAAAAATAAAATCTGCTAGCTGTTGTTACTATAGTGATAAAAACAAGTAGAGTCATTTTCATCTGCGGGTTTTGTATTCTTGGTGGTTCTCGGAGTCGTTTTCAGTGAAAAGTCGGGTTCTGTATCATAAAAGAATGCTGTATATCAAAGATGGAAGCCTTTAGTCCCACCCACTTTATGTTTGTGCCAATGGGAGCTCTGAAACACATTACATGGCTTGATAATTATAAAGTTTGAGTATAACCTGGTCCAAAGGGCAAAAAAGTATTGTTGGAGTCTAAGGGGAGGGGCCAATAGTGCAAGGACTCATGGGACTGTAGGTGCTGACGCTAATGTTTTATTTACAGTGTTATAAATGGTATTGCAGTTCTGCTGGATCCTCGTTGTTATTGTTCATGATGCGAGTTCATGACATGAAATCCAGTGTGTAGTTGTCCTCTTGTTTGAGGGTGGTGTTGAGCGACTAATCAATAACCTCTGGTCGCTGCACCGGTTTAGGAGGGTTAGTGCTAACAAAGCTGTATTCCAGGGGTTGAACAGTGTATGGAATATAGGAATTGCAAAAGGTGATTGGGAATGGGATGTCTTGTGGTTCCTTCTTTTGCCTGGGCTTGCCATAGTTCCAGTGATAACAAACATACTCTATGTTAATTGTGTTGGGGCTGTATGGAGGTGCATGGAGAATTCTGTCCACTGAAAGAAGTACCAGGCTTCAAGAAAATTTTATAGCCAACTTCTCAGGTTAGTATTGGCCCGGTTCCCTCAACAAAAAGACAGTGGGATTATTTCACAGTATTTTGGATTATTATTACAAAAACAAACACTTTGTTTAGCAAGATAACCTCATTAAATAATGCTACTTTTAAGATGTTTAAAGTGGAAAAGCAATTGAAGTAAAGCCAGACTCAAGTTTGGCTATAAATGAAACCCACTGTTATCATTGGATTTTAACGTACATAAAGTATAACTAAGCTCCTGTGGTCAAAATGACCCCCTATTAACAAAAGCCTTGTACAGCACATACTAGCTTTTAAATTCTGTAACATAATGTATTTATTTTCATGCAATGTGTTGCAGAACAATTATAGTGAAATGCTTTGTGTCCAAGCTGTGGACAGGCTGCAGGCATAGCTGCATCATTCCAGGGCTTGGATTTAGCATGGGGGGTCTAGCAAGGACCCTTACTGGATACCGGGTAGGAATCAAACTTGCAACTCCCACTCCAAAGGTGTGTAGTCTTACCACTACACTACACGATCTAGCTGCATTTCTAAAGCTCATGTTAACCATAAACCTTAATGCATGTGCCACGCACCATGCACCACAAGCATGTTCCAAAAGTCGACTGACATTGAGACGAGGGAAGTGTAAGTGCTAACTGCTAACTCAGTTTAGGACTCGTGCAGCTCTTTATGGAGGCGACGCTTTAGTATGGATAACTTAAAATGCCAATACACCTTTTAGATGAACATCTCCACTGGGTTTAGTAGTTTACACTACATCACCTATCAGCAAAATGTTTCTGTTTTGTTTTGTTTCTCATTTCTCCGAGACAAACACATCATGCAGGGCAATATTCTTCAAAACTTTTCAACAGCAGGCTCGTAGAGATTTGCAGCCCACATATGAAGTCATCATTTTCATGTTCCCTGTAACCCCCAGAAGGTTGATTTACTGAAAATTTTGTGCTACCCAAACCACATAATACTTTAAAATTAGATTCCTAATTTCTGGAAATGCATTTGCCCATGGGTCGAGAATAACTTTGCGTCTACTGAAAGTGTGGGTATTGTGTTGTTGGTCTTAAATCTCACTGGTAATTATCTTTTCTCTTGATGGCATTGCTGGGTTTTTCCTTTATTAATGGGGATCATAATGTTTTGCGAATAGGAGATTTTTTTTCCCCCAGACTCGGAGGAAATTATGGGCGTAGAAGATTGAGTGTGATACCACATCGCGTGTGTCCCCAGGTGGATGATCAAACACGATAGAAGCCAGCGATATCAATAAATACATCAAGAACACAGAGGGAAGGCTGCTATCAATCCTTGCATGCAATGGAGCTGTGTTGGACGTGCGCTGCTCTAAGCTCACTTTGTTGAAAAGGAAGTACAAAAAAGGGAGGCATTCAAAGTGGTTGCTTAAATAATTCAGCATCCACCAACTATTCAGGAATTTCCTGTGGTTTGACTAAAATCAATAGTTTGGCCTCTCTCTTTTCCACTCACTAAGTTTCATTCGTTTCCTCCCTCTTGCAGAAAATCAATTCATGACTACATTTACTCTTAGATTTCAGAGTTTCATTATTTACTTTTAACAATGACACAATTAAGGGTGCTCCCCTTCTTAGATCCTACGTCTGTGACAGCAGAAGGGAAACACATAAAATAAATAAATGGCACGTTACACAAATAGAGCTAAACAGCTTCCCAAGGGGGAATCTGATAGGTTTAGGCTTAGAGACTGAGGAGAACATGACTTAACTGTGTGGTGGCAGAGAGTGGAAAGTCATTGTGTTGCTGTATTTCTCTTCCCTCTTCCTCTATTTACAAGGCTGACAGAAAAGAAAAAACAATGCTTTTGTACTCACGCGTCATCAACATAGCAAGGATACGGCATTTGCTGGGCAAAAACACCCAGTGGTTGGGTTTTTGAGGTGTGCGCCCGTATAATGCCATGGTCAATCATATCCTGCAGGTAGGCGAAGCCTCCCCATATATAGCGCAGGTCGTTATAGGGGTTGTCTCTGGCTCCAGGAGTCCATGACCTTATTAAAAGAAGACAGACCATGATGTGTCTTAGCAAAGGGCAAGTAAACTACAACCAGAATGGTCAGAAATACTACCCGAGTATGATAAGTTATTTTAGAGGTTATATAGAGCAACAGGAACTTTATAAGGCTAAAAAAAAAGACCTGATTGCTTGACAGGACAAGGATCCACTTTTTTTTCCCGATATCTAGACTTACCTCTGACGGTTTGGAAAATATTTCAGCTTTCTGCTCATGAGTCTAAGGAGAAGATATACCAGCCACTTTTACATAAGCTTTGTAATTTCAGAGAAAACAAGGCGTAATTAATAACACTAATTATGGTCTGGTTCCATTTACATGGTTCGGAGCCCTGGTATTGTGTATGCTCATTGTAATGTACTAAACCACTAAATAGAACTGGATGATAATTAATTTGGTCAGTTACATCTGTGCTGCGACGGGTCATAACGTCTGCTGGAGATTGCCTGTCACAGCCTTATAGCTTTAAATGAAAGCTTGGTTAGCATTCAGATTTGAAATGGGGAGAAAATAAAGGCAGGTTCTTTAAAAAGGGTTATTAATGGTGACACTTGGTGAAGCTTAAAGTCAGTTTTCTGTGTCATAAAAGTGGCTCTTGTTGCACTAAATCACTATGGTAACCTATGCTAAACATATAACCTGGGTAGGAGTGAGCAGGTTATGTTCAGAGTTTAGGTTAAAAATCAGTTTGTTCTTTCATTGACAGCTTAATTTTTGTTTTATATGTGCTAATTCTCAAGCTGTACCTTACTCACATTATAAATGAAGCCCATCTGTGAAGTTACAGGAGTGCAAACTGTGCATTGACACTGGAATTTAAATGCATTCATTTAGTATTGATGTATAAATGCAGTATGGAGAGTATCAAGCTGCTAAAGATCGTCTGTTTTACTGGAATTGCAGCTACTAAAACACAGAAAACTCACCGAGTAGCAGCTCAGGCAATAAAATTTGTTTTACCTTGATCTGCTGACCAAACTGTTTCTATCGCTCCTTTATTAGGCTATGGGACAGTAACATCTAATGATTAAATGTATGAAGTTTAAAGTTTTAGACCTCAACTCTGCAGCCGTCGCATTAGAAATAAACAGCAGCAAGAAGAGCAGCACTCAGCATTAACTGCAATTGAACTGTTTATTTTATTGCTCCGTGCGCTACATCCTGAGATTAACGACTTTCTGCAGCATTAATATCTCATCTTATTTGTCACAGTGTTGCATTTTACTGTTACATTTTTCATGTTGTTTATAGATTTTTATCCCCATTTTATCATCGTCACCTGATGACGTCTGTGATTGAAGTAGGTGACACTCATAGGGATCATTTTGCATAGAAGAAAAGTTTTACATGTAAAACGCCACTTAATGTGTGAGCTCGGCTTCATAGACTTAATAAACTGGCTTTGTTGAACTTTCTTTGTAGTACACATCTCTGTACTGCATGTGGAGACAACGTCAACAACACTACATGGTACTCCAACTAGTTTTTGACCCAAGAGATAATATCGCGGATTCAGTCATATTTGCTGGATTACAAGTTCCTGGCTTTATAGCCTCATCTTTACTATTAATAGTCATATACCTATGGTAGTATTGGCAAAGAAGCAAATAGAGATGTCAATCAAATGTGCCACAGAAGAAATGGCACAAAGAAAAATAAGAGTAGGTTAGAGGTATTTTGGTTTTCAGCCAAAAGAACAGTTTTTTATAACAGTGTTACATACCTTCTCCTTACTGTCCTGGTACTTTCTACTTCATCAACATCCATGCGGATTTTGTACTTGACATAAGGAGGTGGGAGGCTGGAGTTGAGCTGGAGGTTTTCAAAGACAATCCCGGCCCAGAACGTACCATTTCTCAAAAGATCCAGCGATCTATTCACCAGTTGGCTTTCAGTGGAGGCCACCTCAAACTTGTCCAGATCCAAACACTGTCAGCAAACACAGACCCACACAAATGTCTTACTTTTCTAACATCCTATTATATTTACAGTAAACCATTCTGTTTTTGCAGTCTTTCAACAGCCACAAAAGGCAGGCAGGAGCTCACTGGGAGAAAGGCAGATGGATATTTAGCAAAGAAAGTATCATTCAGCTAGTGACTAAACAACACAGAGTGCAGTTCCAAATTATCTGGAGATGCCAGGGGGTGGGAAATGTTTTGAGTTTCAGTAGAGACAAGCAAATGAGATCCACCCTTGCTAGCATTCCCTTGCTCGGTAGCCTTGTCCCCCTGTTTCACGAGACGATAATGAGCTAGCCATCCTGGGAGGCAGTCACACCTGACAGCTGTCCACACATCTCAGTGCTGCAATAGTTTTATCATCTCCCCCCTCAGGAATCCCTATTGTATATCCTGCTATGGTAGGAAAGAAATATCACAAACAACACCATTTGTTCAGCTCATACTGGAGGATATTAGAGCAGTGAAGAGCTACACGAGCCCAAAGTTTGGACAAGTGCTAAATGAAATATAGGGACAAGCTGTACAAGCTGTAGCTAATCCTGGTAACAGCGGCCTCATGCTACTCAACACATCATTTGAGCAAACAATTTATTCTTTTAACAGCGTCTTTATTCAAACCTATTTGTAGGCACTATGTTTTTCATACAGATGTACTCGGTGAACCTGATTCTTCTGCATTTACAAACGTCCTTTGGAGCCTTTCCAATCTATGTTTAATCAGCTATTTGTGCTGCTACAAATCAACTTTATCTGCCCATGTTAATGAGACTTCACAAGTTATAACAGCTCATACAGTCGTGTCATCCTCAAGTGCCCTTAATGTTTAAATAAGATTAGTGCGGCACAACATTCCCAGTAAGCACCAGAGGAGTTTCATCTAAAGCCAGCGATTAAGTTCTGTCCCCAGAGTTATGAAGACGTTGCAATGGCGATGCTCAGCGCTGTTGCCATGAACATTTTCACAATGACCTTTTATGCTATTTATAGGTTTGTTTCTCTTGTTTTAATGTTTTATGAATCTCGCCGCTGTTGGATTAAACAGGTTTATGAAAGAAATGACATGAAATTTGAGGCTCTAATTTGCCTCTATTTTTAAAAAATAAAATAGATGCAGCCTGAGTCTTTAGTGTTAATGCTGGTGGTGGCAACGCAGAGAGAGGAGCCATGCCAATTAGGAAATGAGCACAAATTGTTGGGCTTTAATCTTTAGAAAGTAATTGGCTCACACCAAGAAATCATTTCAAGGATACAAATGACTCATTTGGTGAACACACATTTTCAAGGTGCATAGCTCCTCTAATGTCCTGCGTCTGCACATTGGAAACTTGTTAGCCTCCTCCTGCTCATGTATGCTAAAGCTATCGATTTGCACTAATAAAGGATTGTAGTTGGTTTTGTTGACCAGTGACTGAAAATTAAGTAAATCAGGTTTAAATAATGTTAGTCATTAGTATTTTCTGTTCAGTTCACTTGTTGTGTACATAAAGCATCCACCATGTATGGAACTAAATGCACGACTACATTGTCTTAATGACCTTTTGGCTATGCCACGCATTTGCAATGCCAATCCTAAAAAATATGTCATTTCCCTAAACATGTATGCATCCAGACAAGCGATCGCTGCAGTAAAGGCTGTCTGATAAGTGCTCCTTATCCATTCTGAGCAATGCAATTTCCATTAGGGCAGAAAATAGATTGCATTACAGTGAAATTTTATTGTCCGTGTACGGCTAATCCTGAGGGACCTAAGCTGTCATTTTACCTGCACTCGGATTGATATTGTGTGTGTATATGGGAGGGCGGGAGCGGGGCGAGGTTGGGCTTTGTGCATATATTTGATCGTGCAATTTGGAGAAAGAACAGTTTTGCTTTGAACCGTGGCACAATCAATATACAGGATGAATGTTAACTCTGTGTGTGTTCCAACTGGATGATGCCATTTCAGATTTACTAGCCCATAGCAATATTGTTATATGATTACCAGGGAAGGGATGCTGTGGTAGATCTTGCTGTGCATGTGACAGTTCTTAAGTCAAGGTTCTTCAAGTTTAATGAACAGAGACGTGTTTTCTAATGACTCAAAAGTTGAATTTGAGAGCAAGATTTTAAGAAAACACACAAAAAAACCGATGTCCTGATTTTGGCTTGAACAATAGCAGAACAAGGACACACAAGAAAAGAGCTCACAAAGCAAAAAGTCACTGTGCTAAACACGAGCACATGCCTTATGTTTTAGATGCAAAAAACCAGGCTGACACTCAGCAGCACTGCCAGAGTAAAATGACAACTAATGCACTAAAATACACTGAATTAAATGAAAAGTTAGATTGTGTTTTTTTCAACCCCTCCCCCCCCAAAAGAAAGCTCTCACTGATTTTACTAAAAATCAAAGGTCATAAAGCAACTCCAGCCAAAGGAATCACACAGGTAATATCAGATAAACAAAAATAACTAAAGGAAAGGCAAAGAAAGAACAGAGGTGGAAGGGCGAGAATTAGGTTTAAAAAAACTTAAATGTCAAAGAACAGCCAACTCTTAGAAAATCTTTCACTTCACGGGAGAGGTCGCAAAACCCTGTGGAAGCCGGATTTATGAGGTGTTTCACATTTACAACAGAGCACAAGCAGATAAATTACATACACGCAAGAAAGTGGAGAGAAGCTTCAGCATTTCCGAGGTGGAGTTGTAGAAGTTCCGCCAGTCACTGGGTGGCATGCCGGGTGGACGATCTTCCGGAGGCCCGTTGTACAGGAAGTTGGCCAGCAGCTCAGGTGTCCACCCTGTGCCATTGAGAGGCGCCTTGAGGGTACCAGCAAACACAGGATTCGCCAGCAGAGCCTGATTGTGAAAGCAAGAAGACGGGTTTATTATATCTACAATGGCCACCTGTTAGAGGCTTCAAATTAATGTGGTACGAATGCAAATAAATATTTATGAGAATCAAAAGCCTTTATAAAAAAGAGAAAAAAAGAAAAAAAAGAAGGGATGATAAAAAGGATGGGGGGAGGGGCAGCTTTACTCTTTGCTGGAGCTGACGTTCATTTTTCTGCAGAATTAATTAACAGCATTAAGATAGATGGCAGTGTTGTACTTGCGGCTCTAAGATGCACATCAAGTATTCTCCTCTATGGCCATGAAGTGCTCATTTACAGCACAGGGTGTGTACGTGCACAAAAAAATGCATTTGCATAGTACAGATATATTAGGACCCACAGAGAGAACAAATGCAAATCAAATCTCCTCCCTGGAAATGCAAAAACAAGGCCGCGTACGCACCATGAAAGAGATAAAGGCGCAGGTCCTCCCCTTCAATTCCCCTTCACTAACATGGCAAGGAACATGTGTGTGACTTACATTCATCTCGGGTCATAGATCAAGATGCAATTTCCATAATCATGCACCCAATTCATAAAGATAATACGCTGAGAAGCGGAGGAAAACTGAACCTTGCTGCAGCAGTAATGGCCCTCTTACATACAGCACGTTACATGAATATGTATTTTGTTTTGTTTAGAGAAATAACCATTTCTAAGCTTCTTCTGCAATAACCCTTTGAGAATAAGGCTATTTGACTCCCGTCTATTGGTTTACATGTGTTTGCCCTCAAGTTACAGCACCACAGTCATTCCCCTCCCTCGCTCACACAGCGTTCCTTCGCTTTCCAGTTGCTGTGAAATTAACACCCAAGTACTAATCTGACACTGTTCCTGTAATGACAGTTTTACATCAAAGTAAAATTAAAACACTGATAAGAAGAACGGGGAAAATTCACTTCAAACCCACAATGAAATCACCCATTTAATATAGTTTTTTAAAATATGACCCGCGTGCTGCGGCTAAATGTGGTGACCATTTCAAAGTGGACGATGCGGAGCCTGACTTTTGGTCAGCAAAGGGCGCTGCGCGTCAATTGAACAAAGTGGCCTCTACAGTGTGATATTCAGAGTTAAAGATTCAGATATATTCTGCCCACTGTGCTCAGTGGCATTTCAGTGTCAACACTTTTGATCATATTCTGCTTAACCTAAGGACAAAGTGTCAAATTAAGTAATCTCTGCGCTGCGTGTGACCTTTTATAAAAATCAGTACATCTATCATTGTGGGCGCTACGTTAAGGACACGATCCATCAAAATTGTCTTTTGAGGAAATAAAAAAATCGGAGCCGTTCTGAAAGTGCAGTAAGAGAGAGTTATGCTGGCAAATTGACCGTAACTTTTTATCCGGTTCAGTAGTTCATCTCTTCATCCGGCTGCTGCTGCATGCACTTAAACGTGTAGTCCGGTGCTTAATGTTCAGTGGCATTTTAAACCACACAGATGTGCCATTTAACCTTGTTGGTCATGTGATGAAGTGAAGAATTGAATTTCCATGGAGAGAACTTAATCCAGATTCTGTATGTTTTATTTTATTTAACAATTTAACATAAACCAGTGACACACTCCGGGGCCTGATCAACCCTGGCAGGGCCTCCTTGGGTGAGGGTGTCTAGTGATAATGGCCGAAACACCCGATGAATCCAAGGTCCACTACTGACGATGTGTCCCAAACTGGTAAAGTTTCTGGGCTGCCTTTCCTCATAACAGCCATCCCAACAGCCATCTTGGTTAGGTTTTGGGCGACCGTGGTTCAGGGGGTTGGGAAGCTCATCTTGTAACTGGAAGGTTGCTGGTTCTATCCCCAGCTCTGTCTGTCTTGGTCGTTGTGTCCTTGGGCAAGACACTTCACCTACCGCCTACTGGTGTTGGCCAGAGGGGCCGATGGCGCAATATGGCAGCCTCGCTTCTGTCAGCCTGCCCCAGGGCAGCTGTGGCTACAACTGTAGCTTGCCTCCACCAGTGTGTGAATGTGAGAGTGAATGAATAGTGGAATTGCAAAGCGCTTTGAGGGTCTCGAAAAGCGCTATATAAATTCAATCCATTGTTATCCCTCAAGATTTTCTCCATTTAAAGGAATGCATTATCAGGGATTGTAACATCTAGTCCTTTTACTGAATATTTTATTGTTTTTTCTTAATTTTTGCTGCTCTTAACTTTGTACTGTCCACTTTCTGCCGTGACCAAGCAAATTTCCCACCTGTGGGACTAATAAAGGTTTATCTTATCTTATCTTATCTTACATGATTAGCTAGGTTAGCTAAGACCTTCATCTGAAGGTCAAAGTTGCCCTTTGTGGCCGTTGTGCTCTCTGCATGCTCTTGTAATACATTTGTAAGCGGATAATTGAGTACGGGAACAGTAACATCCATGATGTGACAGTGAGTGGCCCTCTTACGGTCAGAGGCATGGGCTTCAAGATTTTCTGTTGTGCCTCTGTTGAAGGGGCTGCTGTTTACATGCACTATCAAACAGCACTTATTCAAGCAGTACCTACAGGTGTCACTGAAGCAACCAGAACTGTAATCCTGCAGATAACTATGTAAAGGCAAGACGTATTCCCAAATACTCTTATGTCTAAGCTGTCTTCTGCTCAGTATTTCCTTTTGTTCATCTTAACACCTTAAATCACCCAACTCAGATGTAGTTGTTGTGCTGACGGCAATTGGTCCATCAAGGTAAAGCGTGTCCGTGACCTTGAATGACCTCTGACGATGACAAATCTCGGAAGCCACCGGCTTCGGAACGAGAGGTGGACAGAGGGAGAGAGAGGGAGAGGGCTGGGTGGGGAGAAAATGAAGACAAAGGAGGATTGCTGGTCCATTTGTGTAAAGGTTAGGGCTAGGGTAATGAATACCCTAGCTATATGGAGCTCCCAGTGTCTGCTTCCCTCCAGCTGCCTATAAGCTCATTTGGAGTGACACTGGAGTAATGTCAGTGTCAAGGAAATACGGCGAGAGGCAAAATAGAGGGAGGAGAGGAGAGGGAGGAAGAGAGAGAAGTGGTGGCAAAGAGTCCGTGTCCTTTACTTCTATAGATAATCCTTTCTGCTAGGATGAAAATTATCCTGCACTTATCCATAATTACTTTCCTCTCTCACTCTCCACATTTAACAGAAGGTGTGAATAAATGATGTACACAGCATGTACATTCTCACCTGCAGCAGATGTAAGGCTCATCTTTCAAAGAGAACAAAATACACTGCAGTAATTATAAAAGACACTAATGTATGTTTACTGTTTTCTTCATTTAGCTCTGCTGCAAAAAGAAAGTGAAGGAGGTCGTTTTGCATTTTTTGTATTTTTCTGAATTTTGTATTTTCAGTAAATCTCATCACCAAGTTTGCTGGTGACTTTTTATGTGGAGCTATCTTGGGGAGATGATCCAGTCCACTTAAGATCAAAGTGTGCTGTATGTGTCCCACAGTGTACAATGGGTGTGACATCCCTGCTCTATGATGTCACAAATCCAAGCGTAGCAAAAAAAAAACCCCCAGCAATGTAAAGTTCAGAAACTTTGACCATGTTTAATATACTGTACAAACCAACCTTTGTAATGTGTGCAACATTACATAAAATAAACAACCATCGAGAGTCTCACCCGTATATTATTGACTTGTGAGCTATTTTGCAGAAAATCCCAAACACGCGGTCCGAGTTCATCCCAAGAGTCAGCCAGCTCCCTTAACATAGCCAAGGCGTTAAAGGTGCTATTTGCCTGAAACACAGAGAACAATAATCTATTATTTTACACATTTGTCTCACCTTCTCCTCACCGAAAACATACTCGCAGAGCCTTCTTTTCACGCTGCGCCAATACAAACATGAAAGCACTCCACAACTGCACTTTCAGCTAATCTCCCTAGGAACTCATCACACTGTAACACTGCCGTCCCCCCCGCGGTGTTGAATGTAAATGGGGTTATTTACCCCTGAACATTCACTTGTAAACACCCTGACTACGTCTGGAGTGAAGAGGGCCTCCTGCGCCAACACCGGGCCGCTCGCTGTGAAGTCGGCAGGTTTTGCTCATGCTCGTTATGTATTTTCAATGCAAAATTCTCACAGCGTGTCTGCTGTTTGTTTTGGTTACGCAGCTATCAAAACGATGCAAATCTCATGCACAAATGTCGTGTCTTTGAAAACAATATATATCTATTGCATTGCATGAACAAGCCCTCTGATTAAATGTTTTATTTTCCTGCTCTGCACTAATGCGTGACATCCTCGTTTTTTGATTTCATAGACAGATTGCAGGCACCTTCTACCAGTAATTAGTCTGGTCCTATGTATGCAAGATTTACATATATTTGCATATGCATGCTAACTCTTAATTTAGAAAAGAATATATAAATATAGATATAATGGCTTGAACTTTTCATTGCAAACGTAACTTAAACTGACCAGAGCAATATATTCTTTTCAAGTTCACAAAAAGTCAGCATACATATAGAAACCTTTCATTTTCCCTCTAGACCTACTTCTTTCACCAGGAGACGAGCAGCAGGTGTATCAGGTGTGTAGAGGACTTTCCCCTGCAATAATGGCTTGAAGGTGCTCCAAATGTAGCGCAGACCAGGTGTGCTCTCCAGGGTGTCGACAAGAGTCTGACAAAAAGCATCTACGGAACAGAGGAGGTGAGGGGAGAAGACAGGGAAAGTCATGGCAAGACTACGAAAACAACTCTAAATCTCAAACTCCTCTGTGCATACTGGATTCATGCTCTTTCATGGGACTGGAGGAAAGAGGAGAGACAAGTTATTTGATCTGTGCAAAAATCACAGAAATTGAAGCGCCCGAGAAGCAAACATGATAAATATTGTACACGAGGTTAAAATTCATACATGGCTATGAAAACAGACCTCTCGGTACTTGTTCTCAGCAGAGTTTGAACAAATATGAACATGAGAGTGGTTTCAGAAAATCTTCCTGGCCTTTTCAGCTGTTGTATTAATTAATACTTATAGTACTAATAACAGTTTTATTACAGATTTATGTAGTTTAAAAAGTTCACAGTAGTTAAAAAGGAGAAGAAAAGTTTTGAAGGTGGATATAATGATTTTCACTGATGCAACAAGAGCAGACTGATTTATATTGATACTGTAAAACACATAGATGGTAAAGAATGTTAAAAACTGTACATTACTGTATTCAGCGTCCCAATTCGCACCATATAGGCAGTATTGATGCAATCACTGCCTTTCAGAACAGAACTGATACTAATGATTCCTTAATGTAGTCTTGATTAAAGATGAGCTAGGTAACATGTTTTTAATTCCTTTGAACAAAAAACTTAATTCTAAACTTGTCTGCTCCCTTCCCACTTCTAGGACTGGAAAACCTAGCCCCTGCTTTGGCCAGTTATACATTTCTGCCACTTCCAACCAGATCAAGAGTGTTATGTACAGTATAGGAAACAACAAACAACACAGAGCATACACTGTGCTACCAAAAGTACTGTTTTCATGTACAAGAGCTGCTCAGCCATTGAGTTTAATTCAATTAAATTGTATTTACATAGCCTTAAATCACAACAATCGCCTGCAGGCGCTTTATATTGTATTGTTTATCTGGTCTGACATTACATTACAAGATATTTTATGAACAGTCAGTGAGTGGCATCCTATTACAGTATTATCGTGGCTCAAGAGTTGGCAGTTCGTATTGTAATCGGAAGGTTGCCGGTTTGAGCCTCGGCTTGGACAGTCTTGGTCGTTGTGTCCTTGGGCAAGACGCTTCACCCGTTGCCTACTGGTGGTGGTCAGAGGATCCGGTGGCGCCAGTGTCCGGCAGCCTCGCCTCTGTCAGTGCACCCCAGGGCGGCTGTGGCTACAATGTAGCTTGCCATCACCAGTGTGTGAATGGGTGGATGACTGAATGAGTAAAGCGCTTTGGGGTCCTTAGGGACTAAGTAAAGCGCTATACAAATACAGGCCATTTTTACTTCAATCCAGTGAGCTAGCTAGCTTAATCTTATATGCCTGTAGCAATGGGACTGAAAATACTTGAATTTAAAGATTGAGAGGTGTGTTCTATGCTCGTCTGATTGGCCAGTACTTAAAACATAGATAGCGGACAGCGATATCGCTCATTGCTTACTGTAGACACTGCAAAACCTCCCACTGTGTCACGGCTGCGCAGCCAGTATGTTTGTGGAGCTGATCCAAAAACAGACACGAGAGAGTAAACTCAGTATAACCAAAGGCCATTTATTTGGCTGAAGATACATGAACATAAAACAAGGCAAACCGAGCAAAAAAACCCAAACTAAACCCTAAACTGGGAACAAACTAAGCTTAACTATGAAAACTGTGACAAGAAAGCATAAACATGAACATGAATCTGAAAAGGTGCATGCGGAACTATGGCGTGATATAAAAAACACATGACAAAACAACCGAAACTTGGAGAGACGTGACGCAAGACAAACAGACGGCCCGACCCTGACCAGAGGAAGACAGAGGACTTAAATACACAGAAGGGTAATGAGGGAAATAGAAACATCTGGGAAACACAGCTGACACAAATGAACCTGACACCACAGGGGAAGCAAAACTAAACACACTGAACATGGAAACACAAAACTTTCAAAATAAAACATGGAGTGATGTAAACATGATAACACAAGCTTGACAACATGAAACATGCAGACAATAACTACACGGATTACAGGGACATAACTAAACATTAAACAATAAGGACACGGCAGACTAACACAGAAGACAGGAAAAGACACAAACACGGAGACGTGGGTAAAATATAACCTAGACTAAAACTCAACTAAACCGTAACTAAATAATACCACAAGAACTTAACGTTATTGCAATCTAACCTAAGAAAATCAAAAATAAACACTGAACATTTTGGTATTTTGAAAGTGGACATGACGAATGTCAGTCTGAGAAATAGAGGGACGCTGCATGCTAATAATGGTAGCACCTTATCAGTCACAAGGCAAACCACATCCCACATGATCCTACTTTATGACTTTATGGGAACCGCAATTTAGAAAATGAAAGTAATCACTCAAAACTAGAACCAGACACTATAAACCCGTCATGAAAGCGTCTGTCAAGGTTAAAGACTTAAGGGCTGTTTTATCGTGAACTTCTACGTAATTTGACCTCCTTATGCAACCAGAGTTGTCGCCTCCTGCTGGCCGTTACAAAGAATGCTTCAGATTTAATATACAGTCTTTAGGTTTGACAGTGAGATGTCTGTTAAAAAGTTATATTCCAGCCTGCTGCAGATTTAAGGATTCATGTTTGACCGTTCCACTGACTCACTCAAGAGGTTAAAGTGAGTCTTAAATCTGTTTCCTGACCTTATTTCACAGAATTTTTTACAAGAACGTTGACCCAACAGATCTCACTATAGTTTGCACAATATAAAAGCAATATTTCAGCACACTGCTGGGAGAGGCTCGTAAATACCGGTTTTATAAGGGTCGTGCGCACTGACAGAGTTCGAGCGATGTGTGTCAGAGTTCATTGTTTGCTTTTTTTTACTCCTTTCCGTAACATGAGTCACAAGAAAGCTTCGGCGATGGTTTATTATTGTTTTATCTTACTTTACATCTACATAAAGCCATCTCAGCGGCGTAATCTATCAATATTCAACCAAAGAGCTGAACTGTAAAGGAATAACACACAATGTGAGCAGTTATCGTAATGATTGTGAAATGATGGTTGTTTGCTTTCGAATGTATAAGATGTTAGCGAGAATATTTCCTGGAAATGCCCTGCGTTGTCCTATCAAAGGAAAACCTTTAAGTAATTGATATTGATTTAGTCACGGCAAAGTATTTATGAGGAAAAAAAGCATCAATTATTACTTAAAATCACAAAGAGGGAGAAAAAAACCACGCAGACCTGAGGACATTAGAAAAAGCTTCTAGAGGAAAAAAGTCAATATGCTCAGCAGCGGTAGGATCATTACTTATTTAACATATCTGCCAACATGAATATTGCCAGGTTGGTAGAGTCTTGAATAAGTTACATGAGGACCTGCGCTGCAAGCAAGAGAACCTGCAGGGGTTAGACAGCTTGTTTTTAGGCTGTGTCGGGATTGTTCTGACTGAAAACGTGTTATTCCTGGAGTTTGGCACTCCGTCAAACGGCTGATCACTTCAGTGTGTCATCTGCCAGTCAATATAGCTCTCTGCCTCTATTGCTAACTGTGCCTTTTGTCCTGACACCTGTCATTACATCAGGGCTTTTTCCAGTCCTCTCTCATTTTTCCCTTGTCAAGACTGCGACAAACCCCCTTTTCTCCTCTCATCTCACCGGGGCAACTATTTCCCCCACCGGGGACATTTTAGCGGCCATTTTCAGTGCAATTAAACGTTAGCCTTTCTGCCTGCTGGCCGTCTCTTCCAGGTGCTCCTGTGAGGTCAGTGCGCTGAGAGCTAATGGCCACCCCTTAGTCTGGGTCTGACCAGCTGTTCCTGCCACACAGTGCACGCGCAGATGCCACCTCCTGCAATCGCAACGCTTGAAAGACAGGGCATATGTGTGGCGCATAGCTCGGTAGCTCTGTTCAATAGGCTGTTAGATGTCTCCGGGGGGGGAAAAAGTGACTACAAATTGGAAGATTTTTTTGCATTTAAGAAAAATATGCAGTTCGGTGCTTGTAAGATGAAAGGGCTTGCAGTGGATTTTCCATAGAAGGAGACACCACTGTCATCTGCAGATAACAGCCGAACAGACTGATACAGCAACTCACGGGGACTGAAATAGAGGACAGAGAAGCCTGATTGTCTCCCAGCCCAAATAAAATCATATGAAGCATTCCTATCCAGTACGAAATAACCTAAATGTGCTTTGGATGTATTGTTAATAGTTTTTATCATTAAAACAAACCAAAAATGTAGCTATTTTTATAGATAACAATCTATAAACTTTTAAAGAAAAGGAGATAATAGGTGGAGAAAAGGAGAAAATGTGTGCAGGAAGTATGTATGTGTTACATCATGTGTCGCCAAACTGGCATTTGTAGGTTTATATATGTGGTTTATAATAAAGTAGACCTGTTATGAGTTATAGTCAGTGAATAATTGACAACAGTAGTGTCTTTGTCCTGGTGACTGTTTCACCTTCTTGTGTTCATGACGGTGCCGGCTGGATTTAACAGGTGGGGCCAGAAGATATAGAGAGCTTTTCTACTCTAACTAAGCACTCAACACATTTTAACTGGCAAGTCTCAATCACCTACACATATACAGTGCTTTTTACTTTTAAGGAAACAGTATTGTGTTTTGTATATATTCATTTTGTTTTCTTTGTTCCTTTTTAAACGTACTTTACTAAGTTTATCGTGCAGTAAAAATCAGTGTAGCATGACCGATGTTTACTTTGATTACACAGACATTATCTGAGAGTAGGTAATGGATAATAGGCATTGATTTGTAAGTAACGGCACATGGATAATTGGAGGTTATTATATAATATTATACTGCAATATAGTTGTAACTAACTAAGCAGCTCATTCTCTTTCTCTTTCTTTAAAGACATAAAAACATTTTGGGGTCAACTTGAATATAAAAAGGAAGATGTGAAATGTAAAACTAAGGTCAGAGGTCAAATGGTACATGATGTATGGATGCAAACTGTAAGGTGATATTTAGAATCCCCATATATCATCCCCTTTATGTCTACTTGTTGTCAATACAGAGAATAAGAGATGTGGTTTAAAGATCTCTATATAGCATTATTATCACTGATCTGTGACCTTCAGCTCAATCTATTGATCTTAAAGGAGAGGTCAGAGGTCATATGATATGTTACATTTTTATACACTGCTTTCTATATTTTGACAATACACAGCACACTTTAAAGAACATAGTTGCCCAGTTATACATGGATTTTGTCAGTTTTCAACCAATAAATCATCAGGTTGACCTTGAAGACTTTGGTGGATGTAAGCCAAATTTTAATGGAGTGTTAACACGACCCCACTCTACACCACTACAATTCACCACATCAGGATTAACTAAAAGACACCATGTTTTCAGGCAGACTGCAGTGTTATCTTGCAGGTGTAACTTTGCACTGATGGTTCCAAGCATATACAGTACATGTGGTGTCTAATATGACCGTGATTACTATAACAATAACACATAATCAGCAGGAGTTCTGCTTCACAATGATAGGACGAGCCAAAATTAAAGGGGCAAAACTCAATGTCACTATTTTGACTTTCCCGACACCACCTGCTTAAAGTCAGAAGGATTGAGAGGCCTCGCTTTCACAGCCAGTATTTATACTGAACATCAAGATCAAACAAGCTTTTGCCCTTCAGCTCCACCGAAGGTTTCTGTCCTCCCTGGGCTCGCCTTAGGACACTTGCAGGTGCATTTAGACGACACGACAAAATATCTTAATTCCATGCTATGATTTTAAAAGCTATGTTTCCTGTTGGCGAACAGGGTTTTTCCTGCAGAGAAAAAAATGGTTCTGACGTCCATAACTAGGACTGTCATTTTTTTTTAGGTTGCTTTAAAATTCTCTTGCAAGCTGGAAATACACTTTTAAGTAGTGTACTTATAAATGACCAACAATAATGCAGAAGCTTCTGTTAAATTGAGTAAAAAACAACAACCAAGTCTTGTTATAGTATGTGCATAATATCCCCCAAAAAAGCCAAAGAGTCGGGACTATTTCCATCTGTCTTTGTGTTCATATTCTATGATGTGATTAAGCTAATGTGTTTTTTTTCCTCTTCAAACTCAGTGGTTCTCATTCTGTGTCGTAACCACCTGCTCCGGCTGTGACACAGCTGCTGTAACAACCTGAAAAGGAAAAATTATTTCTGTCACAAGTGACAAATGTGTCATTTTAAAAGGGCCGAAGGCCAATAATGTTAGGAAACTACCTTTAAGAGGCAGCGGCCTTTCACCGAATGGGATGTGGTGAAGTCATGCAGCTGTGAGTCACTCCAGCCCGCTTCATCACTCAGTCATGCAGACTTTCCACTGGTGCTCTGAGAATATCGTCCACTAACAGCAATATATGCATCCCTATACCCAGCACTAATATTCACAGAGTGTCTCCAACATGTAGATTTTATTTAAATCTCTGGAAACCTTATTTCATAAGTACAGACATAAATACATCTGATAATGAAAGGGGTTATAACATGATATGGGCAGACAGCTCCACTCAGCAATATAACGTGATTAGAGATGGCAGTGACAAATGCATATAGCTCTTTGTCTAATGCGATATATCAGGTTAAGATATATCAGCTGGATATTCTGTGGGCTACAGGGAGCATCAGATTACACAGGTTAGGTATTCTCCTGGGCTGTGTACTCCTTTTTTCTTTCTTTTTTTTGACAACAGAACTTTGCTTTATTACAAAACAGCAGCCTGAAAGAACAAGAAAATCTGTTCTTTACACCAGGTTTAGCCACAGTCAAATAATTGCTTGGAGCCTCAAGTCAACCCCTCAACTTACCTGGCAAATTTAATCAATTTGAGTTGCACCCTGGAGATGGGCTCAATTCTGCACAACAGTGAGACAGCGCTGTCGAAGCACCACGAATGCCCGTGATACACACACGCACACGCGTGCGCACGCACAAACACAGCCTTGCACATGCTGTTGTATTATCTTCTGAGCGTGCATTACTCATATTTTATGCATTTCATGAAAGGAAGAACCTGAAGCAGACACACAGACTGGGTGCACAGATCCATACAGGTACAGCACACACATACACCAAATACGTCAGTCATAAGTGAACTACCCCCCTGCATCAATAAAACAGCACTTATTTCTTACAAGCAGTACAAATAGTGCTGTGTTGCTGCATTTCAGCAGAGACTCAAATAAGCTTGAATAAATCTTATTGAAGTCGCTCTCTCATAACAGACACAGAGAGGCCTCTTTTGACTTTCAGCAGCACAACGAGAGCTACTCTCACTCCCGGCATCTGTCACCATAGATCTGGATTTTCTCTTCGCCGGCTACAGCAAAATAGATGTGGTTAAACTAGAACTAAAGGCTGCCAATTATTCAGAGAGATATATCGATGGGAAAATACTCAGAGGACTGTAAGTGCAAGTCTCAAGACAATCAGTAGATGTCAAATCCCAACAGCAAAATCAAGACCATGACAATGACGGGGTTATTTTGATAAATCAAGAGAAGACTTTAAAAAAAAGATTGTTTGTGCATCACAGATTGTTCACTTTTGCTTAAAGACGCTGATCAGCTGCCGTTTGCAGAGGAGAGGGATTACCTGAGATAACATCCACTTTAATAATTAAAAAACTTGAACATGAGCATGAAAAAAAAAACCTGACAAATCTCCCTACATAATGCATAACCGTCAGTACATGATTTGCAGAGACACCTTTTTACTTCACAAACTGAAACAACCTTCAGTTCCCTTTCGCTGTTACGTAAGAACAGCTACCACGCCAACTCTTCCTCATATCGGCGCAGAAGTCACCATCAACAATTAACTGAGAAGGGGACATTACAGAGCCGTTAACAAAACCTCAGCGCCGGCCTTTATTGTTGCTATTTCACTGTTCCTTTGAGTGTACTTTTACATTTACAAAGGAGTTGTAATTGGCCATTACGCAGACACACTGCATATTCCAGATCCATTTAGCTGTACATACCCAACACAAAGAAATAGCACAGCAAATGCAAAACAGCCATTAGCATGCTAACAGAGATGTTACTGCCTACCATGTAAGGAAGAGCCGATGTTTCTGTTAATTTGCACCGACACTAGCATGCAATCCCACTTAACAGCGTAACTTTTTTCCCAGGGAATAGAGGCTTCTTATTAAAATCTCATTTTGTGCAGTTTTCTCCAAAGAAAAGACATTTAATGAAACAGCGCTGCACGGTCTCTAATGAGCGTGAGGCTGTAGGAAGTTACACTAAAGCTCTCGTTCTCGAGGATTTTATGGAAGAAACATGTTTGGAGTTTTATTAAAGATAGCATCACCTAGTAGTGATTTTCTCTGGAAAAAACTGAGCTGTCATTTGTGCTGGGGGCGGTGTTACATTAAAAAATAACAAGTAATGTAATCTAAAAGCATCCAACTGAATTAAATGCATTAAAACATTTAGAATAACGTACTGCAGCTTTATAAATTATACATTTATGCACTTACATAGACAGCAATTACACTATGGGCGCAAAGTACTACACGCTCACCATGGACCGATTGCAGAGAAATAACTCGTTTAAATCACACTTGATTCCTTCGGTTTCCTTTATCTAAATTACGTCTCTGTGCCTGTATTAAAATAAGAAAGATGTTTTATTCAAGAAATGCGTTAGTTATTTTCAAATTAACTATCGAATGCACATTTTTATACGCACAATCAGTCAGAAATTCATCATTCAACCGTTAAAACTAACGTCAGGAATGAAGGTAAATAGCTGTGATTTGGTATTTTAATTTTAAAAATATTAACACGCTTTACTCATTTCTTCTGCTTTTTTCTAAAACTGCAAATTTCACAAATTACACGGATAAAAACAATAATTATATTTGAGCTTAAAACATGTCATTCTGAGTAAAGAGCACGTGCATACTGGTGGATTAACCGTTACAGAAAAAGGATTTTGGTAATCACCTTACATAATAAATTTGTTAACCACTGTATATAATTATACCTATATGGATTCACTCATAGATATACATACACATATTTTTATATTTATAGAATTGGTCCAAAACTTTAAACTTTTACGACTGTGGAACTTTTATCCAGCTAAAACATGTTTATCCCCATGTGGTTAAAGCTACCATCCTTTAAATAAATAAAAATAGATTCAGGTGCACTTAAGCAGGTGCAAATGATTAAAAAAAAGAGTCTTAAAGGATCCACCCATAAATCAAGATCAGACACATGGTCTGGTCAGGTCTTCTTTTAAACATCCAGGTGTTGGGTTATCCATTACGGTCGCCGTCCTGCTGTGAGCAAAACACACAAAATTTTCGGACTGTTGCCAGGTAGACTATGACAGTTCAAATAACTTTAATCCACCTGCTAATCGGAGAATGCTTCAACAAGCAGTAGAAACTAAGTGATGTACTGCCACTTCTTCCCACAGTTAATGAGAAAATACATGAGCCAAGTTGCAAAAGCGTGGCCTACTTGGGAGACAAGAAAAACAAGCCAACAACCTGGTAAAGAGCCACACTGTGACACCGCTGCTGTGACACGTCCAGACATTCATTTTCTTAGCCGTGCGGCTGGAACCTATCCCGGCTGACACTGGGTAAGATGCGGGGCAAACTTTGGACAGTTCTTGAGCTAACACAGAGAGTCAGACAATTTTCACTTACATCCACACCTGTGGCCAGTTTAGAATAACCAATTAACCCAGGAATCATCATGGTCTTTGGGATGTGTGAGGGAGAGGGAGCAGCAGGAGGAGACTCACACAGGGACAAGGAGAAAATGCAAACAACACAGACACACAACACAAAGCCTTCTAGCTGTGAGAGCGAACCACCGAGCAACAGGAGAGGAAATCCGTTAAGTGACTCAGGAACAATTTCTTTAAAAGTCAGTAAACCCAGATTGAAAATTCTGCCATGCAAATGAATAACATAACATAAAATAGATTAGAAGAATGCTTCTGCCAGCCTCGTGGCATGATCTCATTTGGGATGGACTGTCCTGCCATCTGATCAATCTCTCCTTCACACACACACAAACTCACACAGCATGTGGAGAGGAACTAACAACAGACAGATGAAGTGAAATAATGTTAATGGAGCTGGCAACAACAAGCGCTACGTTACGGTAAGTGCAGTAAAAGCTTCCAAACAAGTGCTACACCGAGCACAACGACAGCAAGGGTGAACAAGCAAGAAGGAGAGACGGAGAGAGCGCCATCGCCGTCAGAGCTTTTCAGTCATGAAAACAGAATCAGTGTGTGGATGAATTAAGACCTGTCGTAAACATTAAAAGATTTTTAAAAACGCTGTTGGGATCGCTCGAGTTTAAATGCCTCCAAACTGCTGTCGGTTTGCTTTTTGGCTTCCTCTATGCTACGTTAGCTCTCTAACTTCAAGCTATAAAAAATAAACAGCTGAACTGACTGGATCAGTCCACAGAGCGGCTCGTTGTCAACGACATCTGGACCTGGATGATCGAAATATGGGATCAGTCCATTCTCAGTCTGTGATGATGTATTAGTGCTTACAGTTTTGAAGCAACACGTGCTACCATAAAGTTAATGTCTTTGGGAACTATTGTTTATTTCAGCAAGACAATGGTGAACCACATTCTGCACACTGCTCTACATTGGGCCGACTAAAACCATACGCTGCAGTATGAAACAATAACAGAGGGCCTGCTTACAGAAAAAATCATGCAACACGGTGAATATCCCGTGAATTTTGTTGGGGCATGTTTCATGTTGCATCATTTATAGAATATATTTATCAGTTTCTACATTTCCTATTTGCATTTTTCAGTTGCATATCTGTTTCACTCGCATTTTGCAGAGGAGCCCATCCACACAGTCACCTGCTGACGCACGCTGAAGGTGGGCGAGGTGCAGATTTTTAAAGCTGAGTGAATATATACCACACTTTCTTCCAATGTGGCTACTTGGAGTAACTCCTTAATAAGGAGCACACTGCTGCAAGGTACACATCTCTGGCTGTCAAGACAACTATAAACCATGTTACCATGTTTATACACTACTCAGTATGGATGAGGTATGAGAAACAATGGTGTCCATGCACTACCCATAGCACTTCTAGCCATGTAGGAAAATCTCTACAAATTTCTACAGTTTGCTTTTTTGCTATTCAATCAAAATAAATCACCAAGCTGTAAACAAACCACTGCTTTCAGATGTTGTTTGGCAAAAACTAAAGAACTGAGCTGGATGTTTTTAAGTTGGTCCAAGTTCACTTAAACTGGGGACGGCTTTTTGTGTTTTTTCGATAGATATTTCTCATCTTGAACTTGGCTGTTCTTCAGCTGCAGACGACTTTAACTTCAACTACAAACTCCGACAACTGCAGCGAAATCCAAAACAGCACAGGAGAATTTGAGCACAAATGGTGACAATATGGCTGCCATGCTTGTCTTCCCTTTCTAAATATTACAAAAAATAAATAAATAAACAAACTGGCTCAGATCTCCCCAAAAAAAAGTGCTAGTGACACCATCTGTCCTCTGTGGGAAGTTAAGACTGCCATATGTTCATTTTTAAGATGTCATATATTTGCGCCTTGTGCCAAAGCGCCACCCAGGCAACAACATAAGCTTCCACATGGGAGAAGCTGGTCTAGATTTTCCTTCCCATTAAGAAAACATCGTCACGTCGGGGCAGGGAATACGCAGCTTCTAAATGGACTGAGAAAAGCTGGTTTGATTAGCTATGGCTGTGACCGGCCTCTGACACATGCATTCCTAATCAAACCCAGTTTTCAGCTCTGATGCCAGCTGTGCCACAGGTGCCTTTTCCTGGATCTGCACAATTGGTCACATCCTGTGCACAGCTGACTGCACTGTGCATGCACCACTGATTCAAATATTTTTTTCCCACCTGCACTGACATTTCCATTACAGGAAATACTGGTTGTTAGCTTCTGTAGTTCTGCACTGTGTGACTCATCAGATGTACAGCAGTTATTTAAATGATGCATGTGTACTGCACTTTTAAGCCAAATTTCAAATATCATAATCCCTACAGAACAAAAAAGAAAACTTCATTTGACTGGTCAGACATCCTGTGCACATACTGATCAAGCTCAACTCTCAGCTCTTTCTCATTTTCCAAATGCTACGCAGTCACGCAGTATGTCCGTGGCAGCAAAATTACAGCAAATCAATGGCAGCGTCCCGTGATGCTGCACATTATGCGCCACTGCCTTGTGAATATTCTCCATTTCCCAGCTACCATGACCACCTACCGTGCTGTCGAGCTAAAATGCAGATAAATGATTAGGACAAAAGTCCTGTGTGACAGCTTTGCTTTATAAAGGAGCTTGCTGCAGCACTTACCTGAACTGTTGCCCGTAATGGAAATTGACGTCTTGTTAGCCATCTGACTAGGTGAGAGTAAACCGAGGGTCATATTGGTGGAATTGGAGTCAGGCTGCTTTCCACACAGAAACATATTGATACTGCCAATCAGGTCGCCTTGGAAATCCAGTGAACTAGCGGCCTTAAAGGCCGTGGAGTTCTGCAACCTGGCCACCTGGAAATATCAAAGTAAGGATGAATCATTTTTAAGCAAAAGAAACACAAAAAAACCCCCAGTCTCGTCGTTTCACGTGTACGTGATACCAGCACTAACCTCCTCAATCAGCGGTAAAGCATTTGCAGTGGTTTTCCCTATCAGCTTCGCCGCATCTGCTGCATTCAGGTTCAAAGCTGCTGGAAGCTTAAAAAGGACCAAACAAAACAATAAATATAAATGTGCTGGGAATAATATTGAGCACTACTTTTATAAAAGTGTACTTTTAGAAGCCCTCCAACTATCCTGGGCATGATTTGTACACCCCGACTCTTAAGTGAAATCCACATTTTAGCTAAAAACACCAATTCAGAATCAGCCCTTTTAATTTAAGTACCATTATATTGGGAAAGCACGCCATTTCTTTCCATTTTGACATGTAATTTGAATCTGAGCATCACCATCCTAGCACAAGCTAATAAAAGTTACATTAAAATGACAAGTGCTACTGTGCGTTTCAGTGACATTATGAAGGTGTCCAGTGTGAGTCTAATTAGAAGAGTTAAATGGCATGCCCTTTTAACCACTGTCATTTTCATGCATCAAGGCGCAACGCTGCGGTTGAGTTTCTAAATAAAACTCAAATGCTAAAAAAGAAGTCATCTGAAGCTCACCATCAACAGCAGCCTGACTACTCACCGATTCTCGAGTGTTTTCACCGAGGATCGCTTTTACTGTTAGTGACTGAGTGGAGGACAAGGCACGGAGACGAGACAGAGTCAGACTGTTTTATGGCAAAAACGACTGAAAATCCCCCTCTCAGTGATGGTAGAGTGAGAGGGGGAGATTACAGCAGTGTCACATTAAGGTGAGCCATAGCAACAAAACAGATTTGTCAAGCTCTCTTTCTTTCTGAAGTCTCAGATGGTGAGTTGACTCTAAAAACAAGAGGCTCCAGCCCTACCCCAGTGACCCTGAATTGGATGAGGGTAAGAAAATAGATGGATGGTCCATCCAACCATCCATCAGAGAAACCACACGTATTCGGATTGAATCAAAACACCAAGACAAAAATGACTTTGACATTTCAATGACCCTCGCCGAGCTACTCATTTCTTGACGAATGCTTTTCATTCACTGTCGTTCACGCACATTACATCCTGATAACATTTCCAAAAAAATCCACCCTCAACCTTGTAAAAAGAAAACATCCAAATTACCTCTGGGCAATCACTACCTCAGTGATAAACTCTGACTTCTTCACGCGTCCTTTCCCTTATGTTGCTGTTCTTATCGCAATCAATCAACAACGTCGAGCCTTAAGTGCGAAGGCCCGATGCTCTTTCCCATCCATCTGCTTGAGGCGCTCGAGAGCTTTTCCACCGTATCTCGTCCGGCCTCTGCTTTTCTCTGCGTCTGAAAGTGCCTGTGGGCTTAAATTGTTCAAATGCTCTCTCCTATGAACTTCCTGCCTTATCACTTATTTATTGGATTTGCTGTCCCATATACGGCATTTTCTCTCAAAGATAAAGTCAAAGAAAAGTGCACACTTTCATCACCTCAAGGGAACAGAAAGATTTAATAGAATTCAAGTAAACATTGTTTCAAACAAAGTCCCATCTGATTACATGTGTTCCAGTGAACTTGCTGGAAAACGCAACAGTTTTCAAAGGCGGTGACGAACGGAGAAGTAATCCTAATATAATGAGGAACTGAGTCACTACTTAGCATGTAAAATGAATGTATTTCATAATGAAAAAGTAGTTCATTGTCTATGTTTATAGCTAAATCTAAAATAATCATTATCATCATTATTAATCATAATAATCATCACCTAATGAGTCACTAATCTACTGGCTGGATCCCAAACAAATAATCTACTATTATCCATTGTAGTCCAGTTTAGGGGTTATTAGGGATGTGCTTATGAGTGACATGTTAATTACTAGATTGTGCTTTTGTAACTAACTATTAAAGATTACATGTACCAATTTCACTAGTTATCTCTGCCTCAGAATGTAAGGCATTAAACTACATTTGGCCTTGAAGGAATTATTAGCGAGATTTACATTTTCTTCATCTTTCAAAGTCACAGACTCAGAGAAACCTAACATTTAACTTTTAAATTAACCCAGCTGGCTGACACAGAATATATTTGTCTTTATTTCAATTTCACAGTAATTAAAGTAAACTCAAATAAGTCATACAGAAAGAATATCCATAAATACTATCTTGTCCTTCAACGTTTGCTTTTTATTACTTAGGTCTCAATTTAGGGCGAGTATCGAGTTCAACTCCCACACGGAAAATGCCAAAAGAAGAATGGGAAATTTTGGCAAACAAAAGCTACTCGCACTAAACTGGCATTCCATTTTTGCTTAGGCATGAACTTCACAACATAATTAATGACCATAACCATCAATTACACCAACACAGGTGGACAGGATAGCCTCGTGGATTAGAAAGATTAACTCAGCGGAGGAGGGTTGGTGGGCAAACCTTTCTTTACCACCCTCTACAAATAAACTGTAGAGTTTGTAAAACAGCAGCTTGGTGCATAAATGTCTAACTTTATTTGAGAATTTGTTAATAATAAATATGTAACTCAAAAATGTACATAGGTCAAGTATTTTATATTCATTTTATTTTGCTACTTCTATACGCAACTGATCTTCGGTATGAGTGATGCCTGGCTCTAACTGACGATGTCAGCATGATGTCCCAGTGGGTGGGCATTAAATTAAACTTGAATGTAACCTGTTAGCCATCACAACATCTGGACATACTAAAAGGAGAAAAACTATCACTAGCTACACCAATCAATAGCCATAGCCTATGCAGCCCAGAAGGTGATACCATGGCAATCTCCAGTTGCTAAAGAACAATGTGTGGTCACTCATAGTGTGCATGGACAACACAGACTTCTTGTCCAGTTGTATTGAAACTTGATAAAGTGTGACACAAACCAGGAACTGAGTCCTACAAAGCTGTGCCTTCCTGCGGCACACATGCTGCTTGTGGCTGAAACTATCACATTTTTATCCGTTTTCATTTTGCAACACACTTGTTTGACTGCTGCTCAGACAGCAGCTAGTCTGTGTTTGTAGCCAAGTTGATGTCTACCATGTGAAATACAGGCGGCTGCGGCAACATGCTAGCAACCAAAGCAATTGCAAAGAGTGCAGGAGTGCATCTTTTGTGACCAGTAACACGAAGGAATACACGTTTTTCCCCAGCAACATGTGGCTGTCAGGTCTGTGTGACTGGGGCAAACAATGATCCATTGGAGTAATTAGTCTTTTAAAGGGACAAATTCTGAGAATAAAGGGCTACAATATTCTCCAGTTGATGTGGTGCATCATGAGTGTTTGTGTTACATCAAAAATAAACAGCAAAAAGTTCTTAAATGCCAATTTTGACTGTTTGACACTGTTCCTGTCCCAAAATGTCCCAAAATACTTGTGTATAAATGTAAAGTATTTATAGCAGATGTAGGATCAGACATGTATTAACATTTCCTTATATAAGGTGAGCACACAGAGGTCAAAATACATCATCCGAAATTGTGTTTTTAACTGCACCGGCAGTGGCTGACACATTACAAAAGCTTCATTTTAAATTTTTAATGGCACCTTCATTAGACCAGACAGCATAATTTGTAAGAATGCTAGATGTAGGTGACCTTGCAAAGAAGGAATTAGAGCTTTTTAAATGTAGACACTGGCTCGTGTTATTACTGCCCAATCAGTGTAAATACTCTTCCAACAATGCACTATCCCTTCAGTTGTTACTAATTGGGTCCAACTTACTATGCAAAAACTTCTTCAAGTTCCATCAAACAGAAATTTAAAAAGTTGTGAGACCTGTGGGGGGACAGCTCACCTCAGAGAGCACTTTCCTTGCATCCAGGTTTTGCAGGAGTACTTGCTGGGTGTTAATCAGCTGCTGTGGAGTCAGGGAGCAGCTGACATTCTGAAAAGCCTTCTTTTCAGCTTGGCTTCTAAATTGGACATACTCATCCAGATCTGTCCCCTCACACAGGATGCTCCTCAGGCTGTCTGGCCTCGGGATGCCCATCATCTGAAAAATAAACAACAGCCTCGGCAAAAGTTGGCGAACAGAAGAACTTTGGATCTGACCATATTTTATTTAATTATGTGTCGTATCCTTTGGGTTGCTGTGCAAGCAGATGGTATGCTAAATCGCTTTTCGGAACAGGAACTAAAATACTGCTTTGATTTTAAATGTGTTTTTAAATCCACAGATATTTATACAAAAAAACAGAACTTGGTGCACCACAGTAGCAAAAGCAAAAAGTGTGATAGACACAAACAATAGCATCCCCTCACAGACAACTATGGACAGAGGCAGAAAACAAAAAAGGACACATAAACTTCTGTAAGATCTTTATCTTCCTGTCCACACTGTATTCAGGTGCTACCAGAGCCCACTGCAGGTATCTGAGAGCCTCATCTTATTTCATAAGACTTGCTGCACTAGGTTAGAAAGAACATTTGCAGACAAGACAATCATTTCTCCAACTCTGATCCATTTCATTCAGAATTATCTACTGCAGCCGGCTTTAAATGACATTTTGTCAAACAAAAACTAAAAAATACTTTGATTACAATGAGAGAAAGAGCGCCACCTGCTGAAAAAGGTGTTGTCCCATATTCCTAATTAGCCGGGATTCTTAACACACTACCACCGTGCTGGTAGGGGTGTGAAGCGATACTTACTGGATTGATCTGAATCCGGGCATTCATGAGGCTTTCAGCCACCGCTGGTGGCACCGATAAAACTTGTTTCAGATGTGTGGAGAAAGTTTCATTGTCTCTTAGAATATTCCTCAGGATGACTGGATGAGTTTAAAGAGAAATATAGAGTTAGTGTTACTTTTTTAAAAAGCTGCTGTTTTATATGCATCAACATTTGATTGGCTCCTTTTTGACACAAGCCTTGTTTTGATAGCTTTGGCTACGAGTCCTCCTCGCTCACCATCTGCACTGCAGATATTCTGCAGCCAACAGGCTGTATGTCTCTGCCTCCGTTCTGTGTTTGGTTTCTATACTACTCTAAACAAATGGGAATGCATGCAGAAATCTGTGCGCCGAGTGTGCCATTTGCCCTAATGGACACCAATGCCAAACATGAAGGAGAGCCAAACCTAACAGGGTAGCAGCCCTTTCACCACGGAAGGTCAGTCCACACAAAGCACCAGAGGATTTATTCTGTTGTTGAAAGGACAAGGTTAATGCTTAAGTCTCTGTCTTCAAAATCACTGCAGTGCAGCCAGTGAGCAAAATGTTACACCCCAACATTAAATCTATAAAAATAAGAAAAACCTCCTGTGTATCTCTGTGTGTGCGGGTCTCAGAACAAAGTGGAAAAGCAGGAGCGAAGAATCTGATTTGGTTTTGTTATGCCTGTTGCTTTGAGTGGCATTACAGCCTGATAAATTTCAGTTTAAATGAGATGACAGTTGCAATTAAATCCTTCACTGGCACAAGTAGGGGGTGAACACTTGAGCTGCACGAGTGTGCGAGGGGAGACAATTTGTTGCTAAACATGTACCAGATTGTTAACCAGCCATTTTCTCCTGATTAGCAGCCAACAGATAGCATTTAAAAAGAGGACGTTTCTAAACCAGTCCTCGCTGCACGCTGACAGTCACCGTAGCAGGGATCCTTCTAAACAACACCATACTATTCGGCATGCACTCTCTGCTTGCTGGGCCTCCAACATTTGTGACTGACGCGGAGGCCTGGGGGTGGAGGGGGGGTGAGGGAGGGGGACATAATGTAATTAAATGATCACTTTTGTATTTGTACTACAGGCAAGTCAGTCAATTATCTGGATGGGGGAGGAAAGGGAGGAAGTCACTTGTGCCGGGTTATTCAGGGTTCAATTAGGATGAATGTTTGGTGAAAATAACTGGAAATAATTACACACTTTGATACACTAAGCTAACCTTATACAAGGCCTCGCGACTCCCGCTGAGCACATATTATTATGCTCCCCGTCACTACAGGGGCATCAGGAGGGACTGACAGGGTTAGATTACGAGGAAGCAGAACATGCTCCGCGCTCTTCCCGAACACTGTTGGCTTTCTGATTGAGGAGACCACCGGAGTGTTTTTAATCAACCCGTGGCTTTAAAAAAAAAGAAAGAAACAAAGAGGAGGACAACACAATCACCTTTGCTAGCGTAGTGTTTTGATAGTACTCCATTCCCCATTCTTGTTAGTGACCTTTTGTGCTCCCGCCTCAGACAGCGAGTCCCATTAATTACGCCCCGGCTTAGATCTCTGATGGATTTAATCTTGTATATTACAAGCCAGCGACCCCAAAATGCAAATGGCCCACGAGCCGTTTGTTGAACAGCAGAAACTCCCCCCCTCAGCCGCCCACCCCCACCCCCGCTTTGCCTTTTTGCAAATTAGGTGCTGTATGAAAATCTGAATATCATCAGGCTAAATGAGCCTAATGCAAAGCAGCAACTTATCAAGACAAACGATCTGTCAGTCTGGATGGCAAATTGCATCATAAATAATCACACGCCATTGTTTTTGAGGGATAAAGGGGAATAACAAATCCTCCAACTTGTCATCCTCATGAAGGGGATACTTTCCTTGATGGAGAGTACTTAACAAAGGCAAAGCAGAGTGATTGTTGCTGATGCTGATTATTTATTATATCAATTATATTTTGAAGCATTAGTCAGTACCAGCAAAACTCTGAACCCAAAGAAGAAAAATGCACCCCTTGACCTTGTCTCTCGTCACCAGTTTCTGCGGTATTTCTTGATAACGGCTTCGAAATAGGTTTTTGATATAGCTCATCAAGATTTCAATAATCAAATGACCATTAGCGGTACCATTGAACTTACCATTAGCAGAGTTAGACTGTGACAAAATTGAAGCCCACTGGTCAACACCATTTGCTAGCAGCTTGGCCCTGCTGAGAATAGATTTGTCTACCAGGGAAGTTTGCAGCTCTATCAACATCCCAGAAATTCTGGTGAATTGGAAAGACAAAAAACAAACATTTACTCTAAATGTTCTTAAAAATATCAATATCAACAGTTTCTAATCTAAGCGCAGTGCATCACGCTAAGAGACAAGAAGAATGCACATCATTTTTTGACATCTACGTGGTAGTGTCTTGTGAAATTGTCCCCCAGGATGAGACAGTAAAACTGCGACATATGCTAGCATGCTAACATGTGCAAATTCAAAATGTGGGACATTTACGGAGTGACTGAATTATCTAAAAATAGTTGCTGTGCGGAAAACTGTCCAGAGGTGCACGAGAAGATGATCTTGAACGGAATATCAGCCAAATCAGCTGAGCTTTTCGATTTTTTTAATGGCCCATTCCCAAAACTTCGTAAACATGCCTCGTTTATAAATTCCTATAAGACAGAAAAAGAACATTCCAGTACATACATGGAGTTGTCGAAGTTATTGACTTGGCCTGGTGTCTCTCCTGGAGTTGGATAAGGCAAACAGGGATTTTCAAGGTTGCACACCATACCCTGGATCCAGGGAATCACACCAGCTGATGGCATGGCTTTATTAGGGTAGTGACCTTTGAAAGGAATAGAGATGAATACTTATTAATCTAACCATGTTCATGACATTTCTTTTTTCTTGTCCAAAATCTGCAAAAAGTTGACGAGTTAAAAGTTGTTAATGGATTCACAAAACAAAATTTAGTATTGCAACTAGGCTTGTACTTACATTGGCCTTTGTAAATTGGTTGCGTAGTGGTCCGCACCCCCACCAGTATGAAGAAGAGAAACAGAGGCCACAGTATTTCAATGACCAGTCGCACCTACACAAAGGAAAAGGTATTTTCATTTGATTAATTTTCTGTAAATGATAGCGTGTCTAAATCTATTGATTTCTTTGCTTGCTTAGCAAGTAGATTAGCTTACCTATAGCAGGTTAGCTTAGCTTAGCAAGTATATTAGCTTGCCTATAGCAGGTTAGCTTAGCTTAGCAAGTATATTAGCTTGCCTATAGCAGGTTAGCTTAGCTTAGCAAGTATATTAGCTTACCTATAGCAGGTTAGCTTAGCTTAGCAAGACAATAAAGTTTACAATACAAACTTTTTTTACCCTTGGTTTTGTATGGATTAAATTAATGAGATACCAGCTTATTTTATTACCTCTGGACAGAATCGGGGTAGTTGTTTCTCTATTTCGAATCTGTATGTCAAGCTTAGCTAATTGGAGTTTGAGCTGTAGACTAAGGGCACCAGCAGTCTAATTCAATCATAAAAACACTCTAATGTCATTGACTAGCAGGAGGTGTTGGTGGTGTTCTGCAGAAAAAACACTGGGTATATTAATTAAAACTTCAAAGCTACAGAGTTGTTTACAATTTGAAATTATTATTCAAAGACGTATATGTCTATTGCTATATATACATATATTTTCTGCAAACCCAATAATGCTGATTTCTGAGTCAAGAACCATTAAAGATTGACAGAAAATAACTTCATGCCCTGTATAGGTGAGACTTTTCATCTCCCTGTATATTTACAATGTAGATACTAAGCATAAGATTGAGAGAGCAGTCTCTGCTCGTGACTCCCCAAGCTGAAGCTATCACTCACTCCTTATCATCGCCTTGCCACACTCAATCCTCTCCTGGATGAAGAATGTCAACCACTTTCTTACTTTAATACAACCACTTTATGCCCGCAAGCAGGAAAGTGCCCCATGTGACACGACAGCTTTTCATTTTAACTTAATATAATACATACACCAGTCGGCCACAACATTAAAACCATCATGACCTAATGTTTTTCAGCAGAAAACTGACTGCACTGAACTGCATTGCCTCTGCTAGCAGCCACTCGCCAACCCCTCCCTGCTTAAAAATACATATCTGCTTCCATTGCTTTCCATTGTAGGTACAAGACATACATATGTGTCTGTGTTTTCTGACATGGCTCCATCATAGCCAGCTTTAAGGTTTGTGCTATAGTAGCTGCAAAGCACAGCCTTTGCTCCCTACATGCATCAATAAACCCTCATGGTTTTACTAGAGAACCAAGAAGCTGTTTTAGTGTTTTACAGATGATTCAACCACCTGTTTCTGCTTCTAACGCATCAACTTCAAGAACAAGCCCACTCACTTGCTACCTAATACAGCCCACCCTTTCACAGGTGCCACTGGAACAAGATAATCAGTGTCATTCATTTCACTTCTCAGTGGTTTTAATATCGTGCCTGATCAGTACCTAGTCTATTTTTATTATAGTTATTACAAGTTCAAGCTTACACCTTTACCAAACTCACTTACAAGGTAACTCTTGCTGTCACTGTGAACGTTTCTTTATGCGTCAAGTGAGGGTAACATACGCTGTAACAAAAAGTAAATTCATGCCTGCTATGAAGTGGTTTCAGCAGAGTTATATGCTTTTCCACAAATAATTATACAGCATATATAAAAATTGAACTGTTAAAACTTCAGCTCATTCTTCCTTGACTTGTAAGTGCCAGCTTCCTGCCAGCTGGGGTTTGCATGGCCCTTGTTACATTCATCACTCACAAACTCCTAATCTTCATGCACTCCCAGCGTTTCTGTTAAAGCGACCAGCTTAGAGCAAACGACTGGAGAGCCTCAGTCAGCAAACTCCCCCTATTAGCGCTTCTGCAAAATGTTCGGACTTTGTATTTGACAGCACATCCAGATAATAAGTGAAGACATCCGTTATTATCTTCATGATTAAAGCGCAGAGCAGGCAGAGGTGAAGAAAATGCAATAATATATATTGCTTGCTTTGCCATGGCACCATGGAGACCTTATAAGTGAGTCTGAGCACATTTCATTTAGTTCACTTGGCATTTAGGGATATAGTGAATCTTCACTTGTAGAATTTGTCAACGAATAAAACTGCAGAAAATCACGTTGCATATATTTCAAAGAAACTAGATAGAATTTAAAATTTAGTCCTTTAATTCCTTCTAGTCTATGTGTCAGTGAGGATGTAGTTCTGCTGAGAGGGTGAATTATCATAATGTATGCCAAAGAAAAGGCCTGGAGAGGGAACACAGATCATGGGGGACTTTCTCAGTGTCTGGCTCCCCAGGCATTTGCCATCGGACACTAGAGTCTTTGTGAATAGATAATCTTCTCCTATGAAATTATGTGGAATACTGGACCATAAAATCAGTTTCATGCCTGTTATAAAATCTTAAAATGCTTGGTGAGGCATTCATATAATTGGTCATTAACCTCCACAAGGCCTCCAGAAGCACCATTGTCCTTGCTAACTCCCACTGGTTTTGTCTAATAACAATATTTCATGTTGACATTGGCCAAATATCCTACATCCCATGCACAAAACCACTACTGTCCTCTTACATATTATTGGGGAAAAGTAGTTGCATATTTCTCCCTGTTACAAAAAGAGCCCACACTGTTCTTTCTGCTGGTTGGTAAAATTAACAAGGGAGGAACGTTTCCCAGAAATAAAGTTGTAAAATTGCAAATGACTTTGCCTTGAGTTATTCCAAGAAAGTATGAACTTTGATGAAATGTCTGAAGATGTCGTTTGTTCTGCTCAGGTAACAGGCACACTGCTGCGCTCGAACCCCCAACAAAACAAGTGGGCGGACGCGACTGCAAGGGTATAAATCAAACACATTGCAGCTTTCTACAGCAGCAATATCTGCCTCTAACAAGGCTTACAAGATTCCTTGACAACCAGTCGAGACCCTTGGAATGCCGTTGCAACTGTTATCTTCCCGCAGCATGCGAACTGCTGGTCAGTGTGGGTGATACGGCAGGCAATTATGTCCGCCCACGTACGTGGGCAAGGCACAATTGTTTGAAAAAGTTTTCTGAATGAAATACATCAACCAGGCTCATTCATATGAAAAGAATATTGTTTTTTATAAATCTAAAGCTTTATTATTTTTACTTAAATTACAAATGCTTCAAGAGAAGTGTGCACAATTTTCAAGAAGAAAAAGTCAGCTGCTAACTCTTGAAATGGATAAAGTGTCTTGTGTGGTAAGTGGCATAGGGTTTTAGTTGAAGCAGACAAGGGTTAAAAAAAAGTCCCAGTGAAAACGTGATAGGAAAAGTGATAGGAAGCTAACACAGTGATGTTCAACAAAACAGATATACAAGATGAGCCAGATACGGGTAGGAAACAGCATTTGCGTCCTCCTCGTCCCTTTCAAACAGGAAATGGTCAATATTTTGTTGTCCGTCTTTGACTTGGCATTTATGTGGTTTTTTTAATGTGTATTAGCACACTTGGAAAATAATTGGGAATTGGAATTGGCCAAGAAAACTGTATCTCTATAGTGACATTACAGCTGGCCACAACTGTTGTTATCATAGCAAAGTGCTGACTTAACATAAGAAGCAAAAGCAGGTGAAATCAGACGAGGTGTAATTGCTGAAAACATCTGATGTTAAGTTGAGTCCCTTTATGAGCACTTAAGGTGCTGAAAATGCTCATGAAAGCACAACACCTAAAAAAACCCAACAGCTTAAGGTGAAGCGGTGGAAGTGTCTGTCAGTGAAGGAATGAAAACAGCTAAAATGTCAGCTGAACTGTAGTCAGGGATAGTAGTTCCCTTCTGTACTTAAATCCAAGGGTAGCAGAGATGTGAGAAGGAAAATTTGGCGTATTGCTTGAAAAGTGAAAATGAATAACCTTTAATTGTGTGGTCATGTTTTCGTAAACTGTAACGACGCTACTCTTTATGGGTAACAGTGTTCAGGCCGTTCGTTGGAGAACAGAAAGAAAATTTGCCCTTCAAACAAAGCGTTTAACATTTGTCACTCCCTATCCATTTCCACTGAGCCAAAGACCGGCTTTGTTAGAAGTAAAATCCAGCCAACGTGACATAACATGCACAGGAGATGGATCACCAAAAATTGAAGGTGACACTTTGAATTGGTCGGCATTAAGGTAAGATTGTTCTTGTTCTCTAAGGGGAGAGTTAAAGGGGGCTTACTTCTATAGTAGACAATTTTCCTAGTAAATCCCTCCTATTACCTTTCCCTCCCATGAATAACTTAGTCGCCCTTGATAACACAACCCTGGGACCACATCCTCATTTTCTCTCCATTGCTGACCAATTTTAGCAGATATAGGTTGATTTGCAAAGGGGTGGTGGTGGTGGGGTTAGTGCACAGAAGTGTACCTTTTGTCTCTTCCGTAGAGTGAAGTTCTTCCACAGGAGCAGAGTGAACTGCGTCAGGAGACCCATTACGGCTTATCCTGGCAATATCCTGCCAAAGCGTCGCTATGGCAACTGGCCCACTTAATAAACCCTGGAGGGAATAAAAGGCAGAGTTTGGTTTTAATACAGAAGAGCAATGCATCTTGGGGGAGTGCCACTAATCATTCACTTCCCCAGGCCTTGGGGCTTATGGTGCAGCACCTGTTCTAAGAATTATTATCACCTACACTCAGCACATCTCAGGATGGGGGCTCAGCTCGTGGAGGTTACGCAGTTCAGGTCTAGCAGTCAAAGAGTCTTTATTAAGGACCGTGCAGTTGTTTTATATATACTGCTTATTAAACAAGTATATCAAAGCAAAATCTTTTTTTTTGCTGTTGTTTTGCCTTTAAAGGGGGAACGTAAACTCTAGTCTTTGCCTCATTGACTACACTTGTGCAAATTCCCTGTCCATTAATCAGTCTCTTTAGTGACCAGAGAACAATAAAAGTCAGGGGGAAAAAATACATGGGCAACTCCATCACATTTCATGTGGACCAAAGACTGCCGTAAAATATTTATTACGTATTTTACTATCTACTCACCCCTGATTACACAGATAATAAACAAATAGGTCTGCTGTGTCATTTTTACACTGCTACATCAAGTATGACCTTTATTAAAAACTCCACAGCTGACAGTCCTCCCACTGACTATGGTTAATTTATCTGCTCGTCGTGGCATCCGAATCAGTCCAGCATGTCGGTCCGAGTTGCTATTAGTTTCATGCGTTCAAAGAAAAGGCACGTGCTCAGGTGTAACATATCCCTACGGATTAGCCTGCATTTCTATATCAATTTACAGTTTTTATGCCAGCAATTAATGTAAGAATGGTCAATTTGACTACACATATAACCGCAGCAGCCGGGCACACCCACATTTAACATAAACATTTATAATATATTAAAAGAAAACAGTGGCGGACTCACACATACATGATTTCTGTTAGAGAGCACACTGCAAAATGTGACAACTTTACTGATGAAGTCATACATCATCCGTAAACATTTACAAACAATACATGAAATAAACATGTAACATTTTTCCATAATATATTAATAATTTATTTATTCTGCATTTTCTAAAATGCAAACATATTTAATACTTATACACCTACAGTGTCATAGTTACAAAAGGTAAGGACCCATATGCAAAACTTTCTGTCCGGCAGGTGTTGATGACAAACTTGCTCCATCACGCTGGTGTGACAAAAGTCTGCAGACTGTTTGCATGAGCAATGAACACAGGCGATAAGCAAACAGATGGACTGACAGGTCATGAGTAGAAAGGTAGGATAGTAAATAAACAGAACTTTACAGGTGAAACTGAATGAACTCTGGGCACACAGTTTAAGAAAGGTGGGAAACATGATAAGACAAGCAGTGATGAAGATGACCAGATGTCGAAAACATGGGGAAAATACGTGGGTACGATACTTAAAAACACAACAAAAGAACCAAGAAACCAGAATGGCAGCGATCCAATAGCTTATCAGGACCGCAATCCATCACGGTTCCAAGGCTACTGCCTATAAATCGCCTATAAATCGCCTATAAATCCACAAATGTGACCTTGACTTTGAGCACAGTTTGAGCACAAATCTGTTAGGTGATTATTACGTGTGAGTAAAACCTGACCAACACTCTAGGACTGGGATGTCAAACTCATTTGGCACTGTGGACCCCGTGAAGTCCGCTTTGATGTTAAGCGGCCCGGACGACTGAACGTTAACTAAACGTTAACTAACACCTGAGATATTTTAATATAACGACAGAAGAGCAATTTCAGCATCTCAGATTTTTTGTTGTTGTTGTTTTTTACATGGCAATGAAATACTGCTTTAACTGCAAGAAATAAACATGTAAAATAAACTGTTAACTTACACAAATCATCCTTCAAAAACAAAACGGAATTCTTCTTTGTTAACTGAAAGGATGTTTTGTTTTTTGTTGTTGCTTTTATCATTAAGGCACTGTGAAAAAAAATCTCTCTATAGCAGATAGTGAAAAACAGGAACTTTCTGTAATCTGTTTATCTATTACTTAATTACTTTGGTTATATAAATGGCCACAGGGGAGCTCTTCATCACTAGAAAAAGGCATAGGACTTGTGAAAATGCAGCTAAATGTCTAAAATTTATGTCCTTCTTCACATTTTCCAAAGGTGTCCTTTGGGCTGATTGGCAGGGCGATTCTGGCCCGTGGACCTTATGTTTGACACCCCTGTCCTAGAATAAGTAGTGATGGGTGATCCAAAGAAAAGAAGACAGCAGACAGACGTATCCTGATGCCTGAAAGCTATAGTTTTATTTATTTATTTAATTTAATTTTGAATTTCTTTTGAATTTTGTTTTCAGTTTACTTTCGGTTTAGTTGCCAGAGTGGATTTTGTTATTTCGGTTTAGTTTTTATTGTTTGAAAATGTAACTTTTAATTGCTTTCGGTGTTAGTTTTAATCTTAAGCAGTTGACTCCCGGCTGTCATGATCCTGCATTTTCTGACTCATTTTTCTGTTTAATGTTTCCCATTTGACCTTGTTGTAGTTTTCAGTGTAAATATTACCTTTGCTTTGTTTAGGTTTTAATCATTTTGTATTCATATTTTTCTTTGTTATTCTCAAATGTTTCTGGCTTTCTGTTCCCCCATGCCTACTCTGTGTTTCTGTTATATAATGTTTTAGTCAGTTTTGCCTTTTCGTGCTTACTTTGACCTTACTTAGTCAAGTTCATGTGTTAGTGTCAGTCTTAGTGTTTTCTGTTTTATTTTGGTAGTCTCACGCTCTGTGTGTGTTTTGTGTTCAGTTTTGCTTCCCTCTTGCTTCTTAGTTGATTCTGTTCAGCTGCGCCTTGTCTTTCCCAGCTGTGTCTTGATGATCTTGATTTAAGCCGTCTGTTTTCGCTACTTCCTTGTTGCGATATCTCTCATTCACCAGCTGCCTGTTCTGCCTGTTTGTTTAGTTTCCAGTACCTCCTAGTTTAGTTTTGTATTCTTGCAGTCCAAACAACCAAATACGAAAACTAAGCAAATTTCCTATCCTTGTGCCTGAAATGACATTTTCAAAACACGTATTTGCCAGTTAGACAGGCGCACACACAGATCTGTACGTGTTGAGTCAGAGAAATTGATTAATATTTAACACCCATGTTATGTTACCCATCTGTGCTCAAAACATGTTTCCTAGCACTTTATCTCATGTTCTGTGAAGACATTTAAGACCCAGGTACGTGCCCTGGGTGAGGAAGGCAGGGATTCGGATGAGCTTTTTAGCCCACGGGTAGTCCTGACAAATGTGCCACCTGTTAACGCTCCATTTCCTCCTTCTGCACGGGTTCCATCTCCTCCACATGCGTTTACATTATTTAATGCTACTTCATGGATGTTTTATTTACCGTCATGAGAAAATGGATGCGGCCTTACTTCCAAACGCCCAAATAAGTGCTCTAATGGGCAAAAGAATGGGAGTGCTCAAGGCCATTCGATAATCTGTTAGAGAATAATGGTGAGAGGAAGCACAGAATCTCCTCACTTAAATTCTGTTTTTCCACCAATGCCAAGTTATATTATTATAGAGGGCAATTTAAGTGAATCATGCGGTTACTGCTGCTGGCAAACTATCCATATTGTTCAGAGATAAATGGATTACGATCAGACACGCAAGCAGTTTTTCTTGTAGCGCGCTGCTCAATATTTCACGGTTCGCGTGTATTTTTAAGGAGATCGTTTCGGACCTCTACAAGCGCCCGATGACCTGGGTCATGACACGGAGGCCTAGAGCACGCACGGGCACTTGAGTGCATCAAATGCTTTCGTAATTGGCCTGCCGATTTGTCTCGCCCAGCTTTCAAGCCTCGCCTTCATATGTAACACGCAGGAGAAGAAAGACAGCTTGGCACCACCTCCAATCTGAAATCACGTCAGGCATGAAGGGTAAACAGCATCTCTCAGAATACACTTGAGCCATATGTCAGAAAAATCTGTGTGTGTGTGTGAATTGCATTGGTATCTAGGAAAAAGAAACAAAGAGAGAGAGATTTGTCTGTAAAAGACGGCGTGTGTGGGTGAGCGTTGTGGAAAAGCCCGAGCTCAAGGATTCTCTTCCGATCCCACATCTAAAGAAGAGATAACAAGTAACAAGAGAGGAGTCTGATTGTGATTTGCATTGCAGTTGCAGTGTTGCAAAACACAGCGAACTGTTCTCCGGAGAACAAAAACCATACAAGTGAAGTGTTTTCCAGATCATCGTTTCAATCTACGACTTGGAGCACAAAGAATAATTGAAATGAGTTCTTTCTCTCTTTATTTTTTGTCCTCACAAGACTACGGCCATCAGGCGCCGGCATCACTGTATCATTAGCTCCAAAGAAAGCCCCAAGAAATGAGAGAAAAGGGAAAGAATATAGCGCTGGGGAAAAAAAGGAAAAGAAGAAAAAGAAAGAAGCGTATTGAGAGGATATAAGTGCTGATGCATGCCTGGCATTTGGGGACTAGGGACAGCAAAGTGCATTATTTCAGCCCTTAGGATGATGGAAAGAGAAAACAGATATTTGTCATAGAGCATGAGAGCAGAGGACAGCAGCAAATGACTGCAACATCAGTTACAAGGGGGTCGCCATAGCCTTGTGAAGGGTATAATGGTCCCTGCGCTCCTTTGTCCAATCCGTCTTTTTTTCCCTCCAAGTATCTCGATCACGAGCTCCATACAACTTTGCTACAGCGGGAAATCATACAGTGGCGAAGGCAAGTCTGGGGAAAAGGTACTGTGTGTATTAAGTGCAGCTGCTACACCGACAAGCATGTCGCCTCAATCGTGCTGCTTTACTCCCTTAGACACCAATACACCAATCACTGGTGTTCAAAGAGATAGTGCTATATCAAGATAACAGGGGTACACTCAATTAAAGCTTATGAAAGGTGTTCAAAGGATCCTTAAAACTGACACCTGCAATTTTGGATCACATTTGAATACAGAAGAAAAAACTCTGACTTCATAATCACAGCTTTGTGATGCAAAACACTGAGAGTGGGGGAAAGTATTGATGATATTGATTTAGTACATTTTAATCTTCTCCCGCCTGGATCTCTCAGTGCTCCATGGCTCGTCTCCAGTCGGTGCAGATTCCCCTTTTAAAAATCTGCTTATTAACATATAAAGCTCCTAACCGTCCCGCGCTTTGATTTCAAAACAAGAGGAGATCACACTGAGCTTGTTGATTTGTTTTAAACAACTCCTCAAAACGTATGTATATAGCATCAATACCAAATCGATAATTAACATTCAAACTGCGATAACTTTATTCGTCCCAAAAAAGGGAAATTTGTTTACAGCTTACCCGCACTGCCTATTCACATAGCCAAACTCAACCTATAGTCTTTAAACACTGATCACAAGCATTGTTGCAGGTAAAGGCAGAGACAATGAGGTCAAGAAAGATAAATAAAAATAAAAATGAATAAATATATTCCAAATAAATTAATAGAATAGTTTTATTAGTTTCTGATAATGAAAAAAAAATATGTCTAACATGAACTATTAAAAAAAGAATAATAATAATGTTTTTATATAGCACATTTAAACAACAGAAAGTGCGTTAGAGACAGGCATTTTATGTCGCAGCTTAAAAATGCATGAAAGCTGTGTTTTCTTGTATTAACTAATTTCTCTGAAAAGTAAAAATCACAGTGATTTAATGGTCATTAAATTGTGTTCAGATTTGGCAAACTGATGACGATCCTCATAAATCACGACGCACTGCTCTGTCCTACATAAGCTGCCTTTATGAGTTAAAAGTATTGGCCCTGTATTTATATGGGACTATAGTGAAAATGCAGCTAAAAGTCTCAAATTTATGTCCTTCTTCACAAAGTCGAATTTTTACTTTCCATTATAGTTTCCATCTGTTTGTGTGTATGGAAGTGTATCGTTTGGAATCAATGTCTGACTGTATGGCTGATTGTGTTCGTATGTCTTTATACGTACACACTTTGAACATGCATGTGTGGCTTTGATTCAAATTTTGCAGCACATCATTTTTAATTATTATTGTTATTTGAAAATACTGGGGCTGTCAGCGTTAATCTCGTTAAAATGATCTCAGTTAGCGAGTTAGCGCGGATCGCCCGGTGCGTGGGGCTGCACGGCGTCAACGCATTAGCGTGGTTAGCTCGTTAATGCGTTAGCGCCGATTTGCCGTGTTAATGCGGCTATGGCGTTAACTTCATTTTAACGAGATTAACGCTGACAGCACTAGAAAATACGTTGCACTATTTGCTGTTATGATACAGTTGTCAATACACTTGTGATTTTCTTAAATCATGCACAAGCTCAATAAAGTCCCACACAATTTGATTTGCCAGTCACGACGTCTCCTGATGAAAGAGGGTAACATTTAAAAGAGTGACCCAGCTGGCAGTGAATGCATACACAATACCTGGTTCCTGATTTTTTTTTAAAGCGCAATGACATGACAGATAGTTTTGTATCGAGTATGACAGAATTGCTATATTGTGGTGATCTCGTTAATGTGGGTATCATACTGCAATACCTACATTATTGATAGCTAATGAAAGCATTATCACATGTAGTAGCATCATAATGTGAGTTCCTCACAAAAAAAAAAGTAATCTCGGTAAACATTTTCTCTTATCAACAGTCCTGCACTTGAGGTGCACTCAACTTTTACTCAAACATCCAAAAAAGGACTGAAATGTTTTATTCTACAGGCTTCACAGAAAACTGCAGTTTGAATTCATGGCGACTACAATGGATTCAGACCCAGTTTCACGGTAAAAGACAACATTAAAATGTCCACAGAAACTTTTAAAGCCACTCCATAATCCACTTCTCCTTGGTCCATTCATATCCTCAGAATGCTCCAAAACCTCTTTTCCCCCCTTAAAACGCTGCTAAATGCAGGGCTTCCATTTGTTGCATTGTGAGTTTGAGAGTCACAGAAACCCTGGGCTCTCAAGCTGCTCCAGTCTTGGTCATTTTCGCTCAAGGTTGATGATCTCACTGTGTTTCAAACACGAACAAAACAAAACACCTTCGTCAGACCGACCTGAATCAATGCACATTATCAAACTCTGCGCACGCTTTGGAGGTTATCGTTTGTATTCCTGTTCAGGTGCACTGACGAGCATTTCTACCATCCCATTTATATTACCTCTCTCTATAATGCAATGCAGTTTAACAGCGTCTTGCAGGTACATCTTGCAAAATGGAATTAACACCTCTATAAAACTGTTTAAAACATTATAACCTTGATAGAGTTTGGAATAATTTCAAGGTGGCTGCTTTAGCTTCTGGAGAACTACTATGTCAGACTGCATTACATTTAGCCAGGTGTATAAATGTATACATCTTTCCTTTTCCCAATCAGCTTGATGTATTAACTCTAGCTGCAAATGCCAACACCTTAGTTTTGCTGCTTTTAGTCGTGCCTGCTGTAATGCTTAGTGCATATTTCTGCATACTTCCAATACAAACGGCATAACGTGTGGATGCAAGGATGAAGACCCATCTGGCCTTCATCTGTTAACCTATACCCAGCTGTAGGACACAAGGATCGAAGTGATGAAGCTGCAAGAATCTGCCGTTTCTCTTTGCATTGCTATCACTCTAACACTGCACATCACCAGCAAGTAGTCCCCTCCCTGTGCGCTCCCTCAGGCAAGTCTCCTGCCTGTCCCTGTGCCAGCTCTGCCAAGCGACCCAAAGATGGATCTTAATTTTCTTTTACAGCCACACATAGAAATCTCAGCAATGTAAGTAGAGAGCCCTACTGGACTATAATACTTGGTATTAAAAGGGATTCTTGACCCCACTGCTCACAGCTGTGCACATAAGCTTCTGAAAACTGCAGCAAGGTCGGTCTCCTTACACGCAGCGCAGCGTTAGATGTTAGGAATGATCTAAAGACTCAACATCAGATGTAAATAATGAACCCTTCTGGAACACTCTGGATAAGATAATATCAGTATGATGCACTAAATAAACTAAATACTTCTCTCTACAGTCGCCACACTGTAAAGAGAGAATTTATTATAAAGAGGAAAAAAAGCACTACACATTTATTAAATTATTGGACTGACAAGGACATCTACCCATTATGCCTTTGCTTTAGAAGATGGTGTGACATGAGTATGCTGTTGCAGAATTAGCTTGACAAGCTAGTTCTGAGAATAAATAAAGCACACACTTCAAAGAAAGCGCTCAGCTCTGCATCATCAGAAGATGTTTGTGTTTTGTTTTTTTATATAGCGCCAAATAACAAAGCGAGTCACCTCAAGGTGCCTTTTATCACAAGGTCAAGACGCTACATTATTGGAAAGGAGCCCCATTAATCACACAACGCCCTATGAGCAAGCGCTTTGGCAACAGTGGGAAGGAAAAACTTCCTTTTACCAGAAAGAAACCTCCAGTAGATCCGGTAGATTTGTGGTGGAGCACGAGATTCACATCTGTCCACATAAACACAAATCGCTCAGGAATGTTTACAGCACCTTGTTTAATCTGTGCCACAATAAATCAAGTCATTTCTAAAACTGTAAACTAGAGAGCAAAGTAAGGACTGAGCGTTTCCTTCTAACACAGATGGCTTAAATTGAAATGATCAGCCTAATCAGGGGTTTCGCTGATGGCATCAGTGGGATTGCAATTCTAGTTTATATAAAGTTTTCTTTTAACAACTTCTTTTGAAAACTTTTTTACGCGCCGAACAAAACTGAAAATCTCCCGAGTGATATTTTTTTGTTCACCTGTTTAACCTGCATCTGATTTTTGCACCAGTTGCTCCCTTTATTCACAGAAACCTTAAGCTGTCAAACTGATAATAAGTCAGAACGCTATTACTGATTTTAAAGTGGTCATTACATGTAATTAGTTAGAGGGAAGCAATACTTCCAAGCTCTCATCTACTCGGATCAACTTGTCAGTCATTTTCAGGCCCTGATTACTCATTCATTAGATATAAATTAAACTGATGAATTAAAAAAAATTATTGCTGGCGCTTAAATGACTCATTAAGACACGTACAAAGGTACACGCTATGCGGCATTGCTTATACTTAGCTCGCTGGCTGTCGAAGCAGCCCTGGCACTGAGTAAATCATTAGCATGGGAGTAAGGTTCCTCAGCATGGGTTAAAGTTCACTTTGTCTCCCTTCTAAGTCAGCTGTTACACTAGTGCTGTGCCATACTGCAAATTGTGGGATCAATCTGACATCAATACAGAATAAATGCAGGGCCAGTATGCTGATACCAATACCGATACTTTTTCTTTATAAAGGCAGCTTATGTAGCGGAGAGCAGTGTGCCATGATTTCAGCTACATACTGAACTTAGAGTATACGAACAAAGTATTGATCAGTCTAATACCAATAGCAGTGGTGGTATCGATACTATGATATTCGGTTCGATCTGTCCACCTGTAGGATGAGGACGTTTAAGTTCCCTGACACCAAACACTAAACAGCAAGTATTTCATGTTCTTTGGTTATTATGTAAAACAAAACCCCCCAAATAGGTATAAACTGTAATCCCTTATATCCTCCTCAGCCCTCTTTATTGACATTTTAAATGTAGCCAGCCTCCAGAAGAGTTTATTATTATTTTTTTCCCCCACTAAGATAATCGCTTCTCTGGGCGCTCTGTTTTATCCGCTGCAGACAAGACAGGAGGGGGAATAAAAAGGAGAGGAGTGTGTTTGGCTTCCCAGAGCCTGGGCCTGGGCTAGCCTCGGGAGTAGAGAGAGCAAGCTACAAAAAAAGAAAAAGGAGAAAAACGCAGAAGAACACCAGAAAGAGAGCATCACAAACACGTGTCCTGTTAGAGGAAAAACAAACTCTCACCCTCTTAGAAAGAAGAAGTAACCTACCTCAAAGTTGTTTGGCTTTCACCCATCAGCACATCTTGGGGCTTAAAGATGGATTAAGAGCAGTTTTAACTGGCAGCCTTTATGACTGACGCAGAAAGCCTTTTGCAATCTCTCTCTCTCTCTCTCTCTCTCTCTCTCTTATTCCCTGCCTGTTTCTCATGATCGCTGTCCCCTTTTACCTGGAATCATAAAGTATGCAAATGACCTCCGCTGAGTCTGTCGTAGCGACTGTAGCCACAGCCGGTAAGCGCACAGGTGGTGCACATTGCACAGCGCGCTCCCTTAAAGCCGAGGCCCGCAGCAGAGCGCATATGTCTGCGTCTTGTAGTCCTGTCTCAGTCACCCGGAGAGGCGAGAGAGGGTGAACGGGAGCACTGGCCTTACATTTGGCTTCCCCTGTTGTGGCATTGTGTGCGTTTGTCTCGCGGGGCGCCTCGCAGCAAACTTTCAAATTTGGTCACCTGTTGACTTAGCTGAAATTATTCATGATCTCATTAGTCGGAAACATTCATCTTTATTTTAATAAGTCGAGCTGCGATGAGAGCGGTTTGAGACCAGATGGGATCACGGGAAGAGCATTTATTTACCGAGACAGAGCCAAAGTGAAAACGTTGATGATGTTGTTGATAATCAGCGGAATGCGTCACATGGGATGGAGCAGCTATGCGCGTCGACTGTAGGGTTTTACAGCAACCATATAATTAGGTAACAAGGAGACGTAAGAGTTTATTATTCCGGGTGATAAGGAGTAATGCCAAAGGTGCACTGGGAGGATATAAATATGGAGATGAGATGGGTGTTTACCGAGAAGGTAGTCAGGAAATAAATATGGAGGTCTCACACTGGGTGATATTTCATAACTGATCTGGAAACAACTCAGCAAAACTTTTTTTTTTACTCTGCCTTATAGCCCAAATATATTATATTATATTATATTATATTATATTATATTATATTATATTATATTATATATAGTTCATGTGAAGGCTGCTGTCCAGTAATGTTTTAATAGTCAGACAATTGCCAGCTACTACATGATGCCCAGTCAGGTTTTTGAATAACATGGGGTGTAAGATAGATGATATTGGTATCAGATTGATACTAGGTTAATACTTTGACCCTGTCCTCTTAGTTCAGTGTGTGTCCTACCGAATTGTGTTAAATTAATTGCAACGTTGGGAATGAAAAACTATACCTCAAACATGCACAATGAAAAATGTCTGAGCCTTGTAATGACTGTCATGTCTATTTTATTTATAGCCTTAAACACAGGCAAACACACATTTGACCCAGAGTACTTTAGAGACAGACACATTTACACTCCAGGTATAAAAAAAAACAGTTTCAAAATACATGAAAAGCTGAAAGGTGTGTTTTATTGTGTCAGCTAATTATTTTGAAAGTAAAGCTCACAGTGATTTATTTGTCAGATGTGCTCAGAATTTGAAAAGCTCTCCCCTACGTTATAGGTTAAAAGTATCGGCATCAGTATCGGCATCAGTATCGGCGTTACTGCCCCTGTGTTTCCTTGGTATGCAGTATGACACGGCACTACTGCAAGGGAGTGAGAGCATTTACAGGGACAGGCCCCTAGCTGACAGCCTCTCAGTTTAGGATTCACTCACCGCTGAGGTGATAATTCAACAGCTTTGACCCTAAAGCCAAATCTGATTCCAAAAAAGTAAAAATAAAGAAGTAGGAACTGAGCTCCTTTCTGTGTTCGCAATGTTAGCCCATCTGACTGATTTTGAAATGTGTGTCTGTCCATCTGCTGTTTGCATATTTTAAATACCTCTGGCAACCCAGTTTAAATAAATAAATTATGGTTATGTGCAAAAGTTAAAATACCCACATTTCCTTAGATTTTGCTAGGAACGTGAGAAATAGACAGAGAAATCTATGTGCAAACAGAGATGGAAGTACAGCATATAAAACAAAAGAAAGTTTGTACGACTCTAACAAGCTTGAAAGTCAACTCCTAGGAACTCTCTTAGTCAGCTTTGGATGTTGGCTGTTTTTTGTTGACTTCTCTGTCAAGACGATCCCACACTGCTTTAATAATGTTGAGGTCCGGGCTCTTAAAAGGTCAGTCCATGACTGATAGTTGTCATGGTTAATGGCGAACAAGGACGCCCCGAGCAGAGTCGTGAGCAGCCTAGGATCAAAACACAGATGAACATTTATCGTAGGCGTAACAGCTTTCCATCAGGCAGCTAAATAACAAGTCCGTGGATAAGCAGAGGAAACGCTGGGGGAAATACCAGGAACTCGGGAACCACAGGGGACGACAGAACAACACAGCAAACACAGTAAAAGCGACAACAAGCAGGGTACATAACACACAGCTGCGGGGAACTCACAGGTGCAAACAATCGGAGAGACGGAGGAAAGTAAAACTGAAACTAACGCATGAGATAAAGACTATCAAAATAAAACAGGAAGTAACATAACGGGAACACCTAACGCTGAGACGGAGGCTAGAGAAGGGAACACGAGGGAAGCAGAGAGCTGTAACTATAAAACCTACGGACTAATACAAAACAAACAGCACCTCTAACGAGGGATCGATACAAATGATAAACTAAATTGTAAGCAAACTAAGAATCAAACTGAAAATAATGACAGAACTTAAGAGTCCAGAAAGCACAAATCGCTGGGTCAGAGTCACAGATCGTGACTGATGGTGCTCTACTGTGTGTTCACTGCTCTGGCAGTGTGTTTGGGATCATTGTCATGCTGAAAAATGCATGACTGGCAATCAGGTACTTTCCAGATGGTGTTGCACACTGGGTCACAACCTGACAGCACAGTGACATTCATAATTTTATCCATTATAATAATGTCAATCCCAGGCCCCTCCAGTAGCCTATCAGTATATACAGCAGGTCACCTGTTTACACTGGTGCCCAGCAAGTAAATAAAATATAATCATTTCAAACAAATTCATGCACTTAAATATTTGACATATTTACAATTGTGATTGGCAAATAGGGAGTGGAAGTAAGGCTTTTAATGGAAAATCAAACACTTCAAATTAGGCCCAGGTCACAATCAGAATTGCGATCAAAGGGTTAGGGAGGGATGAAGATTGTTGGCGTTTAAAATAGACTGTAATAGAATTACATTTGGGAATGTCTGCCCGGAATGACAGCTTCCTGTTTGGATGTGTTTCGATTGTTACAGGTGAATGTCTGCAGAGTTACAGCACTCTGAGATGGGACGATTCTCTTTGATACACCCTGCAGTTCAAAAACATAAAACATGTATACCTTCTGGCTGTAACTGCTAATTACTGCTGACATTGTTCTTAATTATGACCTTTTATTTATTTTTTTAAAAAAAGGAGTAAATTTAAACTTTAAAACACTAATGAATGATCAGAAAATGTGAAAGAATCTGATTAAAATTTTATTTTCTGTGAAGCTGAAGGCAGTTCTTCTGTCATTGTAAAAGAAATGCTCCAAACCATCAACTGTAAGCATTTACCTGCAAGTTCCTACAGTGGCTAATTATATACATATATATATATATATATATTATAGTTTGTTACTACTGTGATCAAGGTCTTTTGTCCTCAGTCGTCTTTTAAAACTATAGAAAACTTTTCTTTCCCGCACAATCACTCAAGGGTCAGTGTGACTTGCTCATGAGGTGTAGGTCCATACTCTCAATTAGTTACAGACATTCACACTCATGGAACCCAGGTGAAACACCGACTGCCCAAAAGTAATTGCTTCGACTAATGAAGTGCTGCCGCTTGAAGGTGCCAGCGCAGTGGAGTACACCTGCTGTTCCCAGGTCAGTAAACCCTGCATTAGTCTAGCCATGCTAATGAAAAACACGGGGAACATTTGCAACAGCGTTACCTTGTCATTTGCCTCTTGCATACCTTAAGGAACAAAAATGATAATGGGAACACAATCCATACCTGACGAGAAGAAATGAGCCAGGGGCCTCAGACCGACGGGTGTGCGAGAAGTAAAGCAAAAAGTAGTGCAAGAGGTAATAATGAAAGCAGATATTCAGTGTAGCAAACTATTAATTTAATGGTTTTTCATCTCCGAGGAGCTCGGTGCCGGTGCATTATTTACCGTCTTTGGCGTGTCTGCGCAGAAAGATGGACGGAGAGATTTCTCATTCTAAAGAGGAGAGCAGACTCTGAAATAATGCAGAGGAACAGATGAAACAGGGCCGGATTAAATGATAAAACTAATGGGGCATTTAGAGGAAAAAAATCCTTTCCCCCCCCTTCAAAAATGAGAATGAACATAAAAGAGAGACGAGACGTTCCCACTATCCTTGCCTCTCTGCTTTGTACCATCCAACCACTCAGAGAGAGCTAATGTTTGCTGTGATTTACCCAAGTAAAATAATTCATCACCACACGACCGAGTGGACGGAGTAACAGGCTGCTTTGCAACCCTTATTGATTTTATTGCCCCGGGGGAAACTGAAGAGCAGAAAAGTTCACCCACTGACTTTTTTTTATGTGCATCAAAGTTCAAGCTGGCACTCTTACTCGGCTAGACCCCTGTGTGTGCGCTTCATTTCAATCAATTTCAGCCAAATAGGAGAAATGATTACCATTTCTCTTATTTAAGTCGATAGCTCAGGCTGCTTAGAAAGACTGGTGGGGGGGGGGGGGGGAGCCAGACTGAGAGCCTCTGAGAGATATCTCCTGGACCCTTCGTCCTACGCTTCCAACTCTCCTGGCTGATGAGGTGAGTAGTATGCACTCAGATGACTGTTAACCGCGCTAATCTGGACAAAAACGGACAGCCGACGAAGGCCGGCAACGGATGGATGTTTGACAGCCCCGTGGGGTCACAGCTGGCATTTTTGGCTTTCCATCCGGTGTTATTTCTTCCTTCCAAGCAGGTGGAGAGTTGTCCTGGGGAGAAGAAAACCAGAGAAGTTGAGGTAAACAAATAACAGCCTCACTCGACAGATGCTGTTGCCTCTTCCTGCCTACTGGCCATGGCTACAATTGTGTTTGTTTCGACTTTAGCCAGCACAGCCCACACAGACTGTGCAGAGGCAGAGCAACAATTTTTTAAAAACAAACAACTTACGTGCTCTATTTTGACATCGCCACAGTCTGCGGTGGGAACATGGTGTGAGGAAAAACACCAAGGACGCTCGGTCACTTTTACATCAGCCATGTATGACTTTAAAGCTACACTTTTGATCAAGGTGAGATTGCAGCGTTGTTGTTCATGAGGAGGAGGAACAGAACATCAGTGATTTTAATGATGAGTAGGGAAATGCTGTCTAACACTACACCCCTCCAAAATAAGACTCCTGTACAGAAAGTGTTCAACCAGAATGAGATCTGGTGGACGCGAAGGGCATCACACATGATTTACATCAATTTCAGTATTAAGTGACCCCTTCCTACCTCATGAATAGTGTCATTCTGGTGCCACACATGTACCGATGTGCTCCCTCCCTCTCTATAGGTTGGAGGTTGCTGGATCAGGAGGAGGGGCATCAGCAGGTCATCCCCTGCTTCAGGCATCAGTAGGAATGGGCGGATCGATCCAGATATCGATAGTATCGATACCATTGATATCTCACTGATACTACCATAATAGAATCAATACTTTAGTTTTGATTTTGTTGATTTTAGTTTTCTCTTTTCAAATTCGCCTCAAATATGAACTACAGCAAAATAAGCCTTTTGTGTTGAATGTCAAGTTTATTTACATACATACATGCCAACACTAACGATTTTTCCGTGAGAATCCTGAATTTCAGTGCCCCTCCCGAAAATTTCCCGGGCCCACCATTCTCCCGAATTTCTCCCGATTTTCCACCACAAACAAAACTATTACTGCAGCTACTTAGTTTTAATATTACTCTTATTACTCTTTCTGGGTCGCAAAATAAACTTTTAACATATTTCCAGGCGAGAATGTAGCTGTGTAAACTTCAAATATCTGAGCCGACGAGAACAGCAAACTCCGGGCACATCGTTTTCAAACCGCCGCGGTCTTTCGCTACTCAGGTTAAACATGATATATCAGTCACTTAAATAGCTTAAACATGTTATTGTTGGGTTGTTTTCAGTGTTTTATTTGTTCATGAGTAAATTGGTTTGGCTGAGATTAAAGTTATTAGATTAGATTAAATAAAACTTTATTAATCCCTCGGGAGGGTTCCTCCGGGGTTTTTCACACAGCTGAATAAACGTCAAACAGAAAACTGATTAAACAGACGTGTGAGATGGTCGAGAATTTACGCCAGCGTCCGGTGATATTTAGATAGCAAGGAGCAGACGGCAGAGTTTCACTCCGCCGAGAGAGCTCGTGATGTATTTCTGAAGGCTAGATCGTCACAGTCGCTCACTTCCGGTCTGCCCGGCTTTTGGAGGACCCGGCCCACTTAGACCCGAAGGCCGGGTCCGGGATTGGCAAGTATGTTTATACAGCACATTTAAACAGCACAAGTTAACCTAAACTGTTCTAGAGACATGAAAAGCTGAAAGGTGTGTTTTATTGTGTTAACTAAATGCACTGAAAAGAAGAAAAAAAACAGTGATTTAGTGGTTAATCATTCATGGTCAGATTCAGGAAACTGACAATGTGTCTCATAAATCATGACTCCCCTACATACACTGCCTTTATAAGGTCATGTATCAAGGTCAAGTATCGGTATTAGTATCAGCTTTACTGGCCCTGTATTTACTTGGTGTAGACTCAACACACAGCGCTGGTCCACATATCTGTCTCCCGTATTTCCTGATCATCCACGGTGACTCATTCTTCCATTCTCCTGCAGACCGCTATTGCTCTAGTAGCAGTAATCAGGCTCTAGTGTTTTGTGTGCATTACTTATCATTAGCTTCATAATATGGATTTTCGTCCTCTCTCTCTAGTTCCTCTCCTGGTGCTTGTGGCTAAGGAGTAATATTTTTGTCTTAGGAAACACACCTGCAACAAGTGACTTCCGAAAAACCTGCAAAGGAAAAGAAAGAAAATTAGGTTTCTCACCTGTTTACTTACCTGCTTGCCTATTCCCCGTCTGCATCCAGAAGACTCCCCAGTCAGGCCGCTCGCTCCCCTTGATTCTCAAGATACTCACCAGTATGTACAGTCTGCCTTCCTCTAGCCTAAAGAATCACCTGCCATTTAGGATTTCGGAAGGAGAGGCATCCTAGTGTAGTGGTTAAAGCATTTGCCTAACATGCAAAAGATCCCATATTTAATACAGGGAAGAGTCTAAAATCCCTGGGAAGGGTGTGTCAGGCTTGGTGGAAAAATAAATGCAGATCTGTCTGCTGTGATGAAGAAGCAGCCTGAAAGAAGCTTTAGGTAATCTTTGCTGGTTTACAAGAAATTCCTTCACACTCGTGACTGCCTCCTTCTGAGTCCACCTCCTGTAGTTAATCATGACATAAATGTGATGATCCAGAATAGCTATGTACTAATTTACAGTGACTCTTCCATCTGAGGAGGCAGGAGGACAAAAAACCATGGCACCAAAAAGAAAGAAAATAAATATAGCCGTGGGATTTCCTCGCTGTGGGCTCAAGGGTTCAGGTTTTCTTTCATCCTGAAAAAATAAAGTTAATCTGAACTGACAATGATCTGAATGGCTGCTGTATGGATGGTGAAATCTGGGCCATTGTAAAATAAAGCAGAAACATCCATCCTGATCTGGGCAAAGCCTTGTGTGTGTGTCGCTCCCGCACATCATTTGAATGGCAAAATAACAGTACTGAAACATGCTTTCAGGGCCCAAGTGAAAGAAAAAAGCATTCTATGAGTTCTTGTCCATGTATCCAAAACTAATTTGCACATCCGTTCATGTTCATGCTCATCATGGGAAACCAGTGAGGGGTCATAACTTTGCCACTGTACATCCATCGTCAAAAAAGGGCAAGCATTACCCTCAGTGCACGCCTGCATGAAAGCTGCTTTTCACCTGGTGAGTCCGTGTTTTCCAGGAAGTTTACGATTGCATGTTTGCAGCAACGGGAACCGGTGATAGGAAAACTGAGAGGGACTTTCCTTTCCTTCTCTGCGCATGCGGACAGCCGGTGATCAATGGGCTAATAGACTGCCAGGTGTGACACCTGCTGCTACACTGGCATGGAGAAACGACAGGAACAACAATGCCAAGGCTGTTCTGTGCCAGCAGTATTGATGGGGCCAAAGTCAGCACAGGTATCATCTGCAGTAGACGGTTCTGCCCCACCGGCTTGGCCAGGTAGAGTACCCACATGGACGGGTGGATATTTCCATCAGACTAAAAGGATGCTAACAAGTCTTTCGGGATGCAGGATGCAATGCTGATGTTATCAGTGTCAGAGCGTTATCAATAGCTGGGTTAAATGAATTCTGCATTTATTATTGATGGCCTTGATGCCCATCTTGACTCAAGAAACATACGTACATCTGCCCATTTTCTTCACCGCTTATGCAGTTCAGGACCACGGGGAGCTCGAGGCCATCCCAGCTGACTGTAGGGTGAGAGGTGTGGTACATCTGGGACAGGCTGCCAGTCCATCACAGCCAGACAGCAATACACTGCCACATACACACCTATGGCCAATTTACAATCACCCTGAGGACACCCATGTAGGCACAGAGAGGGCTCAAGCACACATTGGGAACCTGTACGCTGTGCTGCCCATCTCCAGAAACACAGCGCTGAATTGCTTTGCATATGCTAACTGTCAGAGCTGACTGATTTACAAGATCTGCAAATTGGGTAAGTCGCTCAGACAAGCTTGTTAAAGAGCATTTTGCAAAGCAGGTGTGATTGCTGTGATACAATCCAAACTTTTTTTTTCTCTCATTTTTCCAAAATAAAGCCATCGTGCCAATTTACAATCTTAGTTTTCAAAGCAAAAAGCAACAAAATACACCATGTATTAAAGATAAAAGCTGCACTAAGAATACAATTTTGTGTTTTTAAATCCGTATCCCTCCTTGTATTGTGGAGTGTTCGTGCCTGTTTTGAAAATATCTAATCTTCATCATTAAAAGAAACAAATAGGGAACTCAACAGGAAAGCACACAACATTAAAACCCAAAACTACACGATTCTGAAACTAAGAGAAGATTTAGCTTCACAGAAATGAAATTCACCTGCCGCTCACTTATCAGGATATTAACATCTGTACTGTATAAACTGTTGTTGCAGTGTGCCGCTATATTATTAATCTTTTCACACAATCCATACACAAAGACACTTAGACAACAAACAAATATACTTAACAGCACTACGAGCTCCATGCGGAGCTCTTAACCCCGCACGGGGTCTGAAAGTAAATTTACCTTAGTATACTTATCCGTCAACCTTATCTGCATTATCCAAACAGTTGCTCACCAGGGCCCAACTGACAGATGGGTTTCTCTGTCCCAGACTGTGTTTTCAAAATAATCATCACAGCACTATTCTTAATACGCTCTTTATGCCGCTTGCAGGTGGAAACTCTCTCAGTCATTATCCGGCACAGACGCACGGATTTTGACCTTATCTAGGCTAATGAATGAACCTGGAAAACTTAGAATATGAAGTGCTTTGGAGAGCTGCTGCACTATAGCTTTATTTTCTTGTGTTTTCTTGGTTTTAAATACATACATGAGTCTTGAGGCATCACTGATTATTTTATATTTTGCTAGACAAATGTGCAGTAGCTTCTTGACAGCCACCCTTCCACTGAGACCATTTCTGATGAGGCTTCAGTGAACAGTAGATAAATCAGCTCAAAGCCCAGATGTATCTCTCAGGTCCTTCCTGTTTTTTTTTTTTTCCTGTTTCTATTTCTTCTTTCAGATACTGCTCACCTGCTGTAGATGTTTTTTTTCAGTCTGCCACTTCTTCTTTTGTCCTCCATTTGTCCGGTATGCTGAACATTTTTAAGGACAAACTGCGCACAGTGCCGAGATACTTCAGCTAACGAGAAAACGCAAATATTTTCAAATTCTTTTAAAAATCAAGTATAACTAAAAATGAATGAATTCCCTTTTTTATACCCAAATTTGAAGCAGCACACTGGACTTCTCTGAGAAATAAGAAATTAATAAAATTTTTCTGTTCAGGAATGTAATCTGGCATCTTAATCAAAAATAAATATTGCACTTTGCTACTTTTTTTCTGCATTTTTTGCAAAACAAATAAAAGATAATTTGAAAATTGATTCAAATTCATGTAAAGTGTAGATGTAAATTTATGTCATTTGATTCATAAAAAGGTGTTTACAAGGTTATAGAGCTAGTTATGCACCCATTTGGTGGTTCTGATATTTACATGTTTACACGTCTGGATATTTACACATGCATGTTCAAAGCAGTAATGAGCATGTGTTGAATCTACCTAGTTGTTTTCCCTGCATTGATCCAAGTATAGGATTTCCTGGCTTTTGATTGACCAATGAAGTATTCATGAGGGCGGTACACAGGAAGTGTTTTTTGTTGTTGCGGTGTGCTGAGAGTAAAGAGGCTGCTAAGAAAGTTTTCCATCTCCATCTTGCTGTTTCGTTCAGAGAGATTTCAAACCACACAGCAAACCCTCACGTTACATTCATAACAACTTTTATATTTTACCATTAAAAATATCATTTTGATTAAAGATCTCACATATTCCATTAAAGAAACACCGAAAATGATTTTAGTAATTAACAATACTGTTAATTCAGGGCAGCTGTGGCATAAACATTGGCCATTGGTCTAATATACTCAACTAGTACTATACTATACTAATATACTATTCAGAAAAAAATTGGCAATTTTCAGAAATTCAACTAAAGAAATGGGAACAAATTATGTGTTTTGTGACCAGCTGCCAGTAACAAAATGCCTAAAGATACAATTTAGGATTGTTTCTTTGCCAAGTTGTCTGTTTTGTGTAGACACAACACTGGTTCATCCCTTGAGTTTGGTACATGTTTAGGCTTGAATGACTCAAATAGCTAAACAAACAAACCCCGTTCCTCTGAAAATGATCGGGTACAAGGACTGGACTAAAAATGAGTGAACAAGCGGCCAATGTTCAAAGAAAAACTTTGAAAGACATCCAGAAAACCTGGAAAACTGTTGCTCAACACCACTTTACGAATGCAAAGAAGTGGTGTTGGTTACAGGTGACACTTTCCTCTCTTCATTCATGCCACACTTTTACTTTTTACAAAAATAGATTGAAAACAATACTCTTTAGGTTTGACAACGATCATTAATGCTTCAGCTTCTTTAAGTTTCGAGCAGGCAGCTCGGGTGCGCGTCTTTATCGGAGGTCATAAACGGCAGAGGCTCCTAAAAAAAGATGTTTGTTCGAAGGTAATTAAAAAATAATCTAAATCCGGAAGCCAATTACAATGCTGTAAAAATGACTAATTTGGTCTCTTTTTCAACATCTTGTCAAAAACTTGGCAGCTGAATGCTGAATTAGCTGCAGGGAATGAACGTCTCAGGATATGAAGACCTGCAACACTCAATCCAAGATTTATTACGCGGAAGAAGTCACTTGTTCCCTGTCAAAACATGCCCAATTTGAAGATGCCTCTCATGCCTTTTGAATCAGTCTTGATGAAAATAGGATTGCACAAACCTTTGGAGTTTGAAAAAAAAAAAAATTCAAACCTGAATGAAAGATGACATCCAAGTTCTCGGCAGCTAATTTGGTATTTCTTGAATAATTCTGAGAATTTGATGGGTGACAGAGATATTAGAGGGATTTTTAGAGTGGAGGTGGAGAAAGAAATCCACCAAGTTTTGACAGTTTTGACTTTTATTATTAGGTAGACAGATTTTAAAGGTAAAAACAACAGGGAATCACTTTAATTGATTAAAATCATTGTGCTTTTATTAAGTGTCTCCTTTGGTGTATTCTCCAGAGTAGAGGTGCAGAAAATGTGGACAGTGGTGGGCTCTTCCCTAAACGCAAAGATCTTTAATTTATAATTTCGTCTTTTCTTCCTACTATCCGGTAAATCTGTCATTTTCCAGTTTGTGCTGCAGCTGAGATACAACTGCTGTCTCTGCTGCGTAACACATAATCATTTTCTACAGCATCCCGTTGATATCCCATTCATCAGCCTCTGCCTTCTAAAATGACTCCCCCAGGTTGTGAATGACAGAAAATCAGGAATCAGTTGAAGCCACAAAACAAATAGAGCCCTGCAAATAAACCTGCTCGCGGGTTCAGACTCTTCCATTAAAAACACAAGTGTTAAATGCTTCTCGTTGCACAAATATCACATGAATCATCTAATAATAAACATCTTGGGCTATCAGAAATCACGTGTGATTGCCGATGTGTCGAGACAGCAAACTCCTTCAATAAAACCAGACGATCTGGAGTATCACAGTTAGGGCTGATATCAATCAATATAAAAATTACAATCATAATTTTCTTCTTCATACTATTACTGATGATTGTAGCATGTAAATGTTTGTATATATGTTCATATATTTGTCAAATTTGCATCGGTGAGTGAAATTTGAATCGCTGTTAAATATAGAGTGAAGAATTTGAAAAACTATTAGATTTCCAGCAATTTTAATATCACCAACGCTGCCTCTGCCTCCTCCACTTAACACCTACCTCCACCAAGTCCCTAGCTAGTTAATGCGAGCTGTTTTAATTAACGATAGCCACATTAGCTGTTATGATTAAGGTGGAGGCTAGCGGCTGTGGCTAATAATAAAACTAGATGGATGCCAGCATACCTCACCTGGCTGAGCAGTAGGGGTGGGCGGATCAATCATAATATCGACATTACCGATACCGACACAGACCAGTGGTATCAGACCAATACTAGTGCGACTGAATAGATGGTGAGTTTTAGTGTGTTAACTAATTATTGTTGAGAGTAAAAAAAATCGCAGTGATTTAGTGGTCAGTGCTCTCCCCTGTAATGAGCCAGGTCGTAATTTTGTGTATTCCTTCAGCTCCTTCACACCTGAGCGTAGCATTGTTCATTTTTACTGCTGTTTTTGATTCCGATCATGGGCTGAAAATTGGGACCCGACAAGACTGGAGTGGTCCTTCCAACTTCCTGTTTCCAATCAGGCTGTGTGTTTAGTTGTGTACTCTTTATGATAGGTGAGTTATTTGTGTTTTCTTTCTAGACTGTTTTGTTTGTTTTGGCTGTGCCCAACCTGATGTTTCCCACCTCTAAAGATAAATAAAGTATTCTGTTGTCGTGAAACTGCAAAACCTGTGGTTTGGACCTACATTGGGAGAAACTAGCAGATTCATTTTTGTGTTGCACTTTGGTTTCCCCTATGCATAAGCTGGGTTTTTAAGTTAAAAGTGTCAATATTGGTGTCAGGAATACTGGCCTTGTATTTACCTGGTATCAAATCCATACTAAAGTTTGCAGTAACACAGACCACTACTGGCCAGGTGACCCCGATGCCAATGACCAGTGTGGTTGCATACTAGTATTCATATTAATCTTACCTGTTGTTTTGCTTATTTTCTTCCAAGATTCATGGCAACTCTTTGTACTGTCCTGTTAATAGAATAACAACGATGATTAAGCTAGGTAGCAAACTGTATCGGTGGACTGATACAGTTTCCTGGCTGTGGTAATCTGTTAAATAAACGCTCTTATTTAACAGATTACCGCAACTGTGTCTAAAAAGTGTTGTCGTACGTTCTTTTTTGTTGGGGTTTTTTGTTTGTTTTGTTTTGTTTGTTTTTTTCTGGGGGGTTTTTTTTTGGGGGGGGAGATCCTAATATATTTGTCATATATTGCTATTATACTAAGTCTAAAGTATCAATCATTTGAGACTTTAGTATCGTCACTGGCTATCGGTATCGGTATAGGAAATATAGAACTGCACCACCTACAGGTAGGTGGATATAATGCAAACCTTTCCCACTTAAAGCGCTTAATGTGTTTACGTAAATATGCCACTTTTTGAGTATTTAGTTTTGTGAGTTTTGAATTGGTTTCATTATGTTTGTGAAGAAAAAAAGAATTCATTCAACATGGTGACATCAGCCTTATTAGCTTTACAATCGCAGCCATCAATGCATGCCAATTGTATTGGATTGTATTATTTTGTGCTGAACATCCTACTCAAGTCCACCCTGCAATAGGTGCCTCCGGTCATGTTGCCAACAATGTGAAAGTGCTACCAAATCATTCCTTTACAAGACTAAATAAAAATAAGATTTGATTGGGTATCGATTACTTCCAGATGAAACAATGGGAGAAAGGCTTCATGCCCCGATCTCTCTCCAGTATGCCTGGAGCTCATTATGAGGGCTGATAACAGAGCTATTTTTTAGATCCTCTTCAAAGGACCTTATAAAACAGAAAAGATAATGAGATCACTGGACATTTTGCACAAGCCTTATTGAATCTATAGCAGTGCTGTGCGCCGAAGTATGCCCGGACAGAACAAACTGTCAAAAGTTGGGGTTTTTTTCACACTGGATCAGCAGACAAAGGCTGTCTCGGTCTGGAAGAGGATGCATTTGCACTAAATGTCCCCACGTGACTGAGGCTTCATCACAGAACGGTGTGAACGATGCTTATAACTCGTGTCTCAGGGATCAACGCGTGTTTTGTTTAAATAAAACCAACCTGGATAAGAACAATATCCTCTGAGATGTTGTGAGCGATCACTGTAGGTCAGCGAGAAAAGGCTTTCTAAGAGACAAAACCAAAAGTTAACCAACCCTACCCTAAGAGAAAAGCAAGTGATGGAACCACAGGCCCTTTTTGGTTACAGACCCATCACTAATCAACTCCTTTGCTGTTTCAATCTTCTTTCATCTCCAGCTTTATTTTCAGCTATTGTGGGAGCAACTCGGTTCAATATCTAATTACCAGAACTGCTAAAAGTAAGAAGAGACTCGCACACAGAAACATGGAGCACCCTGTTGAGGTGAGAAAGGGTTACATACATCTCTGTTTTCCCATTACTCAGCATACAAAGTGCTCAAAAGTAGACAAACCGTAAGAGGCCATTGTGGTGACGGAGAGAAATTTAGGGGCTTGCTCTGGACACTATACACAACTTCAAAATTATTTATCATACTCTAAAACCTTCAAAGTGAATTAGTGTTTTAATTTGGTGAGTAGTGCGCCGTGCTTGCTGTTTATGATTCCACATCAAAGAAAATGGCAGAGTGCTAATGGTAGGCCATGTTCCCGGAGTAAGCACTGCACCAACTCAGACACAAATGGGCATGTATTAATGTCAATTAGTACAACCGTCAAATTAGCTTCTAAACTGCAACTTTATGCTTTTACAGAAATGAGGCAGAGATAAGACAGGGGTGTTCATCGAGTTAAATTGTGTAACCTTGCAGGGGTCGCATGTTTCATTAAGTGCTGTTAAAGTAAATAAAATTGGTTTGCAGCAAAAAACATCTGCAGCTATTTCAGTGAGGACAACAAAATAGACTCTTTTGTATATTTGTTGTATTGAGGGAGTTTTTGTAGGATAATTTTCACAGTGTGGAAGCTGCTACATCAAAAGTCTACAAACCAGGCAAATAAACCCACAGTGTGTGATTACAGAATATGCTGGCCAAGGCATTATAGAATGAAGACTACATGAATGAAACACATGAAAAGCTGCATAATGGTATTTTCAAAACAGTTTGGTGAGTAATGTTCAGTCACCGACCGCTATGTTTGCTGATGAATATTTTGAATCATCTGGCAGCAAGTTGATGGATTTAGACATGGTCACGATGACCTGCTGAACTTGAAACTGAGCATCAGAATGGACAAGAAAGGTGGTTTAAGTGGCTTTGACCCAGACGGGCTGGTCTAAGGATTGGAAAAATCTACAGCAGCGGTCCCCAACCCCCGGACCATGGACCGGTCCGTGAGTTGTTTGGTACCGGGCCACGAGAGTTGATGCTCGGGTGTGAAATTTAGGGTTTTTAGGGTTTTTATCGGCTTTTACTGTTATTTTTTTTTAAATCATTTTTATCGTTAACTCGGTTTCCCTGGGACTTTTCCCGTGTGTTATTAATAAATCTTCTTTTTTTGGTACCAATACTGGTTTTATTTGTTGTATTTATCCGCGACACTTTAAAGGCCGGTCTGTGAAAATATTGTCGGTCTGTGGCACGAAAAAGGTTTGGGACTGCTGATCTACAGGGATTTTCCCACACAACTATCTTTAGCGTTTATAGAGGATGGTCCAAAAACCAGAAACTATCCAGAGAGCGGCAGTTCTCTGGGTGAAAATGCCTTATTGATGCCAAAGTTCAAATGATAATGGCCAGATTGCTTTGAGGTGGTAAGAAGGCAACACTAACTCAAATAACCACTAGTTACAACCAAGGTATGCAGAAGAGCATCTTTGAATGCACAACACGTCAAACGTTGAAGCAGATGGGCAGCAGAAGAGCACATCGGGTGTCACTGCTGTTAGAGAAGAACAGGAAACTGAGGCTACAGCTTGCACGGGTTCACCAAATTTAAACAACAGAAAACTGATGAGTATTTGGAGTAAACAGCATTTAAAAATAATGGATGCTCCCTAGCTTGTATCAGTGCTTCAAGCTGCTGCTGGTGGTGGTTTTGTTTTCTTGGCACACGTTGGGTGCCTTAGTAGTAACTGAGCATTGTTTAAACACCACAGCCTTCCTGAATATTGCTGCTGACCAAGTCCATCTCTTCAGGAACACAGTGTACCCATCTTCCGATGGCTGTTTCCAGCAGGATAACACAGCATGTCACAAAGTTCAAATCATCTCAAAGTGATTTCTTGAACATGACAATGAGTTCACTGTACTCAAATGTCCCCCACAGTCACCAGATCCAATCTCAATCCAATAGAGCACCTTTGGGATGTGGTGGAACGGCAGATTCACATCATGGATGTGCAACCGACAAATCTGCAGCAGCGGTGTGATGCTATCGTGTCAATATGGACCAGCACCTTGTTGAAGCCGTGCAACAAAGAAATGAGACATTTCTGAAGGCAAAACTCTGCACCAGACAGCAAAGTGGCCGGTGAGTGTATACTTCTAACATAGATGGCTTCAAATGATGGCAACAGCGGGCTTGCGGTTTTAAAAGTTTTCTTTTAACAACTTCTTCAGAAAACTTTTTTTTTGACCTTATGAACTACACAACGTAATTTCCACTGAAAATCTCTGAAGTGATTTTTTGTTGTTGTTGTTCACATGTTTAACCTGTTCACATTTTTGCACCAATTACTCCCTTTATTCACAGAAACCTTAAGCTGTCAAACCGATAATAAGTCAGAACGCTATTACTGATATTAAGGCGGTCATTACATGTAATTAGTTAGAGAGAAATAATATTTCAAAGGTCTCATAACTGTGCTACTCAGATCAACTTGTCAGTCACTTTCATTCCCTGATTACTCATTCATTAGAAATAAATTAAACTGATGAATTAAAAAAGTAATCGCTGGCACTTAAATGACTCATTAAGACACGTACAAAGGTACACGCTATGCGGCATTGCCTATACTTAGCTCACTAGTTGTTGAAGAAGGCCTGGCGTTCATTACACAATCTGATCTTTATCAAACTGATACCTACAGTCCAACACAGACTGAAATCAGGAACTTATAGTGGTTTATCAGTATGCTTAAAGGAAGTGAAACGCATCTCAGTATCTGAGAATAAAGCATCTGATTAGAGTTCTGCAGGAAGCTACCGTACAGCCAATACAAACAACCTGTTTTCCAAGCATGAATATGACATTACTGGTAGTATAGGGCACTCGATAAACCCAAATATATCCTGATGTGAAAGTAAAGTAATGAATGTTTTATTTGCACATATATCTACAAGTCTTCCCGAGCCTGTTTCACGGGTGTGAACATGACAACTCGGTAGGTGTGTAGGAAGTTTCATTAAAGTGAAAGATCTTTGATCATGTAGTTCACCTGTACCATAAAGCCTCTACGTCTGCCATACGACTGGCTGCACATAAAAATGAAGCCTGCCTTTAAAGTTACATCACTTTGAGATTTGGCTTGAATAAACATGCCGTGCTGTAGTTGTATACCTCCGTTCATTTCACTTGCATCAGCGCCTCGTCTGTCTTCATATCGGTGTTTGAGTGTGTGGACAAACACCAAAATGACAATACGATCTTTTAAAAACAGAAATTGTCTAGTGACAAAAGGATAAACAGGCCTCCCTTTACAAACATCTCCTTCTTCATATTAAACTGTCTGCCTTCAGCATTAACTTTACTTTATTTTTTTTGCACTTTGTTAGCTAGCGTCTGCTCAAGAGCAGAACCTGTTTGTTTAGCTTAGCCTTTGAACAGAGCACATGCACCAACACAGAAAATAGAGCAGATAAATAAGTATATTAAGAACCTACAGGTCATTTGCATGCTGGATTCGAACCTGCGAAAGGCCAGATTTGGCACTAGGTCCTTAAATGGGACACTTCACTGATTGGATAGAGGTGGTGGAGCGAGTCGTCTACCGATCAGAAGGTCGTGGATCGATCCCCCCGCTATTCTTACAGTATCCATGTGTCAAAGTATCCTCAGACATGATGGAAGACCCTGAGCTCCCCCAGTTCATCATTCAGAGTGTGAATGTTAGATAAAAATGTTAGATATAGATGATCGGGTGAATGAGACTTGAAACAGAAAGCTCTTTGAGTGCTCATACTGGGGAGAAAGAAGATATATATACGGACTATGTCCAAGAAACAACTGAAGCAAGCTTGCAAAATTTCATTCATAGCACATTTTATCCTTTGTGGAAGCACAATGTGCTGCACAAAGAATAAGCTGCCACAGAGATTGCAGCACAAACTACTTAAAAATATACAGATGTAAGCCAGTGAATTATTGGCAGTTAATTAGCAGTAAAAGTCAATTGAAAACAATCAAAAAAGGAAATAACAGAATTTGTAGCTCAGTTATGTGATTGTGCGTTTCTTATTTTTTTGCCAAACCTTTAGAAATCCAAAGACAGCCAGCCTAAAAACACTATAGTTGGTATTTGATTCATTTGTTTCTGTTTCTCACCTGTCCAAAATTCACCTAACCCTCCTTTGAGTTGGTATGAAGACGGGATTTTAGACATTAGGTAATTATCCTTGATATAACTACTTACGTTCTCCCGTTGTTAACTTATTACAATTGCCTTTTGAATTATAGGTTACACTAAGTGCTGCTATAAGTTAATTTAGCACTTAATTGCTATTTCCTGTAATGGGAGGCACGACTGTCTATATAGGCAAGAGTCACAGCTCCTCTGGAATTTAATTGTGTGTCAGGAAATGGCAGAGAGCAGGTCACAGTGGCTGTACCGCCAGGGGAACGACTAAAGGAGGGTATAGTATTTTTCCTTAGCCTGCATGGGCTTTTCATCAGCACTGGTCAAATTGATCTGCACTGCAATAACCCACTATGAAATACTATTTCAGTCTGGCATGTTGGCCATTGTGCAAATAGGTGTTGAGCACTGAACTTCAGCTAACAGGACCGATGCGCTATGTCGTCGCGCACAATCATACTACAATAATGATCTCTGTTTGACGTAATTCATAATGCACTGCACACAAAAAACTGTGAGTTCAACTTGTTTTGTGAAAGCATATTCGAGGATACTTTCCTCTGTTTTCTCTCCACATGAATTGAAGAAGATCAAGTTGTTGCTGTGGTCGATTTATCCGAAGGCTGCCGGAGCTTTTAAGTCTAGCCTTGATAAAGTTTATACGATAAGGACCATCGAAAGTGGGAATTTAGAAATGAGAAAAAAAAAAAGAAAAAATGAGGCAAAAAAAAAAAAAAAAAAAAAAAAAAAATAGAACAAACAACCCAAAACACAATTAAATTAATTGCACTATGTGGCAAACAATAAAGACAGAAAAGATAGCAAATGGGTCCGCATCTCTTCAGACTAGTGTTTAAAAATAATTTCATTTTTAAGTTGTTTTGCATATAAGACTGTGGCAGTAAGATTATCCTTATTCTTTTAATAAATATACATGAGAAATGATAATTCGCTCGCTCCTTTTGAAAGCAGTAACAGTTTATATGTCTGGTACAATAAAAACATGCTCACATTGAACAATTATCTAGCTTACCAAAAGCACTGTTTCAGTTTTAATACACCAACTCAGAATAAGATCCGACGACACGAAGGTCCTGAACTATTAGCAAACATCAAAATCTACGTTCGGACTATAGTAGGAAAAAGAAAAATCTGAAAATGTAGTTCTCATTTTTAAAATGATTATTTTTTATTCTTTAGCGCTGCTACTGTGCTGCCACTGAGGCGATGTGAAAAAACCTCTAATCTACCCTGAACACATTTTATGTGTGAATAGACGTGGAATTCTTCCATACATGAACACGTATAATGATTGCCAAAAACTGCCGTCCTAGTCTGCCGTGTGAAGCAAGATTTGTTCAGGTTTCATGTGTGAAAAGGAGACTCGCTGAGGCCCGGCTGCAAATAAACTGTAAAGTCATCTTAAATGCTGCGTATTCATAATGTTCTCCAACCTATTCCTTACACGACGGGACCAGGCTCACACAAACACAGATGTTATAAATTGATCTCAGCGCGATGTTGCAGCCTTGAGCTCTAGCTGGCAATATGGGAAATTGACTTGTATCTTTTCATGCTGTATTTGAGAACAAGAGGTTTCTCTGATTCGCCTCTCTGCATGAGGGAAACGTCGATAAAAGGTGGATAAACTGGCTGGAGGATGTTTGCAGGAGCTGCATCAGTCTCTTAATAAAGACCGGCATTGGAACACCGGTTGGATCAGTGTCTGCACGGATGCAGTTTTCCCTGGATTTCTTAAGTAGGCACTCCTACTAGGAAGAGTAATGATAAGTCATTCCCTGCAATATAACTATATGGTGTATCTGCAACGCACCAGGGCAGCACAAGAAAAATAAGACAAGTTTTACACCATTTGTATTAATTTACTTTGGTGGAAAGAAAGCTAGCATGCAAGCTGTTACACTCTCACGGTTCACTTGTTCGTGTAGGTTACGTCGCCTAAAGCTATAAATTAACTGTGGTGGAGGCTGGCAAACTAACACAAAAGGGTGAAACAAAAGGTCCGCACAGTATATATCTTATTTTCTCTTACACATTCTTACTAGCTTTCTTTCTTGTCATGTTTTTATCTTGCCTTTCTCTGGGTGACAAAGGATATCTAAAAGGTTTGACCTTGGCCTCACACCTCACAGCAGAGACAGCTCGGGCTGATCCAAATTGCTCTCTGTTCAAAGTCTGATTGGCATTTCAAAAAAAAAAGAAAAAAAAAGTCCATCGATTTGTCCAGGTTATTTCCTCCACTATGACACACTCCCCGGGCTGTTATCCCAGCAGGAAGTTGACTTGTGGCCCGGTGTAAAAAGCAGGGCCGCCTGAAACCACCATGTAGCAAGTTATGGTTCAAGCACAGCAGAGGTGGACAGATGATGACGAAGACGCAGAGCAGTACACTAACACAGACTGAACTGTGAGATATATATAGACACTGTTGTATTCAAAAGAAAAGAAAGAAAAAAAACACCAATAATGCCAAAGTCACCTAGTGTACAATAAAGTGCTGAAAATCCATAGGCACCAGTATCACCCAGCGTGGGCACCTGAGTGATAGTACATCTCCTCTGGCAGTATGGCCTTAGTATACACAGGGGTCTGCAACAATGACTAATGATGCTGCCCCATCTCCCACAGGACTTGGACAACACTTTATCCATGAAGCCAGGGATCTGCCTTGACGTCTCTCATCTCATCTCTTTGGAAAAAAAAACACAGCTTAGCGGTACTGTCATCACGGTTTACAGCAGCGGTCCCCAACCCCTGGGCCACGGACCGGTACCGGTCCAAGAGTCGTTTGGTACCGGCTCGCGAGAGTTGAGGCTCGGGTGTGAAATTGATGGTTTTCAGGGTTTTCATCGTTAACTCGGTTTCCCTGGGTCTTTTCCCGTGTTGTAGTTGTGCGTCTTATTTTGAAAGAAATATTTACGTGTTACCATAGCAACCAGAGAGCATTAAGGGGCAGAGAGGAGGACGTTACTCTCAATGTTGTTGGTGCATTTCAAGAGGATCCTACTAATAAAGTTACACATTTACACAGCGAATTCGCGTTTACTATTATATTTACAAAATACCACAGTTTCTGTCTTGGTCGTATCATTTTATTTTGTTGTATTTTCCGCGACACCTTAAAGGCCGGTCCGTGAAAATACTGTCTGACATTAAACCGGTCTAACCGGCCTAAAAAAGGTTGCGACCTCTGGTTTACAGGATGATTCACTAAGCCATGTTAAAGGCATTTTGCGTACTACATAAACACAGGTCACAAGTAGCACAACAGTAAGGAAAGAAACAGAGTTACACAGAGTTTCAAACAATAGACGTGCTGTAGAGCAATCTTTTTATATCACTGTTTTGTGAACACTGATCAGGCCGTACTTTATAACCAATAATGAGCATGTGGGCATCAGGGAAATGGAAGAAGGTGGTCTGATGAAGCATGTTTTCTCTTACGTCACAGGCATCTTCGAAATGGTTTAAAAAGCACAGCCATGAGTTTGATTTGTTGACTTGGCCTCCAAATCCCTCAGATCTCGATCAGATCGAGTATTTGGGATATGCTGGACAAACATGGAGACCCCCACCTCACCTTACAGGACTTAAAGGATCTGTAGCTTGCTTGGTGCAGATACCTCAGCACACCCTCTGGGGTGTAGTGGGGTCCTCGACAGGTCAGGGCTGTTTTGGCAGCAAAACAGGGTCCAACACAATACTAGGCAGGTGTTATTCCTGATCGGTATACAGATATATCACTCATCAACATGTAAAATTCTAGAGTTCCACTTCATTTGGGTTACACAATGCAGATTAAAACAACTCTACTTCCATTTGTATTAATGTGCTATCAAAATGCTGAAGAATAATATTGCTTTCTTTGATTTTAGTGGCAAGACTGAGTATTTAACTTGCAAATCTTTAAATTCTACCAAGCTGGAACTGGGTAGATGGGTTTTTTCTTTCTTTTTTTTTAAGTAGGTCAGTCTCTTTGTGGTTTAACATTTTGGGCTTCAAATTCAGAAGAAAATAAATTATCGAAATTACATTTAACTTTCAAGAAGTGAAGATTTCAATTCTTCCTGCATAACGAATGGAAATTAAATGAATACATTAGATACAATTTTTTACATGCAATGTTTTTTTTTATAGAAAACCACATATTAAACATACATGTAATCTTAATTTTAAAGCTACAAGCTGTGGTGTAAGTACTACTATTGGTAGCTACATATATATTTAGATGCCCGATAACAGAGAAATGAAAGGCTTGTGACATTGACATTACTTTTACCTTTTAAACTATCAAGTGTATTTTAAAATAATACAAAAGCCTTCACAGTTGTCCTCCGGCGACCTGTCATTGCCAACAACAAGGACCGTAGAAAGAAAAGATACATTCACCTGGAGTTAGTCTCCAAAATGCTGTTTTCAAATCCACACCCAAATGAACCCTTCATCCACATCTCTCCACAGTAAAGCCACTAGCCTGACAAAAATATTTAGCCCTGCCACTCTCTTGATATTGGATATGTCACCCTCCATTGCCTGTACTATGGACCAATGTCAAAGTCATTTTGCCTGTGGTGATTTTCTGTACCATGAGCTGCACAATACCTTTCCTGGAGATGATGCTGTCCATGAGAAGAATTTCAAAAAGGTAAAGTCTAAGGGTGCCATTTCTGGAATTGCCCTGCCACAGAGATGCAAACAGGCGATTTAACAGACTCTAGTGAAAATATATAAATTGCTTTACACACAACCAGCCTGCTGACGTGTGCTCACTGAACCAATCTTACCCTAAATACTGACGGACAACTAGCACAGTCTTAGACTGACATCTCCCTCAGTTTCAATTAAGACCTAAAACATGACAAGTCCTGTTAGATTACCTCACATCATTGCTGCCACCTAAATAAATAAATAAATAAACGGCATTAAAATACTTTCCCATCCATATACCAATTATCAGCTTCCTGAAACATTCAGCAAATTGGATTTCAGATTAACCATTTTTACAAACAGCTGAGGATGCACCTGCTGCAAAGAGGATAGAAAAAAGTTCCCACAATGTTAGAAGAGCTTAGATACAGATAGCTTCAATATTTGGGAACAAAGCAATTTACTGCGAATGAATAAAATTAAGGCTAGAGATAAGTTTGTATCATGCAGTCTTGTAAACAATATCTACATTTGACATCTGTCGGCACATCGTAGCTAGCATCACACGTATTCCAGTGACTCATGAGAGCTTGTAGCAATGAAAATGCTAAAGCTAACAGAGGTGAGTTAGCTCTAAAAGGTAAAGGGAAGTTACCTGTGCATTTCTTTAAAAAAAAAAAAAAAAAAGGCAATGCACATGAGAAGCACACATCACACAGTTATGACAGTTAAGAGACAGATAAACATTAGCATGGCTGCACGGGCCCAATCTTCTGAAATCACACCTGAAATAACAAGTGCTAGCATGCTAAATATATGCTACAGCACATGCTAGAGTTCTTCTCTCCTGCTCAATCACAAAAAATAAAGTGTTACCCCAACATTATAAAGAAAAGGCACAAATGCTTATTGGGAAAATAACCAACACAGCATTATGCCTCATCTGTCCAACGCCAATTTTCTGCTCTTTTATTATCTGTCATCAATATCTTTAAGCACATCCTTCACATTATTAGCATTTGAATATCCACCACTTTCACTGAATTATCGCCTCTTTTGACCAGCCAAAAAGAAAGGCTTTTAACAGAAAAACTACAATGCCAATGTTAATGTATGATATATCATTTGTAAGGTATCACCTTTGATTTTTTTGAAGATTTGCATTTTTAGCTTGTGGACAAAACTTCTGAATGCATGTCAAACATAAGTCTTGTTAGATATTATGGTAGTATCTACCTAAACGTCTTTTTTTTAACACTCTGAATTTATTCCTTCTGTTTCATAAAAAAAAACAAACACCAAAATCCATAAAATTCATCCTGCTGTAGCTAACAGTTAGAGCTGCACGCTGAGCAGACCTCCACAGACAGTGAAGATGTTCCACTAATTACCTGGTGCCTCCGTACGCATTTTGTTGATGACATCGCTGTGTGCTATCTTTCAGCTTTGCCACTGTCAAAATAAATATATAAAAACATGTAACCTTACTGGCAAGATATGAGGACAGACAGGCAAAAAGAAAAAGGATGGGATTATAGTGCACACACTGTGACAACCAATTTGGCAAAACAATCCAGGCTGCTGCAATGTTTCACCAGGGGACGGGAACTTTACATGAAATGTCAGGGCAAACATTGACCGTGACAGGCTGACCATTGAGGTAATCCATTACTGTGCTCTGATAATGGTCCCATGCGTGGAGCCTTCAGAATCTCTCTGAGTCTCCCCCTCAACACCCTTGGGGTTTAGGGGTAGTGAGATGACTGTGAATGATGTGAGTGATGACTGTGAAGATGAATGACTGTCGGTGGAGCCAAGTCTGAGCTGCAAGTAGTGCACAGAGACTTAATATACCACCTTCAAATATGTCTTCCAAGTAAAAGAGCCAAGATCAGCCCATCTGCTTCAGATATTATGCCATCAGGTACAACTCTCATAAACACTTCAGGCGAGGGAGACTTCTAAACCGAGTGTAATTTAATAGCGCTAATACCCAGTAAAGCTATATGGAGAGATACAGCCTGGTAACACTAATAAAATTAAAGTGAGAGCGTTTTCTCATACTCACTATACAACAAGATGACACTTCTCAAGTGTATTTGCCAAAAAATAAACTTCATTTTCTAATTTCATATGGTGCACATTCACACCTATTTGGAACTGACGTACTGGGGGAGGACTCACACGAGCACAGGGAAAGCATGCAAACCCCAGATAGACGGGCCTCAACAGGCCAGTGGATTTGAACCAAGGACCCTCCTGCTGTGAGGCTAACCACTGCAGACCCCTGGAAGGCAAAAATACTGGTCCAACACTCCACTGAACTACATCTTAGGCCTGCCAATTTATTTTCCATCTGCTTCACACCACAAATATTTAGATTGTGTCTTCAAACAAAGATGAAAAAAACATATGTGGACAAACTTCAAGCTTTTGTAATCCATGTACAGAAATAATCAGGGCAGTTCACAGTAGATTATTCTGCCAGACCTCTGTGTTGGCAATATTTTATATATATATATATATATATATATATATATATATATATATATATATATATATATATATATATATATATGTATCTATATATATCATGTGGAGAATCCCACCTCATATCCTGCTGCCAAGATGAACAGCCGAAAAAAGTACACAGATACTAAGTATGTAGAAAATTGATGGGTTGATAACAATTCCATCTCAGGAACTGAAAGACTACTTAGCTAACATTAGCTGTCTACCTTGAGTCAAGGTTTCTATCATGGTGACTCTAGTAAGGAGCAGCAATACTTTTGTTAACACAATACCTTCTGGACCAATCTAATAAAACTTATTTCACATGGGCATTGTAGATATATCATTTTTAGTAGCTGCATGCTAGCAGCTTGCTAGCATTAACTGATAACTTAGTAATCCACCTTATCTTCCAAGTAAATTGGAAGATAAGGTGGAGATGGGGAGAATCTTGATATTAAAGCCACACTAGAAGTGATTTGCGGCAACCAGAGAGCATAAAAACAGATTGAACTTTGGCAATTCCCAGCGACTACAGGCGAAATAACTGCTGTTGACGCTAAGTGGGCGGAACTCTCTCCATAAACTTTTAGATGAGTCACTGAAGAGACTACCAATGAGAGTGAAGAATACCGCTGACTGACATATGACCTGCTAGCAAATATATTATACTTTAATGTATTTACTAGCAGGTCACCCTCTAATGATTAAAGGGTCACCTAGGCAACCAGAGCCTGTCTTAGTGACTAACTGGGAGCTTCAAAGCAATGCACAACGAGCGAATCGCTTGCAGTGTGTTAGACTATTAAGACTTAAATAGACATCCAGATCCAGTGTGTGTGATATCACTGTTTCTACTGCCATTTTTTATATACAGTCAATGGCTTACTTACTTCCTTTCCTTGAAGAAAGAGGGGGGGTTGGTGGAATTTACTCACTGCACATGAGGAGAAAGTTTGGTTGTGCGTCGATAGTTCTTGCCTTGCACGAAACAGTTGCAGTAAAAATAGATGTAGAGAAATGGGGCGAAAAAAGGCCTTGTTTTCCCCTCCAGGTGGGTGTTCCTATAATGATGTGACATCATGTGAAAACCATGAATACAAGACTTAATTTAAAAAAAACACACACAGACAAAACAGAGATTCTGTTGCACTGCAACAGAAAAAGGTCGGACCACAGCGAGGAATTCATTGCCATGTTACTCAAAGTAAAATGATAATTATAGCCACAGGAACTGCAGCTCTGTGGGCAATAAAGAGGAACATGGGTATGGATGAAAAAAAGGATTATTTTAATGGGTAAGAATTCTGTATTTGATGTACTGAGGGAGCACTGAGTTTGAAAAATAAAATGTGCACATGCATTTAAAGTCTTTAAACGCAGGACTGGCTTTGTCTTTTTGCCAGGAGCATATTTATTCTTCTAATTAGGCACACTCTACAAAAGCAATTAGATCCGTCAATAATTGCTCAGGTTCCAAAAGTAACTCGTACATTTACTGGAACTTTTTATACGTACATTTTCAGGTAATTCTAATTTCTATTTTAAAACAACAACAACATTTCAGAGGGGACAGAGGGAATACGCTGATATTAATGTGTGCACGGTTAATTTTTCTTGACCACCGGCTTGCAGCTTGACATTACATTACAAGAATATACTCAGAGGTTCCTGCACTGCTCACAGGCAGCCACACTGGTTGCAACCCATCATCTCGTTTGCTCACAGTGTATAAACAAGTCAATTTCTTTCTCTACAGAGCAAGTCAAGCTGTCAGGAGGCCTGTCAAATAATGATCTACATGCATGCACAATGGGAGGGCACAAGTGCACATGCCCCTGCCTTTCCTTTTAACAAACTTCATTCTGCTGCCGCTGATATTATCTGTAAATATTTCAGCATGCTGGAGCAGGCAGGCTGCAAGCTGACAATAAAGGACAAAAAGGGGAAAAAAATGAAATAAAGTCACAGAAAGAAGAGAACACTCTCAAGCTGAAACACAAAATTGCCCACCACTGTGGTTTTCCTGTCACCAGAATCCTGGGCCAGTCTGAGATACTCATTTATTTGTTTTATTCTGTCTCTCACTTCACATTCACAAGTTCTGGGGCTTTTCATATCACTCTGTGTAGTAGACTGTACTCGTTGTTCCCCCCTGGAGATTAAACACCACGAAATGTCAATTTGAAATAAACACTAGGGGGGAAAAAGTGACTCAAACCCCAGCAAGAGGAAGGGAAGGTGGAGTGGTGGCAGGGAGAGAAGAGAGATTAGAGAGAAATTGGGGAGGCATGATAGGATAAGAAAACAAAAAGGAAAAAGAAAGGGTGGGGTCCGAAATGTCTTCGGTCGTGTCTCCGGTAAAGAAAGAAGAGAGCGTGAAAGTGCTGTAATAAAACGTTAAAAAGTAAATAAATAAATTTTGGACCACCATGCCAAGCAAATCCTTTTTATTCCCCGAGCAAAAAACAGCCATCTCGGAAGAAAAGCATTTCATTCCTGCACATTTTCTGCTACGGGCAGTTGGAGGAACCAGCAACCAATGCGTTGTAAAGTGCCACAGGAAGCTCGGGTGAGGAAGGTTAATGAACCCACCTTTTCCATCGTCCCAGTGGGCGTTTTTTTATGGGAGAAAAATTAATTACTTGTGACAAATACACCGGCACTTGGATGAGCTGCCATTTCTGCCAGGCGGTCTGTGAACAAAAACATTTTTCCAATGCGGTTATATTAGCCGTGGACTTGCCTAATCAGCGCCCGATGCACAAACTTGCCTCGGCACACACAAAGAGACACAAAACCAAACCCTGCATCCCGAGACACTGACAAAACATGACAGCGTATAAAAAATGCAAAGTTCACAAGCACTGACACTGATGGCGTGCTGTTTCCAGAGTAAAACATTGTACATTCTCTGCCATTATGACTTCGTCCTCTGGGGAAACAGCCGTGTGAACTGACAGACATTCTTCCTTTTGAGCTCCCTGCACAGCAGCGATTGTGCCTGGAACCCTTACAAACACAGGCTTTGAGAGTTTTATTTATTTATTAAATGCATTGCAGCAGCATGCTCAAAACTCCTAATGAAATAATTTGCTCTCATTTCTCCCACAAGTATCGTCACGATTGGAATGACATGTTTTAGCGTGTCCCCCCCTGCCAGCTGCATACTGACCCTGTTAATCGTGCTGCTAAACGCCGTTTCCTTTTCCGGATCGGTCAGTTTGATGAATTGTTCATTGGCTTCATGTGTTGGAGGGTGCCAAGGTCTGAACCAGAACTATTAAGCCAATAAAGAATATGGAGTTTTAATAATTAAGATCATGCTGGCTTATGATTGCGTTCAGAGTTCCCAGCAGACGCCGTGGAGAACATGATATTGCATATAAATGAATCTTAACTTGGATGAATTAAAAAAAGAAATGGGAAATAAAATGTTTTGAGAACATTAGGCACCCAAAGATGCATCTGTAAATTATGCTTCTAGAACAAGCATTACAACTAGAGTGCTGTGCAAAAGTCTTACGTCACCCTTCATTTTGGGGGAAATATAGGAAATAGATGCACAGATTTATCTAAGCATTGATAAACATACATGAAAATACAGCATTTTTGGTTAAAACAGAGTTTGGTACAATTCCAGCAAACTTGAGAGTCAATATTGGGTACGACCACATTTATTCTTCAACAGAAGATGAAATCTATTAGGTTTTCTTGTTATTTCTTTAAGTACACATATAGTCTTCAGGAATAGTTCTACAAGCTTTCTGAAGGACATTCAAAGTTCTTCCTTGATGTTGGCTGCCGTTTGTTCTGTTCTCTGTCAAGATGATACCACAATGCTTCAATAACACTGAGGTTTGGAGAGGCTAGTCCATGATTGACAGAGTGCATTGTGGGTTTTTCTATCCAAGTATATTTTTACTGCAATGTGTTTGGGATCATTGTCATGCATGAAAGATGAAGCCTTTCGAGATGGTATGTCACATGAGATTGGACCAAAATCTCATGTGACTTTGCTTGTTATCATTTCCATCAGTTTTTTCTCTATCACACAGCGGTAGAACTTACCCAGTATGTCAGTAGACCAGGCTGGAGATATTAGTTGACCAGGACAGATTCTCAGAGATGTGGGTCCCCAAGAACTTGAGACCCGTTAAACAGCTCTGCCATTTATGTAAATGGGGGCATGGGTGTCTATCTTCTTTCTCCACAAGAAGCTGGAACACTTTATGTTCCAGAACACAATATAGCCACAAATAATTTATGAGAATCAGGAGAAAGAACAGCAGGAAATAAGGAATACACAAGATAGGTAGAAATAAGACTTTGTTTTGAGAATTGTTAAAAAAAAAAAAAAAAAAAAAAAGCCTATTGAGAAGTCTCTGTTTTGTACTTCTTCACGTAAAGATTCCGTCAAAAAATGCGAAGAAATGGGAGTGTCTCAAGACTTTTGCACACTACTGTATGAAGTCTAAGGAGCTTGGAAAGAAAGTGACTGGACTTCTTTAAGTTTCTTGAAGACATTTTACCTCTCATCCAAGAAACTCCTTCAAGAAACCTAAAGAAGTCCAGCCACTTTCTTTCCAAGCTCCTTGGACTACCATGACCTGGATGACTGAGAACCTACACGGACACTATTGTATGAACCGCACTAAAAACTAAAGCGTGTACACATGTCTTAGCTCACCTTAAATGCTTTCAGCTAAGAAGAGTAAGTATCCCTTAAGGGACATATGATTCACACCTTTGTATAATCCTTATAGAGAAATACCAGTAAGAGCGGCAGGCACTTGAGGTAAAGGAAGAAGGGTGGAAAAGGTGGGGAGTTTAATGGTGATGTCAAATCAAAATAAAGCAAGAGGAGGTAATTCAGCAAGGCTTTGGACACTACTGTCAGTGAAAGTACTGAAGTATAGCCACAGCAGGACAATTAAATAGCTATCCATTTCCTCTAATGGTCGCGTTTGGTGGCGAAATGACAAATTAGAATTCAATGAAGTTGTACTTATTATAGCTGGATGCTTGCCTTTAATGTCTGTGCAGTGGCACCCTGAACTCACAGACAAATTACCCACATCACAGCAATGAATTATTTATGTGATATCGGATAACGGACACCTTTAGTTGAAACTTCCACACAAAAAAGGGTAAAACTTTGAATGTGTCAAGTGGCTCTGCGGCTCGGTTAGCCTGTTTGATGTGGTACAGAATATCTGGGAAAAAAAGCTGGAAGCTCTGCTAAAATGTAGATAAATAAGAGGCATCATATGTTTGGGAAAAAAACCCAAAAAACTTTTACTTCAGGATATTTTATGTTAAGAAAAATATGCTTATTTTGGATTTACAGCAAGCAGCATGTTTCAATGAGGGTGGCAAAGGGGCAGGAAAAGATTAGAAATGTTGTGTGCTGCCTAAAAAAACCCCTCAACAATAACAGTGTAAAACTTTTTAGAGTCTCACAACTAATTAGGGTAGTAGTGGCATGATAGGTTATTAAAAGAGCATCCAGGAACACCAAGCACCAAGAACTTTTTGTTTAATGGAAACATACCAAGATTTTCTACCCCACAAGAGCAACACTGTCCAAGAAAAACTTACTCTTTGATCTTATGTGAGCAGTATTACAGGATGACTACTTCTAATCCCCCTCAGTGTTTATGCAAGCACTCCACCAACATGCTCTGAGTTACGTTTGGGTGATACTCCATGTGCGGTGAGCTGCTGAATGGTAGAAAGTTTACAGTAAAATCAATCAACAGAGTTAAGTTACATTTTAACAGCTTGTGGCACCCCATTATCAAAAAGGTCTTTGAACATTTCTTGGTCTTTTTGACACTGACCCCATGCAACAGTAGATGGAGATACATACAGAGTTTTGATTCTGCAAAGCTCTGAGGAGCACTAATGCAGAACCAGTGCGATGTCATGCTGGAGCATTTAATCAGCTCTGACCTCTGGGAGAAGGGTCTTGCTGCCTTAACTGTGTGGACTGCTAGGAACAGACACACTGAACTGTTTCCTCATGGCAGCGATGCACGACTCCTCATTAGCGAAGTACACAATGCTAACTAAGTGTAAAGAAGTGTAGTTTGAGCCAGCATCAGACTTTACAAGCACTAGAAAACAAAGTAAGTTTAAGAGCTAACTGTGCAAGGAAAATAAAGGACAGACCATTTCCTCCAAACTGCAATGGCAAAAAAAAAAGGACAATGACAAAGCCTTCCCTTGTGCCCATAGCTGGACATAGCGTAGCATTAGCATAGCATGTTGTAGCAACAGAGTACATGTCAAAGCACGTACAGGACTTCTTCACTTTAATCACTGTTCAGCTAGTTATTTGGATAATTTTGTTTGCCTTTGATTACTTTCCAAGGTTAGGTTATTGGGTTAGTTAATATTACAACAGCTATCCTTATACAAATCCAGCTTCATGCATGCTATTGTTCATCTTTGTGTTTGCTAACTGTGTATCATTTCCCCACTCTGATCCTCTCCAAATGGTGTTGACACTTTACGAAGACAATATTGAAAAGATATAAACAATGCAATTTGCTTCCTAGCAAGTCAAAGGACCGAATAAGGCTATAATTGCCCATGCTTCAAGCAAACAATCAAAAAACGCATTCAAATGTACAATTTAATCAATTCACTTATCATCTAGGTGGCCTGTTGGGAAACACACTTAATTGACACTATTTGTACTGAACTACTGAATGAGCAGCGGCATAGATTGCCTTTAAAACTCTCTTAGTGGCACATTTATAATTATGGAAACACAGACACAGATGCTCTGGGTGATATGATGGCATCAGAAGGCTCTTAATTTAATGCAGGCACATCATTTGTCCTATGGGAGCTTCATCCTAATATAGGAGCTTATTGCAGATTTAGTTAGATCCTAATTTCGGTCATCACTTACATAAAGGACAAGCCAGAATTGCTATTACACGAAAATGCACTGTAGGACATTTCTCAAGGTTTTGACTCTTTTTTTAGTTTACAACTCAAGGTCTTAAAATTATTATATTGTTGTAGGAGTTATACATTGGAGTACAATTTCTTCTATGTGCTAAAATTGTAGACATTGTATTTCATAAATATATTTGTATTGCTATAAACACTATAAACAGGGACTACGGCCGTACTTCCCACAATAATAACAAGTGGAACTCTTTCCATCCAGTGAGCCATTTGTTGCCCTAAATTGCTCCCAGGACAAGGCCATTTGGTTCACTCATGTATGGTCTACTACAAATAGTGTATTGTCAGAGGCTTGGAGACTTGTCATGGTTTGGTTATCTTAGCGAAGAGAATACCACAGCTGTCTATGATATAAATGAGGCCATGGCTCTGAATTGAAATAGATCTTCGTAAGCTTTGGCGTCATTACTTCAAGTTAGATGGAAGAAAGGTGAGTTTGACTTAAAGTCATATCTCAGCAGACAATGTAAGGTCATGGCAGTTGTGCTAATGTTGCGGCAACAGGGTCATATAATATCACGATTCCTGAAAGTTTTCTGCTCTGTTTTGATCATTTAGTTGAATAGGAAAAAAATCTAAATAATAAAATGTGTAGAGAATGTAGCAGAAAAAGATAAAATTAGTCATTAGGATATACATGATACAATCATATAGCTATTCTAAGACAATAAAACTTTTTCAGAAGTTGATGGATTAGTGGAATAAATGAAAAAGGCACATGTAAAAAAACCATCATGTCCAAACCGACTGGTAAATAGCTAGCACCGTTATGAAAAATCTTCAACAAAGTGTACAGCAACATGTTTTTTTTTATATTAACCAATCCAAAACTTTATATATTGGCTCAGGACTTTAATTTCAGTGTGTGAAAATACAAACAGGCTTCGAAAAGTATCATTTTCACCGTTTTTGCTCCTTGTTTTATTATCTGACACTGTCAAACGGGATGGATTTGACCTGACAGGCTCACAAACCACAAAAACAGAAGAGAGAAGAGTATCAACCAGGGAGCTGACAAAAAACAAATGGCTTCAACAACTGCACAGATAAACTGTTAGGCACCAGAAACCTGTGTTTCTGGGTAATTCCAAATATTGGATTATTGTACTTTGGTGATATTTTCTCATCATTTTTGTCACCTCAAAGAGCCAGTTGGCACTATGATGCAGTCTCTTAACAAATCCCAAATCCAATCCAACTTTTTTCAGAAAGAGAAACAGTTCAGAGGCAAAACTACAGTTTAAATAAATGACTTATTTTTTTTTACTTTTAGCAGTTACTGGGAGGAGATTCTTCACTGAAATGCCTCATGTTTCAGTCACACTAGAGTACAAACAGGATAGCAACCGATTTGTGATGAGGTAAATAAGAAATCAGGGGTTGTCCAGTGATTACATCAACCTTTTTCACATAGGGTAACCAATTGCAAGTAGCAAGGCGATTGTACAGGACGTCTGGTGGAAGGCAACCCGTCTCCAAACAGTCGTAACTCTGAAACTGCAATCGCTCCCTGACAAATACATGAAGGTTTGTAAATAACTCTTATATAAAACCAAATTTCCTCAAATGTGAGGCCATCTGTCCAAGCTAAAACTGTGGGGCTGCAATGGGCCAGTCAAAGTCCACACCTGAACCCAATTAAAACACTGTGGTAAGACCTTCAGAGAGCTGTGCACAAAAGAACACCCAGAAATTTCAATGAACTGAAGCCAAAATGAGACTGATTAAGTCAGAAAATGATTCCTTCAAGTTATTGTTGCTAAATTTGGATCTGTAAGCTATTAATTCACTGGTGCACTAGTTTTTCACAGGACTGCAAAACTGCAAAAACATTCCTGTTCCCACGACTGGATATCATGAATGTAAACAAGAATACACAAGCGCATCTCTACAATGAACTGCCGTGATAACAGTCTGGATTGTATCTTTCTTTTCACATACAGTATATCATACAGTATTACTGCCATTAAGTGTGACATTTGCACAAGCAGGCCCTCAGCATAACAATCAACTATATTACAAAGTACCTCCTTCTCCCTCTCCATCTGTCTGACAGTTCAATTTCCTGTGCAAAGCTTTAATTTGGAGCATCCTCTCTGCGCTATATCGGGGTTTTCGATCTTACAAGGTCATCCTTGCATAGAGAAGAAAGGGCTATTGTGCAGATGTTCATCTGAAATGTGATTTTTTTATGTTACCCTTATGCCACTGCACCTCTTGAGCGAAACAAAGCTTATCTGTGGGGTGGGAAGGGGGGAGGGGGGGCACTTTAATCTTATGGATGTGTTCTCGTAAAAAGAGCCAGCGGGCATCTAGTTTTGACAGCTGCTGCTTAGAGCTAACAGAGCGGTTACAAAACACACTTTCACAAAACATAATGAAAAAGTACCGAACACGCTGAAAACGCTGTCCACTCGACCACTTCTTATCCACTGAGGCGGTGGCACAGAGCAAAAAAGGAGGTCAAGTGTCGCACTTCTAAGGCAAATTTAGTACAATAAAATCTATACTGCTCAACCACAGAAGCTGGTAAAGACACACACACACACACACACACACACACACACACTAGTGGTGTTTTATTGATTGAGGAATACCCTTAAAGTAATTGGCTAAAGTCAATCTAGCCAGATAAACTGTTTTCTTGCTTCATTAAAGGCAACCTCAACTTCTGCTTCAGTCATTCAGAGAAACTTATTGACCCCTCCCACACACACACACACACACACACACACACACACACACACACACTACCACCCTGTGACATTTTGATACAAGACCCATGGATCTGAAATAAAAATAATTGTGTTCGTTGCCCTTTACACTGTACAGGAATTAAGTTTGGTTTTGCCTGCAAGTCCCTGTAAACGCATTTAGTCTCAGAGAGGATGGATGAACATGACTTAGAGCTCGATACGCAGTAAATCCTTCAGAAGTCTGATGAGTAGGAACTAAGCATGTCTCGTGCAAGATGATTCATATCAAAAACACTCGGGCATCATGATAACCAGATTATCATTTAATCCTGACTGCAGATTTATTTTTCTTATAATTACATAGTATCAGTTGCATTAGTGGCAGCACTAGATTCCCATTCATTTGCACAGCCAGCACGGTGAGTGCTTGAGTTCGATTACAGCGACCTTCATATCCACTCTTGTTTATGTAGAGTTCCATTACTGCTGCATAGTACATCATCTACCTTTGGAAGTAGCATCGGAATAATAAGAATAGGTACTGGATCATTTTTAGGAAACTAATGCTGCACCACATTAATGCTAATGAGGAAAAAATTGATAAGAGTAATAAAAAAGAGGAGTTCGCCTCTGTAAAGCAAAGCCACGCGTGAGGTCTCAAGTTGATTTTCATGCTTTACAGATTTTGAATGGAAATCAATGGCTACCCTCAAGGTGAGAAACATACGTTCAATAATTTAAACGGCTCTGATTTGGCAGGGAAAAATCAAAGATATGGAATTTGTGTTAATAGTGGAGCAGCTGGTGCAACCCTAGCGTAGATACGGTAACGCACGCAATCTATATGAAAACATTCACTCGTGCGTGCGTAACAGCACCAGCTAACGTTGTTCCATTGCACAACCATCACAAAAGTGCATGAAATGAGGTTGTGAGTTTTCTTTATATGTATTATTATTTTTATATAACTCCAAAAGCCTCTCATCTACACATCAGCTACAGACAGTGCCATATAACTGCATGTAAGCATGAGGAAGTTTGTCCTTTTGTAGCAGATTACAGGGCGCTCTCCCAACTAGTGACAAATAGGATTTGTAGTGAAAGATAATCCACGGGGATATTTTCTTTTGCTCACTGTCCAACTGCGGTAAATAGTTTAACGCTGGCATACTGCCTCGAAATTTGTTTTATTCAAGACTTGGAAATAAAACTAAATCCCAATTTAATCACATCCGTCTGATCATATTCAAAGATGAAAAAAGGCTAATTATGTAATTATGTCTTGCTGGAAGATAATGTCACCACAAAGAGTCAGTTAAACCTGAGCTGACTGATAAAAAAGAGTGGAAAATAAATGTTTGGTACAACAGAGAGTAATATTCAGTTAGGGCATTTTGTCAGAGATTAACCAAAAGTATATTAACATCTAAATAATACTGAATTTTGAAAGCTACGTACTTAGTTTAATGAGGTAAAATGACAAAGTCAGCACTTTCCGTCACTTTTTCCTTCTTTCTTGTTTCACTGTGAGCTAAATGCTGCTCCTGCTGTTACAGTGGCCACGTAGGTGGGAGTCTTTCACCATAAATTGTGTCAGCGGCATCGCTAAAAGCATAAACAGCAGCAGTTCTGACGAGAAACGCTGATCAGGAAACAGCATTAAACACGACACAAAGGGGACTTAGTACTGCTGAAAAACCTGTGTCCTCTCCGCCATATTTATATCTGGATCAGCTCTGTTGTTTCACATTAGCAGCTGCGTCTCAGTCAAGTAGACAGCCAAATATCCATCAGTGACCCAGCGCGTCAGCTGAATGTAAAATGCCAGCTGAGTTATTTTAAGTCCAAATGAGAGCCTGATATTCATTGTTTGGTTTCCTCGCCAGCACCTTCACTGCATATTTCGCTATGATTACCAAAATACGGCATAGGCCTGTATGCGAACATGGACACCTCACAGTGTGAAGATGAGAGGTTTGTGTTAATGAAACATCTGAACGTTAACTAGACGTTAACACCAAGCAGGCTTTGATTGCATACTTGCTGCCTCTTTGCAACATTGCACTCGTGTAGTAGTGAGCTATTACATCTGTAGTATAGCAGTGTACCAAAATACTGCACTGACTGGATTTTTAAGAGTAGGATAATTGTATTTTTGTACCAGATCCAATGCAAACATATATTTGCACTCTCAAGTACATTCACTCTAAATATACCTGGACTTTAGAGCAATTGACTCACCATCCTGTCTTAGAGAGCCATTGATTGAAATTAAGCCAATCCAAAAAGGGAAAAAGAGAAGTAGAAGCAGCCAATTAGCCTTGAATGCTTAGTTCAACGCCTGAAATCAAACTGCTTAATCATTGCACAAATCCTCTGAATGCAATTGCAGATTTATACTAAAATACTTCCCTGTTAGGCTGTGAAAACAGAGTCTGTTGCACTGCTACCTTAATCATAAAAAGCAATTAGAGTTGAATAAAATTACACCTGTGTTATAAGAATGTGTAACCATTCATTTAAAAGAAAACCAAACAAACCTAAAAGCATCACATAGAGTCAAATATTAAGTGATATGAAATCAGGAAATTCCTGTTTTTGTGCAGCTTTCATCTTTTAGAATCCAGAGTTCACCTTCGCTCATCCAAGAAATGCAGACTGAACCAGGTTGCCCGGCGACCGGATTAGAAAACACGGCACTTTACAACTTCATCATTTGTATCTCACTGCGTGCCGCTATGTGCTAGCATCCATGATATACCACGGTGTTGGTATTAGCATCGAGCCATATCCAGCCCCTGTGATGAAAGCAGATGTGTGCACATTAGTGAGAGCATCCCTTTAGGAGATCTCATTAAATTGCTGGATCGCAGCAGTATCCAATCAACAGTATCCACAGAGAATCCAGAGGAATATTTTGTAGCGTTCTAGCTGGGGCTGCAAATGATAGTTTGGGTGGGATTTTTCTTTTCTTTTTACATTTATTTATTTATTCATTCATTTTTGGCTCTAAAATCTTTCCATGCCAGTGATTAGTATGTTGAAACACAGACCTCCAACAGCAGACTGCCTTATCTGGACTCTCAATAGCATATTTCCCAGGAACACTGATTATTATCAAGCTAGGTCAAGAGATTAATGGATCTGTAAGATTATTTAAGCCACACATGGCCTTCTTGTTGGCTAACATAAGGAAACGCTCCGCTTTCTTCTTTCCCTTTCGGCCAAAGATAGAAAACAATAAAGGAAAATATCTGCAGTGTGGACATGGCTGTATGTTCAAAGGTTTTAAAATGCTGGTGGTGCATCTGGGACCGGCCACCTAGCCTGCCGTGACACTATCGCCACATTCAATCTACAGTATGCTGATTCTATCATAATAAAGAAAATTGGCTCAGTCCCTAAGGAGAAGGGCCCTAATAGAAAATAATTCTGCCCTTGAAACACTCAGGGCCTGGCTTTGATTAGATGATGCTATCTTTTGTTTAGACTTGAGCATCTGGGGCAGGACCATGTGTTCATATATTTAATTAAAATACCATTGGCTGCACTGACAAAGGGTACTTATCTCATCAAAGTGTTCACCCTGGATTTTTTCTCTTAATTCAAAAGATTATCTTTGTTGATTGGCCATAGAGGTGGGATGGATGGGTGGATGGAGGCAGGAGAGGAGGGATGCGGGTGTGCGATGATGAGTATGGAACCCATCGGCTCGTCAGAGCACTGGCTTGTCTGTTATCCACCTTGACTGCAAGCCAGACCTCATCACAGAATGCCATCTGGCTCAGAGACAGAACTATTTTACCTTTATCACCGGATTTTTTATCATTCATCTAGGAGGTGCAGGAGAGCATAATTACACTGTCATTATCGCTGTCACAACCTTGCGGCAACAAAATTTGTAACACTGACCCACCAAAAATTAGCCTCGTATGCCGCTATAACAAGCCCCCGCTTCTACCGACGCACTGTCAAAGTACAATGGTGGCCAAGCAGGTTTCAGATCCATTACTAAGTGATTATATCAGTTTTTCAAAATTAATAATCCGGTCTTTCAAATGACAGAAAACTGTAATAATATTTTCATTTTGCAGAGTACACTGACTTGCAGCTTTTATTGATCTGATGCCATCTCAGCCTCACAGAAGCTAAAATGTGCTTTAAAAATGAAATTGACTGTATTGGAGTATATTCCATATTAAAAAATATCATTTGAAAAATATATTTAAAACATAAAACTTTATATTGAAGTGTTTAGTTTTAAATACAAATAGTACTGTGGGTAGATTATATTTACCAGTATATGCCTATGCTACCACACTGTTTGGTCTGTTTGCTGTGTTGGCGATCGGATATACTGAGTCACGTTGTGAAAAGTAAAACAATAAAAGTAGCAGATGTTGTTTATATAAATGAATGGAAGATAATTATGCTGCTGATTGCTTGTTTGTAAGCTGCAAAATGTATTTGCACCTATGTATGTTTAAGAGACCACACCATTGCTCCTTTGTCTATAAGATAAATGCACTACAACACTTCTATTAAGTGCATAATTAAAATTGTATACACAATTGTTCAGCTCAATAAACACCCGTATAGTAAAAGAACTATAGAATAACTTCATTGTCATTGAGGCTAAGGTTTACCTGTACATGTTAAATTCACCTGGAAAAAAAAAGCAGGAAAAGTGGGGGCTATTTCACATTGATGTTCCACTGCCATAAATGCATTTACACAGTTATTTATCAGACATTAAACGTCTGATCTTATTCTTTCACCACAGCAGATGGATCTACATATTTGATTTGGCACATATTTTTATACCAGATGCTCTTCCTGACATTCATCTGATAAATTAGATGTTACTGTTGTCAAATTGCAATACTTTTTGCCTTCACTCACCTCTTCACTCGCTATTTGTTCATACACCACTTTGCATTTAGTCATTAGTTAGTAGGAAACTCTGGCTCTTTCCACAGTGTGTCCTTTTGTCCTGTTACCCTCTCCACACCCCCAAACGGTTGTCCTCCTCCCCGAGCCTGGTTCTGCAGGAGGTTTCTTCCTGTTAAACGGGAGTTTTCTCTTCCCACTATCGCCAAGTGTTTGCTCATTAGTGGATCGTCTGATTGTTGGGGTTTTCTCTCTGTTATTGTCGGGTTTTTTACCTTACAGAGCAATGTGAGGTGATTGATGTTGTAAAAAATGAATAACTGTCCCAGGGGTTTGTGGCTCTTCCTGATCTCAAATCGGGGATCTTTTGCATGTTATGAAAATGATGCTAATCACTACACTATGGAGCCATTAAATCTTAACAGTAAACTTGACTTCATCAGTTAACGTGCTGTAAAACTGGCGCCAAAAACACTGCAATTTGCAGATATCAAGAATGAGTATTCAGTATTTGCTAAATTAGATGTTACTGCTGTGAAATTAAAAGGATAAGGTTCTTTCTAAAGTGTTCTAGGTGAACAAATGCTACAAATCTAGTCTGATGGTATGTGGTCGCTAGGCAGCATGATGATGTCATATTATCTGATATAGATGAGAACCTTCAGAACCCTAAGATGCACCTGTGTGGCAGTTTTGGTCGATCAACTTGTGATTGTGTGGGTGGAGTTTGCAGACAAACAAAGATACAGTTTGTGGATTATAATAAGATTTTAGGAAACATAAGCATGTCTGCATACAATCCATTTGTCAATCCCAGCTCTAACTGTACAGTATGTAATCTAAACCAGTATAATAATAAACCGCTATCTATGATCCAGTTCAGTTATCCAAGGTCAACGTGTTCAACTCATGTCCAGCCTGAGTGTAAACAGCACTGCAGCTGAACTGAACTACAAGCTTTCAGACCACTGAGACCATACCTAGAATTAAGTATCACGCAAACGACATCACGCTGCAGTAGTCATCTCAGTTATGTATAGCACACTCATCCCGCGACCTGAAGTAACACTTCAAAAAATTCCCAGGGCAGCCATTACCGCTTTCCAGGCTTCGCGTGCTTCTCCTCCTGTGGCCTGCGCACCGCAAATGATCTTCCAAATGAACTCACAGAGGATTCTCGTGAATGTCACGTAACCTGTTTGCCCGTGGCATGAGGGGCCTGTTTGCTTCTCCCGGGCGAGTAAGTGTTGTGATACAGTCAGGCTTTAAGAGGTACAAGAGGTTTTGCTGCTTATCCCTTCAGTCATAAAGCCAGGCTATGATGGGACACGATGAAGTGTATTTACGAGTGAACAAAAGTCAGTAAAGCTACTGGGAGTGACTTTAAGATATGGAACAATGCACAAGGGCATACGGATATGCAAAGATGACGGCGTGTGATTTATGAAAACATGCACAGGATACACAAAAAAAAAAAAAAATAACAGAAACACTCTTTGAAGGGACTAAAGCACGATTGCAAAAGGTTGCTGTAGCAGATCTAATGCTAATTAGCGCCATGACTCAACCTCCTCTATGACAGTGAACTGAATATCTTCACTGCTGGTTCCACAAAGCAGACACTTAATGATGTCGCCTTGGTCCCTGGGAAATTGTGATAGGAAATTTTAACTACTTTCTAGCACATTACAGACATTTAAAACTGCTGCTAGCCAGCTTGCAGTGTTTACATTTAATTATAGCAACTGTAGCCATAATTTTAACGTGACCTTAAAACAACACTTAGAGGGAGAAACAAGAGAGTTCATTCATGTCACTGAGCCAGAAAGCTGACCTTGTTCACTTCATCTGTGCCAATACCCTATCCCGAACCCCAACTCTGACCCCAGTCACTCAGAAGATTTAATTCTGGTTTTGATGTTAAATTGTTCTCCGAAGTCTTTGCAGTCATGGAACAAGGGAAAAAAACTCAGTCAGTTTTACTGTCCTCCAAAATGTAGGGTCACCACCTATGTTCACAACGAAGGGGTTAATTGCCATAGGTAGATGGTAGAATCGTTTTGTCTGACTCAGGATGACTGCAATCACTCTCTGCTTGGTGAAGGTTTGCAAATTATTGCCTTATAATTTATAAACACAGATTTCCAACATGTTGCAATCAGTCTGAGTCAGTGTGCACTGATGAGCCTGATTCATCTGTGATGCGTCACATAGAAGTTGTGGAATTGACTCAATTGGTTGCCAACTTTTTTTTTCCGGTTATATTCCTAATTTAAAAAAAAGCAGGCAAATTAAGGGTTTTTTGCAACTCCATCACTATTTGTGGAAAAATATCTGAATTTTTGTTTTGAATCTGAATATGATTCTGGCTCAAATGTTAGCAATCACAAAATTATCACAAACAGATTGTATTAATTGCCACTTTGACCCCATTCAGCTGCAGACTGATAGCAGGCTGATAGCAGGCTGCTTTGAGGACAGGAACTGTGAGTGATTGCCGACCTGATGTCCATCTCTGAGCCAACCATTTCAAAGGCAGTCAAAGTGCAAGTCCATTGCACACGGTCACAGTGATTTTGGTCCTGCCATGGTCTCCAACCACTGTTTTCCCCAGTGTTACTGTAGCATAAAATACAATGATTGCCACTCTTTCAAATCTTTTCTTTCTTGGTTGCTATGGGGATTTCGGGCTTGCTTCAGACAGGAAAGAAAATTCAGTTCAAATATATTACTTACAAATTTGTGCACTCTCACACAAAAGAACTTGACCATTTATGTCCATGAACATAAAAAACCGGCTGCCTTTTTGTGACTATTTCACATGTTCTTATGAGACCTGGTTACTCAGTAATACATATTATTATCTCCTCTTTCACTAAAGCATAAACCTTGCCCAAATTAGTTTCCAAACATTTAAGTTTTTCATATGTGCTGTGACAGCCATGTGCTAAAACACTTTTCTGTGTAGGTTAGCTAGTTTTATGGCTAAAAACAAGCTAGGTTAGCTTGTTTTTAAAATAAGCTAGGTTAGCTTGTTTTTAGCCACAATTTAAGATCTCTTTGTTTTTTCTCTAAACAGCAGGGTAGATGATGAAGTTACATCCTGCAAAACAATATTAAAAATAAACCAGCAGAAAACTCATAATGTGATAAACTCCTTTTCTTTTGGAGTCGAGCTCAACTGGAGCAGGTGGGCAGGACGACAAATTAAAACTTGCTAGCAGCATTTATGCTATTATCATCTCCAAAGATTTCATATTCATTACTTAATGATATTAAGCCATTCAGCCTGTTTAGTTCAACTACAAATTAAGAAAGAAGACAGTAATATTTCTCACACTTCCCAAGATAATTGTCTGTATTCAAACATTTTTTTCTTTCTTTCCTTGAACAATTGTTCTGCTTATTCCCTTCTTCTAAAATGACTTGCAACACTGATAAGAGCTCATCCTAAACAAAAACTAACATTTGAAAATTAAAAAAAAATAGTAATTTGGTGGAAAACATTATGTTCATGTGAGGATCATTAATCAAGTTGTTTTAAACTTGGTTGTGTGGATTGAAGACCACCCTTTCCCCTATTGCTAATAAAAATCCCCCAAATTTGCAGTACATTGGGCCGCCAAGGGCCAGAAGCTGAGACGCTCCAAACACCCTATTTTAAATCAATGTGGGCTGCTAAAAAAGAAGAAGAAGAAGAAGAAGAAGCTTATTTTATTTTATGTGCTGAGGCTGTCAGGTCGTCCCAATACACATAGCTGTAGATGACATTGATTCACCTTTCATTTGGAATTCTGCCAGGCATTCAGCCATTGATTTTTCAATAGTAGGCAAGATATGAAATGTGCCATTTTATATTATCACATCTCAGCTACTCACATACTGTTGTTCACACGGCATGCAGGTGTTTCTACCCCCCCCCCATACACACACATGCAAACATCCACGCAGGCTTGTGTCCTCACTCACAGACGTGAACTCACACATACACGGCTGCTCGTAATGACACAACACGAGCCGCCAGACAACAGTTTTCCAATACCATCTCCTCGACCAGACGGCTCACAAATGGACACTTGTCCTTATCAGTGCAGCCACACTGTTTCTGCTCTACCTTTCCTTCCTCAGTTAATACTGGTTAAAGAGATGCGGAACGAAAAGTAGACCACACAAAGCAAGAAAGGTACACTTATTCTTCGTTTTTCTGTCTGCTGTGGAGTTAACATTAACTATGAGAGAGGCCAAAACTGGGAGATTTAATATATTGTATGAAGCTAAATGAAGAAATGAGGATATAAGCCACTGATTTGCATTTGCTGAAATTCATTTATGCTAACAATTAAATAAATCAGCTATGGATGAAGCGATTAGGAGAAGTGGAACGTGGTTAAGAGCTGGAGGAGGAGGTTGACGTCAGCAACAAGGATATCTCCGGTCACATGGACTGTCCAATGAAACATCCCCTGGAGGTTAAAAGATGTGTATATGTGTAAGTACATGTATGTTTTTGGCCTCTTTTAACCTGTGAAACACAAAAATGATAACAGCACACATGTATCATTTAATCTCAACCAGCTCTTTAAAAACCGTGCGGTGCTTTCAAAAGAAACTTTAAGCACTTACAGTGTACATTGAGTCTTCCTGTAGAAGCTCCTATTTTAAGAGCTGTGAGCACATGTCAACACTTATTTTGTAGTTAGGTAGGTAAGCAGAAAACCTTTAGCAATTAAAGATTTCAATCTAAGGTCTGATGGCCTAGCCGGCAAAATCAATATACATTTGTGGCAGGCAGAAAATATTCTCACTTGGATAAACAGTGTTAATAAAGCATAATGTTGGGCTTCAAAACAAAAATCGAAAGAAACCTCTATCTCTGCATGTGTCATTAAACATCTGTGGGCACGAGTGTCTCAAGCCAGTAATTCCCCAGTGCATTTTGTGCCATGTGAGCACGTCCCTGGTCAGCATCAGGGCCCGAGCTGGCTTATGAGTTTGCGTAACGGCTCATTTATAAAGTGGGGCCCGGAGTCACATCTTCAGCACATTTCATGAACTCCGCGGGGACTGCAAATGCCAGTCAATGTCACGCGGCGGTGATGTCCAGAGCACTTTCGGTCATATTTCCAAGTAAAGAGAGCCATGCTTAAGCATATGGGCTGGCAAAAGTGCTAGAGCTGAAGCCCCCTTCATCCTTTATCTTGCGACCCGAGATCCTGGCTGTAATAGGAGGAGCGCCACATCTTTGGCAATTTCTCACAATGACTCAGCCATCCATCACCGTTCCAGCTCTGTGAATATAGGCTGAACTCCCCTCACAGTCTGCAACAGCTACTTTACATGCAGGACACAGTAAAATATAATAAGCACACATGGTGAGACAGAAATAAGCCTTGGTCTGTTTATCACATGGTAATTTAATGAGTTCATTACCCCAGTGGGAACGTCTTCAGCTCCAAAAACTTGCATGTGAAGAATCTGTTAATAACTGTAGTTATACAATCTTTAGGTTTGGTTTGATCACTTATTCTACACTATCTGCAAATGATCTAGGTCTTAATTTAATGTTCACAATGTCACCTGCCTGTTTGTAAATAGTCCCATCCAGTGAAAGAATATATATATGAGAATGTGCGTTAAGTTTTACTTTCAATATGAACATTCAATCAAATGCCTCTTTATAATGAAAAATGAAACTTTAATCATTATCAGCATCTGCTGCTGCATGCAGCTGTTTGTCTTCTTATTTTTACCCTTTACTTTTCCAACACCCTGACTGGTTTAGCTAACCGCCCTAACCAACTGAGCCACATAAAACTGCAGGCATCCACAAACGAGCCCTGCCACGAGAGCTGAATTAAATAAGGGATATAAGGATGTTGTACATCTACTGCAACAAGCTAACATTTTTCAATTCAATGCAGTTTTATTTCTTTATATAGCACCAATTCACAAAAACAGTCAGCTTAAGTAGCTTTATATTATACGGTAAACACCCTACAGTAATATAGAAAAACCCTCAACAATCAGACGACCCTCTATGAGTAAGCACGTGGCAACAGTGGGAAGGAAAATCTCCCTTTTAACAGGAAGAAACCTCCAGCAGAACCAGGCTCAGGGAGGGGCGGCCACCACCAGTTTGGCATGAGTCAGGACAAAGGAGTAAGATCAGAGACAGTAAAGGACTAATGACTTTTTCAAGTAACGAGTAATGGGATGATTAAATGGAGAATGGTGTATCGTTGCTAAAACATGGACGCCTCATGGCCTATGCAACGTTCGTGACAACAGCTGTGTAACATAATATATAAGCGGACAGAAGGACTCGTGGGTCATTTTGTTTGATCATAAAAAGTGACAAAACATTATGCGTGGGAAAACTTCTTTTATCAAAAGTGAAATTCACAGAGAAAAGATTCTTCCACTGACCGCTGCAGCACACCTGCACCAGGGTAAACCTCCGCCTACCACAGTCCTGCTTTACAGGTGAAAATCTAGTCTTTGATTTTATTTATTTTCTGTTGTGTTTTACTTGCATCTATTTGAAAGAGTGAGTGTAAACACACAAAAAAATTTATTTTATGTGCTGGAATGTGCAGAAAATAGGTTTAAATGTTAAACAAATTTCTTCCAGTCAGAGAATGTTGTCTGTGCCAAACAAGTTTTAAAAAGAGACTTTTCCATTTGATTACTGGTGAAAGATCTATCGCTTTATCACCTATTCAGGTTGTAAATCGTGTTTTAAAAAGAGTAACTGTAATTAAGCTTTTGAAAATAAGTAATCTCTAACCTAACTGATTACCATTCTGCTTTTTAAAATATCCTAGGAAGGAAGGGTCATGTGATCCAGTCCTAACTATAGGATTTATCAAAAAGGAAAGCTTAAAGCATAATCTTAAAGATAGAGAGGGTGTCTGTCCAAACTGGGATGGAAAGCCATTCTGCTTTTTATCCTTCAAGAACTTGTATGTGAGGGCCTGATTATTCAAGAACTTTTTAGTTAGATTCTGGATTCAACAGAAAGCCACTGAAGGGAAACTAATATAGGAGAGATATGCTTTCTCTTTGTAGTCCTTGTCAGTACTCTCGCTGCAGCATTTTGGATCAACTGAAGGCTTTTCAAGGCGTTAATGATGAATACTGAATAACAGTAGTCCAACCTAGAAATAATAAATTCATCCTTAATTGTCAGGATCACTCTGAGACAGGATGTTTCTAGTTTTGCATAAGAAAGCAGCCATACATATCTGTTTAATGTGCTCATTGAAGGACATTCCTTTTTAAGAAATAAACTCAGTCTTGAACTGCAAAGAGTGAAATTCTTCATGTAAGCAGAAACAATCGAACACATTTGTTTATGTTAGCTAACATGCTAAGTGTCAAAAACCGATAAGCCGACAGTGCACGGGAGATGCATGTTTCTGAATAGTTTATCCCCAGCGGGGTCAATAATCACTCCATGGCCTTAAAACATCCCACTTTCCCTCATGTTGTAGCTAAAAATCTGATCAACATCAAAGCGTCATTCAGATTTTTGACAGGTTTCAGTTTCCTCTTGTGGTATGTTTTTATCTGATGCTAACATTTGTTCGTTTTGTCACACGAAACAAGCTGCAAGCACACCACTGACATTATCACCACCTATACACAAGCAGCACACACAGAGCCATTAACATCCATTAGGAGTTGTGTTTTAGGCCAGCTAATGTAAGTCCAATATTTACTTATAGGTGTTAACCGAATCTCGAGGGAATGTGTGGCTTTTTAGCAACTAATGGCTCTGCTGCTTTCAAAAGCTAGTTCTTAACTCTTGGTGTGCTGTTTGCTGCAGCACAGCAGAGTTTTCCTGAGGAAGAAAATGACCAAAACTGCAGAGCTGGGTAATAATCCTCTAAGTGAGTCACTATGAGCAACACCCTTTTCACTACACCCAATCATCTGATCTGATAAGCAAAGGAATGGCTGTATGTTTGTCTGCACATCACTTTACCTAACAAGTATTTCTTCACACTTGGAGTATGTGTATTGCTGAGGACCCAAGGAAAGCACTGTTACGTTGTCTGGATGAACAGTGGCCATTTCAGGTATAGATGTACCACCTGTCATCATCCACTGGTTGGTGAAATCCTGTGGGGAAGCCTTGAACCATCTCGCTATCGTCATCCTGGTGTTTTGAAACCAGATGTGACAAGCCAGAGATGAATATCTCTGAGAAGGGACACATATAGCAACTTGTCAACTGGATTTTAGGTCCTCCCTAAAGAATCCCCTACTTTACTTTAATTTTTGACTCTACTGGGGAAAAAATAAACCTTTGTATTTGGTCAAACCCGAAGCTAACAATATAGATCATGAACTCAAGTAAGTGTCCATTGAGTCCATCTTCTCATAGACATCCATAAATCCAAACTTCTGTTTTTAAATAAGATGAATCATCTCCCGCTCGCCATCAGTAAGAATGCATCTCCGCACTGGCTTCATTTTTCAGACACTCGAAGGCTACAGTCATACTCTGAAAGCCATCTCCGACTAGAGGGGGAAACAGTAGGTCCCACAATATGGAACTGCGAGCTCAGACTAAAGAAAATGCCTTCAGAATGTTAAAAATATGAGATTTCATTGCACCAGATGACCAGTTTTGAAAACTTTTCAGTTATAAAGCTAGAGTTAGCTACATGTTAGCAAATAAATGTGACTCATAGGCCTAAAAAGATGCACATTTCCTTGCTGAAGTTCAAACCGAGCATCCAAATAGGGAAGAAAGATGATTTAGGTGACTTGTTGTTGGTGGCAGATGGGCTGGTCTGAGAATTTCAGAAACTGCTGATTGTCAGGGATTTTCCCCTCACACAACCTTATCTAGAGTACAGAGAATAGTCTGAAAAGAAAAAATATCCAGTGAAAATGCAATTTTGATCCCAATGATCCGAGAAGACTGGCCAGACTGCTTTCAGCTGAGAGAAAGGCAACAGTAACCACATGTTACAACCAAGGTATGCAGAGGAGCATTTCTGAAAGTACAAAAACATCGAACCCTGAAGCAGATTAGCTACAGCAGCAGAAGACCGCACCGTCTGCCTCTCCTATCAGTTAAGACGAGGAAAAAGAGGCTACAATTCACACAAGCTCACCAAAAGTAACGACGCCTGGTCTGAAGAGTCCCAGAGTCAGAATTTGGTGTAAGCAGCATGAAAGCATGGACTCATCCTGCTACGTATCAATGCTTCAGGTTGGTGGTGGTGTAATGGTGTGGGGGGTATTTTCTCAGCACTTTGGGCTGCAATGTATCAGCTGAGAATTGTTTAAATGCCACATCCATTGAGTGTTGACCGTGCCCATGTCTTTATGAACACAGTGTACCTATAGCTGCTTGATGGCTCCTTCCAGCAGCATAACACACCATGGCAAATAATCTTAAACTGGTTTAATGAGTTCCCTGTACTCCAATGGAATAGAGCATCTTTGGGATGTGTTGAAATGAAAGACTGGTGTGATGGATGTTCGGCAAACAGATCTGAAGCAACTGTGTGATGCTATTGTGTCAATATGGGCAAAAAACTCTGAGAAAGGTTTCCAGCAGCTTGCTGAATCTGTGGCATGAAGAATTAAGGCAGCACTGAAGGCAAAAAAGGGGGTTTGAATCGATAAAAGCAAGGTGTACCTATCAAAGTGAGTGCATGAGTCATCAACGCACATGTAAGCATCCTGCCATTACCTCATGTCCTACTGCCTCGGTATCCACCTTCATCTCATTAAATGCTCAGTTTTCAGGTTTTCAGTGGGACTTAATTGTGCTTTGTCTCTATGCTCCATGTGTGATCTCACAGATGTCACTCTGCTCTGTGATCTCATAATAATGCCACAAGTTCAGGTAAGAGTTGCTTAACCTTTAAAAAGCAAATATAAAACAAGCTAAGGTTGACTAAGCTCCCTTAGATGGTCATTAAGGGTTTGCCTTTTGGTTTCTTTTTTAATAAATAAAAGCTCTTAGTAAAGTCCAACCAACAAATCCTGTCCAATATGTGTATAAACATCGATTGGCTTCAGTTGCTGCTGTTTCTCAGAGGTAAGGCTGCTCACTTGTTTTCAAGCGGTCTACGGTCCACTTTATTCTCACAACTCCAGCGCAGCTTATCAATATCACATCAAGCACACCGTATCTGTAAAGAATCCATTGGTTACAACAGCAATGATATTGAAATATTTATTACAGCTTATGAAACCACTGCTTCTATTATAAAGCAGACCAGAGCATACAGAGCACATCCACTGTTGCCGGGGCCAAAACTGACTTGGCACTAAAATGGACAGAGGGCTAATGACGAATACGAACTCAGAAGTAAGAAAAGACTCGATCGTTCCGTTATTTGGAGGTCTTCGGCTGTTATCCATACAAAAGTGTCCCGGGACTCAGACAAAACACCAGTACTTTTGTCATAGCTACATGATGAATCTTAATCAGTAATTTATTTGTTGGCAAACAAGTTTCACTGTTACAACAAATATTAGTTATGAGGTCATTCAACTCGGAAACCAATACAAAAAAAAAAAAAAAAAGAATAAATAAGAAGCCATAATTATAGCCAATAAGAAAAACTTCTTTTTGTTGCTAAACTTGCTCCCATCCTTTATTACTGTTTATTTAACAAATAAATAAATAGATTTTCTCCTTGAGGAAGAAAAAGAAAAACACTTCCAGTTTTTCTCACTTCAAAAGCTCTTTCTTTAATAAGTAAAACAGCCATTTTTCTTTCCTTTTTTTTGCACAAGTGTCTAGTGCTCATCAAGGTTCAATTTGTTCTCTTTCTGAGAAGCACAAGCGTTTTCTGAATGCCAATATAGATGCAGGATGCACTATAAACCTTCTGAGGGACACCTCGTGATTAAATCGGACTGATTCTGTCTCCTTGACAATCTGTGAATCAGAGCTCTGCTATCTACACAGTAAAAAAAAAGAAAAGGAAAGAGAAAACGAACCAGGCGAAAATAATAATTAAAAAAAAAACAGACCTGAAAAAGAAAGGTGAATACGGTTCACGAAAATGCGGCACGATAAGTGTTGTATTTTTTGTGTAATTTTGCTCCTATTTCGATGGTCATTTCTCAGAAAGTGATAAAAGAGAAAGAAAAAAACAGAAAAGAAAAACAGACTGGTACCAGAAGCCCAGAAAGGCCAGCACAACAGAACAAAATTGCTCCTAATCACTACATTTACAGAGACAAAAGGGTTCGCTCGGAACGGGAAAAAAAAGCATACTATTATGTGCAATGCTAGTTATCTGTACAGTTACATAGAAATATCTCGCAATTCTCCTATTAGTTTTTTTCTCCCTCTTTTAACAACTGGTATTACAGTAAAATCAAAGAAAGAAACCAAAACAAACAAACAACAAAAAAAAAAAGAACAGCTATGCTTAAAAGCATACAATCAATAATTCCTTTATGGTAACTGTCCAAAATGTGTCTGTGTGCGCGTATATGTGTGGTTTTTGTCTTTTTTTTCATTGAAGGGACACTTCAGCAAACAAAATGTGCTGCAACTCACCAAAGAGGAAGAAAATCTCTCAAAAAGTCAATATAGATACAGAAGTATAATAAAATAGTCTTTTTTTTGTTTTTTGTTTCGTTTTAATTCTGGTGAAGTCTTCAGTTTCAGACTTTAGGGGTATGCAGTTCCTGTAGACTGTCAACACTATATCTCTGAGACCTAAAAATCCTGTGTGAGTAATTGTCTCTTTTCACAACGAGACAAAACACGGCAAACCACACAGGGTTTGGGAGGGGGCGGGGATGGGGTGGATGTCGCGGTGTTGTGGGGTGTTCGGTGTCTGGGTTGGGGGCGACGAGTGGAGGAGAGGGGGCACAACATCAACCTTCTGCAGCGTCTAACTAAATAGAGTCACATATTAACTGCCGACGCCCCCCACCACCGCATTCGTAGCAATTATTATCCTGCTTATGGTCAGTAACAGCGAGGGTACAGTTCCTTCCTCCGCCTCAGTCTTCGGGACACAGAATAAAGAGAATAAAGGCTACCACTTCCAACGACTGATGGACCAAGGGCACACGGGGAAAGAGTAGAGGACTGCGAGAATACAATGGGCACAGGTGGGAGGGGGTTCGGGCCTATAGGCTGGTGACTAGGTGCGAGGGCTCCTGCTGGGCCTCTTCTGGAGATAGATCCTCTCTGTTGGGGGGAACAATGAAGCCATCACTACTGCCCCGTCCTAGCTGGTAGTAAGAGTGCAGCTGATGGAGGTGGTTACGTGAGCCCAAGTTGGGCATGCTTTTGTAGTAAACGTCGTCCGAGCTGGCCTCCGGGCTCTTGGCGTCGCCGGCCTCCTTGGAGCCGTCTGCCGATTCTCCGGACACGTCGGGCAGGCCGGGCAGCATGGGCATGCTGGTGTAGAGGGAGTCTCTCTGGTGGCTGTGGCTGGGCGATGAGCCTTCGTCCTCAGTGTGCTCGTTGGTGAGTAAAGGGAAGAAGCTTTCGCTGTTCTCCTGGGGGATCCTCCTTCGAGACGAGGAGGAAGCGCTGGCGGACGAGAAGGGGTGGTGCGGCAGCGGCAGGGGTGGGGGTGCCGACTGGTGGAGGTGATTGTGAAGGTTGTCCACCGCCTGCAGGGACGGGGGCGGCCTCTGCGGCAGCAGCGGGGCGTTCGACTCCTCGCGTATTAACTCCAAACCGAGGCCTTCGTCGTGGTGGGGGACAAAGGTGGAATGGTCATCAAGGCCCAGCGCGACATTCATGCCCATCCCTACGCCCAAGCCCATCCCGTAGCCGCCGTCCTTGCCGCCATTGCTAACGTTATTGACCAGCTTGTTCATGAGGTTCCGATTCTGCTCGCTTGAGCGCTCGTGGGAATTGTTGAGGTAGGAGGGGATGTAATTGGAGGTGAGCTCTTTTAGGATCTTCTTTTCCAGGGTCGTCTCCTTGTGGTTATAGCCCCGATCAATGATCTGGACGCAGTCACTCATGTACTCAGCGCTGGCAATGCTATAACTGTTGCCATGGTTACCATTCAGTGGTAGAGTATCCATGACACTTGTATCCCGGGCATTGTTCAGGATTCCCTCTGGAATGACAAAGATGAGTAGGGATAGAGTGGCTGAATGAGAACAGTGAACTCTTGTGAGACATAAATGCTGTTTTTATCAGCAGCCATCAAATCACCAACCCTCCCAGTTCTATGAAATACACTGAAGTAAAGGCCTGGATTAGCATTTTTAATTAAAGCACACAGTTTACAGTAAAATCCTATGAGCTCACACTTACCTTCCTTTAAAAACTGTACTCAATACCAAGACTTACTTCATTTTCATGAAAATTAACAATTAAATGATGGCAGTGATGAAGACATTGATACATGTGCGATACCAGACAGCACCAAACTTCGAGCACGACACAAAAGCACAAAACGCGTGCAGGCAAAGACAACGGACACATCGAAGCCATGCAATTAACTCTTAAAAGTGAAACACAAACCAGAACACCAGTTGTAGAATTTGGACCCCAACCATATTGTCCCATGTGAGCATTTAGAAACAACATTGTAAAAATGCATAGGGGGGTGGGTATATATTGGTATGTTTTATCAATGTGAACATAGCTGATACTTCAAAGTAAAGCCACACTGGAAGGAAGGAGGCTTTCTGTTCTCTCTGTTGCATGGACATGAAGCTTTCATAGCTTTATCAGTTAGCCAAGTCCATGCTATCAACATCAAAGCATATATTTGAAGATAATTCAAACTACCTCAGACAAGGCCATCCAGCTCGTTAAAAGTGTCAAGCTCGCAGTCTGACCTCTTGAAAATTTGACAAGATGCACGTCTCAGACTTCTAAGAAGGAAATTAGCCTCATAAAAAATCTAAATATGTACGTTTTTGGCATAATCAAATAAAAGGTGCACGAACAAAGGCACGGCGTTCTAAAAAAGATCACAGATCAATTTATATCGACGTGCCTTTTCAAGCGTTGAGGTGAATCTTAATGTTAGCTGTAACTGGCTTCACTTATTCAGGGTGTGATATCAAATGGGCCTAGGACATGTGAGTGGAAGAAGTCTCTCTCTTTTCTTTTTTTAAACTAAACCAAGTAGTGTAAATGTCTGTAAGCAGTGGAACTCGGGATGCGATTCAAACCAATTTTAACTGGCATTCTTGTCAAGGTGAGGGGCCTTTGTCACAAAGAGAATTGTATTGCTTCCAAAGGGAATGACGTTGTTTTCATTACCCCTTTGTCAGCATCGAGTGAAAAGAAAGCAAAGCCAAAGTCAATTACATTTGATAAGCAATGTTTAGTTTGACTCCCATACTTGTCTCTCTGTAGGGCTCTTTTAGGGACAGCATGAGGGAAAGGAAAGAAGAAAACACAATAAGCATAACAGTGACAGGTAGAAAGAGGAAAATGCACATATAGTATGCTGATGACGCATCAAAAAATGTTTCTGCAATGCAATAGTTTTTTTTAACCCTCATGCAAATTCTGTGCACCCACACAAAGAACCTGAACATATCTCATAACAAACATATATATATATATATATATCTATAGCAAGAGAGAGAGAGAAAGAAAGAGAAAAAAAGATGGAATCCTTGGGTAAAACACGGATACGGTACTTTAGTGTCAAATAGACAGATAAATCTTTTGATGCATTAGCAGTCTTACTCTTTCTCATCTATGGCAGTGTAAGTGAGTCATAGCCCTCCATCACAACCTCCAATGCAAGCACTTTGTATTCCATACATAAATTATCCGCTGATCAAAGCTCTCTGAGGTTTTTTTGTTGTTGTTGTTTTTTTAACTTGACTTTTACTCGAGTTTTCCCAGTTTTACAGACCCGCAAAGTTACAGCAAACACATATTGAGTTGCTGAGAGCTGGAATAGCTCTGCAGAGAGAAAATAAAATAGCATTTCAATAGTCAGGCTGACCCACGATAGCTTGCCGGCTTCTAATGCCCAACTCTAATACTTGGAATGCTTTAATATCTGCCATACTGAAAATGTATTTTTTTAAAAAACACTTTCACATTAAGTAGACTGAATTTATGTTGACTTGAAAATCTACATTTGAATATATGAATGAGTAATTATGACAGTTACCAAGTTTGAAATAAAGTGCTAAATATTTCTACGGTGGCCCTGAGAGGCCAAATGGACTCCAACTTAAGAAAACACCAGCAATAAGAAAAACACTGCAAAAATACACAAAACACAACGGAAATAGAAAAAACAAAAACGGAAATAGGAAAAAACAGATTTCCAAAAGCACAAGGGAAGTGTTTCTGGGGAGACAATAACCCGACGGACCAGTTGCAGGAACCAAAACATGCTAGGTGTGTTTTAATCTCATGATTCATATAATACTGATAGCTGATTTTTAGGCTAATAGTTAGGCTAACACACTTACCTCTCATCTTTTCTTTCCTCATAAAACCGACAAATCCTCCACTTCTTTTAAGTGTCTCCCAGCAAAATTCCTAGCATATTTTGGTTCCTGAAACTGGTCCGTCGGGTTATTGTGTCCCCAGAAACACTTCCCTTGTGCTTTTGGAAATCTGTTTTTTCCTATTTCCGCTTTTGTTTTTCCTATATCTGTTTTCTTTTTTCCTATTTCTGCTTTTCCTATTTCCGTTGTGTTTTGTGTGCTTTTGCAGCGTTTTTCTTATTGCTGGTGTTTCCCTAGGTTGCAGTCCATTTGGCCTCTCAGGGCCACCGTAAATTTCAGCTAAATAAACAAATGAACTGTAACCTCCGTATTTTTTCTTCAAACCGCTCTCTGTTACTTAGCACCGGCGATTTGCATTTTTAAATTCTTGCTTGCTTCAGCGACATTTATCACAAAACAACAGTGTCTGAGAGTCTAACAGCGGTGTTCACGAGAATGCAATGCTAAAAACTAAAACCAAAAAAACATTGAGACAGAAGACAAAGCACACACGAGCTTCACTGACAACACTGGAGCACATTTAAAATAAATGACTGGTGTTGTATCTGGCTCCCTATGGGCGCCCACTCTTGATTTCAGAGGATTTCCTCATTTTTACACTGTGTGTTTGGCCAAACAGCCACGAGTGAGTGCAACTTATGTAACCGAATAGCACGGTTCTGAACACAAGCCAAGATGCAACACCACTGAAAAATCCCACAGCAAAACAAACCTGTAGGATTTTTATGATAAAGCTATAGCTTGTTCAAAGCTAACACAAAGACAGCAAGGGCAGTGTTGTTTTTTTGGGGGGGGTTGTTTCTAAATTAAAGCGCTGTTAAAACTCTCAAGGGCGACTGCTGGGATTTCAGCTTAGTGCATTACTTTTAATTGTCCAATCATAAAGTTGCTTTTTGTTTTGGGATGGGAACAAAGATGTGCCCCCTAGAGTATCTCCAGGCTCAGACATGAAAAAAAAAATAACACTGCCCTAGCCACAATGTTAAAGAATGAAAGAAGCTTGCACACCTTGTGTGTTGTACATGCCCAGAGGGTTGTTATAGACTGCCGATTCCCCAAGCAATGTATTATAGGGATTGTTAGTGCCATGAGGACGTAGGAGTGCATTAGGTATAAGATGGTTAGCCATAGCCCCTGGAGCAGCCAGAGAAAGACAGAGTGAGACAGGAAAAAAGGAGACAGGAAAAAGGTAGGTGGGTAGATAAATTGAGATATAGACAGAAACAGAGAGAACATACATATCAGTTTGGCAGATGCAGCTGAGCAGTGACAGCCATTAACATCCAAATGATCACATGGTCATTAATGTGAGGGAGGTTTTGCTACATGAAAGTGGCAGAACTGACGCGGCTAATGGAAAGTGTATTAATTGTACCGTTAATGTCGGCCATTAGCTTTAAGCCCTTTTTTGTGCTCCACATTCAGGCAGTATACAGGTAAAGTTTCCAAAGGAAAACCGACATGGCCAACACAGCACAGTTATTGGTACGTCTCTGGACTCAAACAGCACAACACAGTAAATACAGAGTACACTCCTAAAAGGGTGTTTTAGGAAACTGCATTACTAAATACTTTTTTTACCCCCAATATTAATGTTAGGAATGTCATAGGTGTGTCCTAATTCTTGGGCCACATCCTTCAGAGGCCGCATTTGAAGGCCGATTACGTCAAAGCCAGGTGACGAACGTTGTCCCAATTCGAAGGCTGCTCCAAATGCGGCCAACAAATGCGTCCTTTGTTTCCCTGGATTTGAAGGATGGGTCGGGTGTATCCTTCATGGCCCAACCTATCCCAGAATTCATAGCGCGGCCCAGGCAATTCCAGTTTCCAACAATGGCGGCAGCTACTTAGTTTTAATATTACTCTTTCTGGGTCACAAAATAAACTTTTAAGATATTTTCAGGCACAATGTAGCTGTGTAAACTTCAAATATCTGCTCGATTTATCAAGAGATCACATAGGCCACGCAGACCGCGAAGGCCGGGTCCTCTGAAGGATGCGGCCTAGGAATTGGGACACAGCTAAAGTCTTCATATTTCTTTTAAAAACAGGGGTGTAATGCTTCTCAGACTGGAGCTGAATATGCAGTACAGCTGTCCACAGTCTCCTCTCGCTGTCCCATCCGCCAATTTCACGATGGCCCTTGAGCCGACTCTACTGAGAGTCTTTTTACTGCTTAAGCTCACATTACATTACTACTAGAGGTATGATATAAGGTTGACGAGAAAGATGTGTAAGTGCAGAAGCCTGGGAAGTAAATACAGTCCCAGGAAGAGGTTTTGTCTGTGTGACAGCCATGGAGTACAAATGGAAGGATTGCTTCGTCCCTGAACTGAGCTGCTGGCTACAAGCTACTGGTATGTTAGCCAAGCTTAGCTGAGCTACTAGCAACTAGCTACTGGTATGTTAGCCAAGCTTAGCTGAGCTACTAGCTACAAGCTATTTGTATATTAGCAAAGCTCTGTTTTTGCTTTTGTTTTTTGGGTTTTTTTTTTTGTTTTTTTATTAAGAAGGCCAGCACATGTAGGCTGATAACAGCTTTGGTAACTTGTGTTCATGATATGCTAATTAGCCATGTTCTCGTGATACTTAAGCTAATTAGCATTGTTAAACTGTAAAGGAGCATCCAGACAGGGAGTGATTCACTCATCCTGCATTGCTCTGAAGTTGAGCATTGGTCGCTAGCGAACATTCCAGACTGGGTGACCTTCCAATACAAGGGTGGGCAATTAGTTTTCCCAATTTGAGAGACTGGGACTGTTGTCGATGTACCGATAAGCTGAAATCAGCTGCTTGATGTTAATTTAAACTTTATAAGCTTATTGGTGGGCCCTCCACAACAGTCCCAGTTTCCCACATGAACAAATAGGTTCATGGCACAGGTCCCCCACCACCTTTGGGATTGGCTGCTCTAACGTATGTACTACCCAATCCTATGTCACTCACCAAGAGCAGGTAGCATCTTCAATTAGAAGTTAGCGTTATATACATGAACATTTATCAACTCATCACAAGCAAAGCGGAACATCAGATCCACAATTCAGTTCAACAATGCAAGAACTCTGCTCCGTTTAAGGTGAATGAAACGCACGACCAGGGATGCCTGAAACGCTTACGTGTGTTTACATTTTTAAAGACCCTTCAGGTAAGTATTGAACGGGAAAATAATGATCCAAACATCATCGTGCCCGTGGTATCATACGCATCAAAACATAACAAAAAATATAAGCCTGGGTATAAAGGGAACCATGGATTTGGGGAATTGTTACAGCGCTAGTTAAAAATAAGATCTATTCACAGCTTTGTTGTTGTTGTCCTGCCTGTGTGGAAGTTCAGCCTGAGTTTAGCTACTTTAGCGCCTCAGCTCTGCTGTTGTGCTCAATTGCGGGAAGTTTACACTCTCTGACATAGCATTGGAAATTAAGTCGACTGCAGCTGAAAAGAAATGATAGGCCTGCTTTTGTCTACCTTAAAAAAAACAAAGAATTTCAAGAGGTAGAGCCCCGACTATTAGCGCTGTAAATTGCATGCTGTGTGAAAATGGGAAGCTTGACAGGTGCAGCAGTACGAAGGAAGCCCACCAACAGCCGGGGCCTGCACCATTATTATTACTTCTGGCATTGCCAATCTTATGAGATGAAGTGGTCTAATATTTCCTTTTCTCCAAAGAGCAAAGTTCAATACTTGCTCATTCTCTTTGCGCAGTTGCCGAAATAACCTTTGAATGAAGCGATATGTCCTCTCTATAGTGAAGACGGTCATTACTTTGCATCAGCCTCGCCTCTTCCACGGAAACAGAACAGAGGCTCATTTTCTATTTATACAGCGCTTGTCTTCAGATTCGTGCTGCCAGGATCTGGCCCAAATGACTCATCAGTTTCCCATCCACATACTACCGCACCAAAGCAACCTTCACAGTCTGAGCCCGGTGATTAGCTGCAGATTTGAAGGCTGCAATCTCAAACACGAATGCTGCCGATTCAGTAATGTTTGTTTTTCTTACAGTAGCTGATGGTTTAAAAAAAAAAAAAAATCCAAGTGTCTGAATACATTATGCGGGATATCAAGTATGCTGAAAATATTTCTCAGGCGCATTCATTTCCTGTTTACAAGTTGTTGATTTTCTTTTTTCCCCTTCTCTCTCCCCGTCAACGTATGAGGCTATTATTTTTAAAGGAGTCGAATTTAAGACTTGTGAGGGCGTTACATGCGCGCGCCTCCTGTATGCACTGTGCCAGAGCGGGTAAACATCTTTTATCTGAGGTGCGAGTACACCGCAATTAGATCCTCCGGCAGAGTACTGTTCTTTTTCCAATGCTCTGAATCTGTCACACCACTGGGGAAAGGTTTTTATAGTACCCCGTGACTCTCCCCTTCCTCTAAAAGTTAGACTTCTCTTTTTTTTATGGCGTTCTAATTGCACTTGTACTTTTTATGTCTAAAGACTGTGCTTAATGAAATTTTAAAGCACTATAGTGCCGCTGTGTTGGTCTCATCTTTCAGCATTATTCCTACTTTTTTGAGTATTAATTAGCCACGTTATCATTTTGCCTGGGAATCGGGATGTTGTTTGGATTTTTAAAACAAGAAAAAAAACTGTAATTTGTTGTTGCTGTTGCTGCTTGCCCTAATTACAGTGTACTCCATAAACACCAGCCCCCCCTCTTGAATTCTCCCCATGACAGATCCCCCACTGACTGTGCCTGTGTTTGAATTGGACAATTTGCCCCCCCCCCCGGAAAAGGAAAGAAAAGAAAAATCACACTGATTGTGCAGAAATAATCTTGAATGCTGGGATAAATCAAGATGATTGCATGACTCCGCTCTGGAGATGATCACAGTGAGAGCGTCAGCTGCAGGCTCACTCTCTCATATATGAGGAGTTTTGGGAGGAAGGAGAATACAGAGCACAAAACAGCTAGGAATATTCGCTCCTCAACATATAATTCCTTAATAACAACACGGGAGCAGCCTCGGAGAAGTGCAAATTCTATTTGCATCTGTTTCTTATGACACGTGGGATGGAAGAACACATTTCCCAGCATGCTCTTCAGCTCATGTGAGTGTTTTCTCAATCAGATTCAGCCTTGTGAGAACCCCTGGGTATTGAAATGAACTTGTAATTTTTACCTCTTTTTATTTTAACATATATTTAGTGAAGATCCATGCAGGCTTTTCTTTCAGTCCTGCCCTGAAGCCCCCACCCCCCGTTTCAGCCTCCCCACTATTGATAAAAGCTGCGTCTGTTGATGGTGCTAAGCCGAGCACCTAATTATTGAGATCATGACACTTCCTCCCCGTGTCGAACATTAATCCATCATTGTAACTGTGCATTAGCGTCTATGCGAGCAGGCGCCCAGAGCGAATTTAGAGAGTGAGCGGTGTGGCACTCGAGCCCCTCGTCAAGAGATGTGACGACTGGGGAGGGATGCCAGCGAGCGCAGCATTTGCTCCCGTTAACCTGAGAGACTCCAAAGTTTACTCTGTCTGTCAGTGAATTATGTGGAAACTTTTTACTCACGTATATATGAGAGAAGCTCCCAGTCAATTGATTTCTAGGTTTTTCAGTAAGCACTTTTCCTGGTTTCTCATTCAAGGCTTTTACAGGCAGAATGGGCGGGGTGTTCAATATATCCTTTATTGCACACTCATCAAATGAATTAAATGCATGATTTACCGAGAGCCTGCTATTCTCTCTACCACCTAATCTATTTAGTTTTAGCTTTCCTAACAAAACGATAGAAAACGGTTGGTTTGTACTTCAAAATAAGACATAATAAACAATTTTCTGCAGCGGTGAAGCATTTATCCTTTCAATCTGTCACTTGAACAGGTAAGAATTTGCAGCTCTATTGGCAGGAGTTTTCATTTTCGTGATTTCTTACATTGTAAACCTTGCTGTGGTATTTGGTAATAATTAACAGCCAAGTAGGGTGGGGGAGATGCATATTTCACTTGGTGTTTTTAATTATTTTGCGGTATCTGAGGAAAACTGCTGTGAAATGAGTGATTTGCCTTGACTTTTTACGGCTGGATTGAAGTTTGCAGCTGAAAGCTTTAAAGAGGCTTTTAATTCTGCAAAGCCCTCGTGTCATTATTAAGAGGAATGCAAGTCTAAACGCAATTTGAGAAAAATAGTGTTGCTTTTGTGAGAGAGAGAGAGAAAAAAAGAAAGAAGTTTCTCAGTCACAGTCATAAATTCTGAGGTGAAGGCTGGTGTATTGAATCATTCAAGAAAAGATGTGCTGCGGAAACAAATACCTCTGTTGAGTGATGCAGAGCTGTTGATGTCCCCGGTCATAAAAGAGGACTCGGACTGTTTCCTGACCGTGTCGTTCCACATTCGACGGATGCGGCTCTGCGGAGAAAAATAACATTTCACCTTATAAAAATATTCACTCTCAGGAAAAAAAATAGAAGTCTGCACATGGAGGACGAGCGGAAAGTCTCAGGCTTTCAGCATATTTCCTCAAGCGTGCACTCATATTCTTCACAGCTCAATAACGGCTGAGATATGAAGAAAAAGAGATGCTATCGGCTTTCGAATCTAGTATTTAACCCCGAAACATGTCAGCTGTAGGGATAAGTAACCTCCAATTAAAAATGAGCATTAGCACTGTGATAGGTTAAATCAATAATAAAGTCATCAGTCAAGCTCTCTTGAGTCTGTATCTTGGGTTGGAAAGGGCTCAATCCAAGAGAGTTCATCCTGGTTAATTATCACAGTCCCGTGGGCTATTGCACAAGCTAAGGGAGTGCATCTAACCATAGAAAAGAGTCCTTTCTATTCTGTGTGCAGAACATTTGAGAGTTTTCTGATTAAAGCATAAAAAAATTCTTGTGAAAATTATACATTTGTGATGGTATACTTTACCAGGCTGAAACAAGGCTTGATTGTCAAATGTAGGGGAAAAAAGGGATAAAGGCTGTTTGGTAACCCCGTGGCAACACATGAAAAAAATATGTATTCCTCGATCACTTGGCAACTGGTTGCAGCAGGTGATATTGGCCACAAAGAGATGTTTGGTGTGACATGAATACCTTCTTGTGATTGCTTTGGTTGTTGGCAGATTGCTACAGTTACCTGTAGTTGGCGTCTTTTATGGAAATCGCCAACTTGTGTGCAGACACTTGGCAACTGCTCACTGAGCGACAGCAAAACTGTGACGCAAACCAGAAACAAAGACTGTTTGTCTTCAAAATAAAAGGTCCACCTTCTGATCCGTGTTGGTTCAGCACTGAGGCATGGGCTTTACTTTGAAGGTGAGCAATTTCCACTCTGTCGGTGTCCTCTGTGCAAATTATAGGTGACACTGGCAATCTAGTAGCTACCAAAGTATGCACAAGGACATGCTGGAGTTGCCAAAAGGTCCCTAGACTTGTGTTATTGGGGCCTTAGTAAGGAGTTTTTCCACCACATGTGGCCAGAGCAGCTTCAATGCACCTTGGTATTGATTATCTGCATGTGTGAAACTCTCCCGCGGAGAATGAACACCCTTCTGCTTTAACATTGCTGGTGAAGAAAGTGTGTCTGAAATTCCCAGACACGGGATTGATTGGTTTGAGATTTTTTAACTGAAGGTTAAAAATTCAGTTAACATAGTTTTCATACTTATCAGACCAACGGACTTCAAGGGTCATGGGTTTTTCCTTTAATCTGTCACATCTGTATATAATACATCTTAAGCAAGACTCCAAGTTAGCCAGACTTCTCAGGAGGAAATTATCCTTCCAGTAATCCATTCATCGAGTTTAACAACACTACGCCTTTCATCTGTCCGCTTTTACTGCAGCCTTTACCCCATCACCTTCAGCCTTCACCCCTTCACCAGTGCACCAATAACAAGTCAAGCCTCCATCTGCACTTCCCTTAGGGGACCTGTGACTGGATGTGAGTTACAGGGCCCTAACCCTATAAATCTAACTAATCGATGCGGCCGACTGCAAATTTTTAATTAAATGAATCTTGTTCATTTTGATGATTTACTACTATTACTAGACTTGTGTGTGGAACAGTTTCCAGTTAAAGCAGAGCTTATTAAGTTCCACTTATTTTAGTTTTTTTAAATAATTTGGGTACTAAATGCAATCTGGCTAAAGTTTTAATTTGGTTTGATTATTCACTCAGTCCTTCAATTTTACCCATGGTGAATTCTTGATTTTCATAAGTGATGGAAAATATTTTTAAATACAGACTCATTGTGTAACCATAAATGGAAGGCTGGTTCAAATCCCTGACACTCTATATGGATCTTTAACTCTGTGAAGTGAAGACACCGCCTATAGGTTTCAAATTAAGTGTGTTAAGTGTGTTTTTGGCATCATAAACTGAAAAAGTCTATGATAAACTTTTAGCATAATGCAATTCAAAAGGTCTAAGACAGCGGTCCCCAACCCCCGGGCCCCGGACCGGTACTGAGTTGAGGCTCAGGTGTGAAATTTATGGTTTTCAGGGTTTTTATCATTAACTCTGTATCCCTGGGTCTTTTCCCGTGTTGTAGTTGTGCGTCTTATTTTGAAAGAAATATTTACGCGTTACCATAGCGACCAGAGAGCATTAAGGGGCAGAGAGGAGGATGTTACTCTCAATGTTGTTGGCGCATTTCAGGAGGACGCTGCTAATAAAGTTACACAATTACACAGTGAATTCGCATTTCTTATCATATTTACAAAATATCACAGTTTTTGTCTTGGTCGTATCATTTTATTTTGTTGTATTTACACCTTAAAGGCCGGTCCGTGAAAATATTGTTTGAGATTAAACAGGTCTGTGGCTCAAAAAATGTTCGGGACCGCTTATCTAAGAGAAAACAATCCTCCTATAATGGGAGCTAGAACACAATAGAGCAACTGGTTAAGCACAGAACTTTCAGTCTGGAGAGTGGAGTTCGAACCCCACATGAAGCATTTTTAGATTTAAACATATATACCTCCACATGCTCAAGATGTAGGTAGGAGGACTTAAAATAAAAGGGAAAGTTACTCAGCACGCTGGCTGTCTTTTTTCATATGCTAAATCGCTTTCTTCCACCTTTTCTATATTTCTTCCTACTCCGGCTTTAACTAAAATTGGAGCAGCTGTCACTATACCTCACCTAATCTCTCGCTGAGCTTCCCCATTGCAGTGTGACATTTAAACCGAGGGCATGTTTTTATTTATAAAAGCTTAAAGCATTTTTCACATCATAAATTGGCGTCTGTTTCGAGCCGAGATGACACATCGCTCACATATTCAAACAGCGATATATACTGACACAGCCGATCTCATTATCATATCGCACACGATTCTGTCCCCAGACCTAAGGGACACAGATGGGTTGAAAATGACAGTGCCATTTCTTCTTCTTCTCCTTTTTTTGGACAGACAAAAACTTGAACCGTTCATAGCCGACGGGTTCGAATGTACTCTGCTGATTACACATTCATTTCGAAGCCTCGGAGTTAGCAATAAACAACCACATCTTTCTGAGTGTTTCCATTCCTGTCTCGCTCATATAAAGTGACTGAGCATGAGGTTAGAGCCATCTTGTCAAACCACTGTGTATAATTAAACGCTTTGATCTGTGTGCGGAATCCAGCTTGTACCGTGGGTTGCCACTGCACGCTTGACTCTAAGGACTATTTATAATTGAACACTGGAAGAAATCGCACTCTTTGGAATATGGATATGATGTTCAGTTACGGCGTATCGCGCCAATTCATCCTATACTTCACGTCAACGTGGGTGGAATCCATTAACAATTTACTTTACAAGGAGACTTACCATCTATGCACCGAATTTACAAACCCCGGCATAGACAGGCAAATTTGAATGTGTAAGCATGAACAAATTCCCCACAAAGCTGAAGCCAGTGCTTTCGTCAACGTCACCGTACCGACGCGCAGCCTAAATCGGCCCCAGTGAAAACGAATTGCAGACTTACTCTTTTGTGCTTGCTTGCTTTCTGTCCACACGTTGCGCTTTCTTCAAATCGTACGTAATCCTGAGTATCACTCGGGATCAAGTCATTTCCCGCCTCCAGCTGCAGCATGCACATACACTATTTTTCACCTTGTTTTCCAAAGAACATATCACGTGCTAAGTTACAGGAGTGAAAAATGCTATTTAACCTGCGATCCCGTCGAATAACGTCCCGGAGCACGCGAGGCGGTGCCCTTGCCGGAGCCAATGGAGCTGTCCACGCTTTTGCCACTGCAGCAGTGAGTACGCAGGCACTTCCCGTACTCCTTACGCACCTGTAAATTTAAAAGCACAGACAGGTTCGCACTAGCATCTCACCGCTTTCCAAACTCGCTACACTCCAGCATGCTCGTTATGGAAATCAATTCCAATGTGCATGCGGTTAATTAATGTGACACCGTGCTATTTTCTGGATACGGGAGAGAACGCAAATGCCGACCTTCTTCTGCAGCACACAGTGGAAGATGAAGATGAACATTCCCTGCAGGGAGTTGAAGATAGTGAAGAGGTAGGCCATCACCACCGTGCTCTCGTTGACGTACATGAGGCCGAAAGCCCAGGTTAGGCCCAGCAGACATAGCAAGGCGATGGCGCCGATCACCCAAGATCTGAAATGTAAGCAAATAGCCATTTGATGAATAATTAATAAAAGCTGTCGTTTCAGGAGAAGGAACATAAACTGCACCAAGGATATTAGGTCTTAAAGCAATAAGGTACAACTTTAACTGTAAGGTCTGGAAATGAAGAACCTGCTTAATCCACAATTATAAATAAAGTTTGAAATGAACAGGGAAAGGAAACTGATGATAAATGAGAATGATTTTTTTCCCTTTTAGTCTTTATCTACTCTTTATTTTTACACTTGCACTCTTTCAAACAAAAAGAAAAGCCTTTGATCGTCCCACAAAAAATAAGTGCAGTCTATATGTGTGGGCGACCAGTAAATACAGTCCTCGTTTCCAGGAAAAGAAAATTCATTAGTATATTACATGTTGGATTCTAGTGCCTGAGCTGAGTGTCTTGTAAAATCTTACTCAAGCAGAAGGTTTATCTGAAACAAATGCCCTTGAGATTACAAAGTCTATTAAGAGTAAGGGCTCTATCTTTGTGCTGGTGCACTGCGCAGAGAAGTGGCAATTTTTTTTCCCTTCACCTGAACCCTTTTGTATTCTGGTGACCCCTCTGGCGAGATGTAGGTAAGTGTTTAATCACATTAATACACGATTCTTGTCAGAACGTGTCGTCTACCCTTACATGTACAGTATCCATGTGGCGCGCTTAGTCAATTCTTAATTATCCACACCAGAAACATCATGTTGTGGTTACTAAAGACTGCACATACAGCACCAGACTGACTAAACCAACTCTTGTGCACATTCATTTTTGGTTTTATCAGGATTCTACATCATACAGATTAGCTGGGCTGTTATAGTTACATTTCTTGCAAGTGTTATTGGTTTTATGCTTTTAATGTGAAGAGCTCTTTTTCTTAACAGCAACATTTAAATTCATGTTGATGTGATATTTCTTTATTTTTAGCAATTATTTATAATATTATTGAATGCTGGGCATGTATACATAAATAAGACTTTCATATTTTCTGAGCTGCGGTTTCTGCAAACTGTAATTCCAGTCACCAAATCTGTTTTCTTGTTGCTAATGTGCTCATTTGATCTGGTTTTGAAAATTATATCATTTTGGATCAAGAAATGTTATAAGAGTGAACTGATAATCTCTGCTGGTCATCTTTTTGCTTATGGTATCTTGAGCTTTCCATTTGTTTTAGCCATTGCCTTTATGTAGCTATTTTAACTGTTTTAATTTAGCTAGGTTATGAAGCTTAGCTTAGTTATTTTTAGCAATTTATTTTAAACATATATTCATTATTATCGAACTGCTTCAACCTTTTATTCAGCTTTTGCCATTACTTAAGCTTTATATTTCAACTTTTTATTGATTACTTTTAGCTACCTATCAGTTACTTTCAGAAAATTAGTTCTTCCATACCATCACTATTCTTAGCTAACTAGTTAGCCATTAATTTTTATGGTTACTTTTAGCTATCATTAAATTGTTTTATACAAAAATCTTATAGTAGAATTCCATCTTTCACTTTTAGTTTTTCAGGTGCTTAATAGTTACTTTCATTCATCACTCACTTTTTTAGCCACTTTTAGCTAGTTTTCAGGTTTAGCTTTTAGCTAGCTAGTTTATTCATTGTTTCACATTGCCTCTAAACACATGTAATTTGTCATTAATTCCTATGTGTTGCTTTTTCTTCCTGTAATAATCTTTTTGAATGTCCTCACTAAGCGCCTTGGGTTCGACGCCCAGCCCTTCAATTCAAACTTTGATTTGTGCCCTGATTGTTCCTTTTTGTTCTGGATGTAGATAAAGGGAAGATGGGTGTATGGTATTTACACTACAGTACTAACATTTCTATACAGTGCGCTGTAACAATACAGGTGCCATTTAAAACTAATCTTGCTTGTCTCATCTGTAGGCTATGTATATCTAAGATCAGAGTACTTTGTGCACACTAATGTGGCCTTCAATGTGACTGAGTGCTCTACTATAAATCATGTTAATGATTCAGGGAGGCAGCCAGATGGATTTGGGTGCTGATTTGTTCATGGTGGAGTAAATGAAAGATGGCATTATGAGAAAAAAGGGCCATTCCAATTTTGTCTTACTTGATCTTAGGTTCATAATCCTGATAGCTGAGCCATATAATGAGAATAAAATAAATTAGAGAACAGACAGATATGAATCAAATCATGTATTAAAGCAATGCAGAGGTAAAATAAATAAATAAAGACGTGGCAATAAATCCAGTGTACAAATTTAGAAATGAAGATGGAAACAACACAACGAGAAGGACGATGGCTTGCTTGCCTGTATGGGATTAATGCTACCCTGCATTAATCCCATACATTTCCACATTTCCACATTTTGGAAGCGGATTTGTTAGTGATTTACAGGTGTTAACAATAATTATCTCTTTTGCATAGGTATCTAGTTCCCTTCATAAATGCTGGCAGACCTTCACATTTAAGCAGTTATAAATGGGCCAGGTGCGCAGCGAAATAAATGATTTATGAATTCACCAGGGCAACCATTAAACATAATTTTCCCAGGGCTGTCTTAATGACCTGGTGGGAAAGGTACTTTATCAAGGCGATTGCCCCCAGATTGGACACAGAAACACAGGCAATGGACACACACAAAAAAAAAGAACAAAATATTGTCCTCTAACTAGTGGGAGTTTTGTTGGAAGGATAGCGGATGATAGAGACAAAAGAGGTCATAAGAAATGCGTTGAGAGGACAGGATATGAAGAGGGTACGACTCATATCAGCACGGCACGGCTTATCTTCTTCTGGAGTTATCAGATAAAAATATGAGGATGATTTTGAGGGCTGCATAGTAGGAGCCTCGAGGCAAAACTTCTGAGACTGCATTACAGTCGCTGAAAAGCATAACAGCTCACTTACAAATGAAGCGGGTGCATTTCAGCTTTTTTTCCCCTCCTATCAGAACTGTTGCCTGAAAGCTACTAATACAATATCACTTACTGATCCGCTCATATTCTCAGCATCATTAACTTCACAATAGTTTATGTAAAGTATATTTGACAAAGCTAATTGTGTCATAAAGAAATAATTGTAATTAAATGCTTTAAATACATTTTAGAGTGTCAAATTTAGCATTTTAGCAATTTATGCACTTTAGCTCAATTGTGCTCGTCACAAAGCCCGTGCAAAGGCCCCGTATGAATATATAATACATATACTGAGTGCTGTAGTAGACAGCTTTCAGCACTCCCCCTCCAAAAAAAGGTTTGATCGTACTAATTGTTGCCAAAAGGGGGCAATTTTAAGCAGAGAACTATTTCAGACTGTGACATCAAATTACCTATTTCCCTCCAAATGACTTAATTTGCAGAGGTGCCATTCATTGCAATGTCACAGATCATTTATGTATGAGATTGCAATTGGTCAATTCAATTTGTTTTAAATCTACATAAAGTCATTTCATAGGCTCTTTCTGGGAGAGGAAAAAAGAAGTGCCGTGATCAGGCCAACAGGGGTGTTAATTATTTAACCAAAGGTATGCTCTAAATGCAAATCACCCCAAAAATGTTCAAGACATCAATAGCGCAAAGATTTTGATGACGGCACAGACATTTTTTTATCTTTTACATCACAGCATTAGCATATTTCATTTGAAGCTCCTTATCTGAATTGGGAGGACTCTATGCTAAGCTAAAAATGTTCAGTCCATCATCTTCTAAGAAGGCTCCATTCAGGAGTAAGTTTGGTATTCAAAGTTAGAACGGTGCAAAAGTCACGCTGCAATCCATGAATCACGGGGCAGCGGCAGCCACTGTCTCGATTACGGGGTGAGGAGGGGAAAAAACCCACATCAAACACAATATCAATTCTGTTCTACTCCCTCTGCTGAGAAATGTTGCATCTTACCAGTGCCATTCTACAATAACACATCCATCATAATAACGGTAGCTAAAATGAAGAGGGGGGGGGAAGGAAAAATAGAAGATGAGAAACAGAAAGATGTTAAAGATAAACACGGCATAAGATAAAAAGGCAGGATGTGAGTGCTAATCAAAAAAAAAGAAAAGCAAAGAGGGAGAAAGAGATACTCGGTGAAACAGAGATGAAACATTCATATTAAAACAAGGCAGTATGATGAAATCTGAACAAAAAACATGACATCAGGCCATAAAGAGGAACCAAATAGCAGGAAGATGAAACAAAAGAAGGCATAGCTCATTAAGCTAGGCTAAATTGACTTAATTAACCAATGCTATCATGATCATCAAACCGGCTCACCTTGATAGATCATTAAAGGTAAAAAAGCATTGGATTTGAAAAGATCAGCACTGTATATGAAAGCCCACAGTACCCTACATCTAATTCCAGTTTTCTGTGTGTGTTCGTAGCGTTTCCTAATGGATGTTGGTGTAAAACCCTCATCAGATGAATGACGGCTGACAAAAAGCTGTACAGATCCGTCCCTTTTCTTTACAAACGGCCAACACTGCGGAGTGTTTTTGAGTCGGTAAGACTTGGGTTGAGGAGGTCAGTGGGTTGCTACATTTAGGAGAGCGCAGTGTTATAAATCACGTGACACTTAGAACCACAGCAATCAATATTTTTCCTGCAGAACCAACTACACAGTGTATCTGAACTCTGGAAAAATGGCCGATGTACATAAGTGGACACAAAATATGCCGGAGTCTTACCGAGTAGTAAGAAGTTACCTATTGCAAACTTTAAGATGAACTAAATCACACTGAACCATTTGTTGTATTTAATTTTTAAACCATTTCTGATCGGTGTCATAGTCAGCGATGTACTTGCTGGTAATCAGCAATCCATTTCCACGCTGAGCAGTCTAGGCACAGGGTCTGTGTGGGCAGCAGGTGTCCTGCTTGTAGTTCTCCAAATATCTGAAACATGGCACATTTGTGCTTCATAGTAGATGTTCGAGATTGTGTAAGGAGAGACACACGGCCATACTACGCATATGTCTTGGTGTGAACGTGCAGCAAATGTGCAGAATCTATTGTTTAAGCATGTCGGTTTCTCAAAGCAGATCTGCTTGTGAGCAGAACACATACTGTGAGCCTACTCCCAACACTCTTCATAAGATTGGGAGGACAGAAAGAGGCCATATGTTACAACGTTTAAAAGTGAGCTGCCAACGCAAATAACAAGAAAATCCTGAAATACTTGGAGAAATGAGGTGGCACTGATTGGCTTTCACCATGAAGCCGCTGCAGGAGGTGTCAAGTTTGGATTAAGTATAGAAACCTCGTTATAGCTTTGACAAAGGATTGCAGAATAAAGAGAAAAGAACACGGTTAGGCTTACTTAGGCGAACATGCATTAGGCTGCACCAGCAACTTAATTTTGCATTACTAGATGCACTATTAAACTTACCCTGTGACACCGCTCATTGGAAATAATTCCCCTAACTCTAACAGCACTGTGTAATAGTTTTAGCAAAGCAAATGATATATCAAACCTAACAACAATACTTAAATGTGGAATTCTGCGAATGCACGAGGAATTATACGTACATAGAGTCGGTGCTACTGAAGGTGTTAGAAATCCAGTTACGCTATAACAGCACAATTATTTGAGACTAATGAATTAATGGACAGATTTATTAGGCAGTGATGTCAATGATATTCAGTGACTTGCAAAATAACAGTAATGCAAAGTGAGTGGGTCCACAGTTAACTTTTCCCAGTTTTGAGATGAGTAATTGAAGGAAGAATCCATTAAGGGTGGTAAACACAAATCCATTAGCTGGTGAGAGGTTGCAAGACGGTGCTTGCTATTGCTAGGCGAAACTGGTCACATGGTGCTGCGCTGAAAACCTCCTTGTGATTGCTTTAGCTGCTAGCACATATCCGTGGTCGCCTGAAGTTTGTATTGTAGACGGTTAATGGTCTGCAAACACTCAGATATGATACTACGTGGTTATAAAAAGTGGAAGGCAAACTTCCTTCAAAAGTAAAAGTTGTGTCTCAGGCAACCGCAGCAATCTCCGAGTGACCAAACCAAAATCACAAGGAGGTTTTTGGTGCAATACCCTCTTTGTGGCTAATCTCAAACAGTGACAGCCAGCAACGACTCACCAAACCATCAGGGAATACACGCCGCCTCTGTAGCCTAAGCTAGTTGAGACTGGGATGTCCATTAGCAAACAACTGTCAGCTACAAAGCTATGTGCTACAAGCAGATCACTTCCAACTTGGAATGGGGCTTTACTCTTCACTCTTAACCAAGCTTAGTACTGATAGCTTAGCATAACTAAGTAGGGTAGCTTGTTAACCTTAGCAGATATGTTAGCTAAACAATAGAGTTAAATCCACTGAAAATAGTAACTTCAATAAGTCCTCATAGCATGTAGCAGCCCATGTTTGACATTGCCTTTTAATGCAAAACACCAGAATAAGACTGCTGAGGTTAAACGTAGGAGGAACTGATGTAGGGTAACAGTCGGGAAACACAGCTTCAAATCTAGGCAAATAATTTGCTTCGCAGAGTTCACAAAACTAGTCAAAGCTCATTATTGTCCAGGTTACAATTTTTGGCACCGCTAAGAAGCAGCATATAAAAACCACAGCTCTGAGAAATCCTGTAGTGAATCTGTGATATGAAAGCACATTGGCACACTAGGGTCTGACGTGGCGGAACCAAAGGCTGCCGTATCAAGCCTGCTGAAGATTGTTTTGTTTTGTTTTCTTTTCCTTTTTTCTTTTTTAAATGTGTGTATCACTTGGTTGAGAGGAGCAGGGCAGACGGGGGCCACTGTGCTGAGACAACCGGTGATGTGATGCCATGAAAAAACCGCCACAACACGGCCATAAAGCAGACTAATGTGTCCAGAGTGGCTTAAAAAAAAAAGCGAGGCAGACAGCAAAAACAGAGCAGAGACCCTTATCCATCATAGCATACAGGCAGCAAAACAACTTTACACCATCTGTGCAAAGAGCCTGCCCTGACACCAGGTAGCTGGAGCTTACGTCAAAGGCAATGACCGAAAATGCTATGTCACCCTACAGTGTAAATACAGAAACTTTCTGTGTGCGCATCAAACTTCTACAATCAAGTAATGAAATAATGCACCTAATGACAAATGAGACTAAAACATGTAAACACTACAGCAAACTACGGACTATTATTTTTGAGAAACCAGTGCACACTGACACAAGAGCATGTGCCAACAGGGATGGGTGTCTTTTTACTATTTATATATACATATATATGAATTATGAGTTCATACAGACAGACTCTTTTGTGGCAAACATAATTACTGCGTGCAACACAAACACACACTAACAGTGTTGTAATCTCAGGCAGTAGCAGCAGTGGCCCTCATCTATCCTCTGGCGCCATGTGAACGCATGCAGTTTGATAACCATGGAGGAGCCCGAAGGGAAACAGGAGGGGAGGTCTGATGTTAGGGACGTTAGACATTTTTCAAGTTTACTTTTGGTCATGCTGTTGGCTCATTGGTTAATACATCTTAATAATTTATTACGTCTCTTTTGCAAAATATCCTTTTATTCAATTTTCACCAGGCTTTTTTTTCTCAACACAAATTAAGCATGCACCTTACAGGACAACTTGGCATGTAAGGTCTATTCAAGAAAGAAGTCATAACCGCCCAATGCAGCCTCAGGTTATTATACAACGTGATTCATTAGCATAAAGCTTTAGACATGTTGCAGGTTGGTTTTTTTAATGTATTGTGCTTTGTTTGCTTGTGTGCTTATCCATAATCATAGAGCATGTGTTGTTTTCAATGGGGCAGGAGCTGCTACATGGCAGTGCAGCGTTAGCATACAGGACCGTATCTGATAAGACTGCCAACACTACACCGGTAATACCAACTTGTAGCCTGGTCACCTGGTCACAAATGTTCCCTTTCAAAAACATGTTTTGATTATGATTAAATACATCCCCAACACACAGCTGTGTTATGTATGCAATCTCAGTTGTAGTTAACTGCTTGTTATTACGGCCGACTGTTGTCTCGGAACAGATCAGGCAGTACTTTGAGCTTGGCACTAGCTTAATTGCATGCATGAGCATCAGTCTCAAAAGAGAATAACTGCAGGTGGATCAATAAATTGGCTGTGTTCTCAAAAAATACAGGCGTGTCCTCATTGGAAAAACCACACACAAAAAGTGTTTGTGCTCTTGGTGTGATACTTGTTTATTTGCTCTTTTGTACTGTGTGTCTGCTCCTGATCTCCCCAATTTCATCGTTTCCAAGCACTCGAGCTCCTCCTTAAAAGACTATCTCATTATTTCACTACAGCATATACAGCTATGGTAAAAAGATAGTGCAGGCTAAACAACAACATGACATATTGCACTGTGACATTATTTATTTAGCAAAAACTAAGTCATATTGCAGAAGCAGTGTGTGAAAAGCGAAACACACCCCGTGATTCAATATCTTAGAGAGCTAAGTTTAGCAGCAATAACTTGAAGCAATCATTTCCTGTGTGACTTTATCAGCCTCTCACACCATTGTGAAAGAGTTTTTTAGTTTTACAGAATTGCTTCAGTTCATTGAAATTTGAAGGCATTTGGGGAGGACCTTAAGAGGACTGTTGAGTGTTGAGGTCTGGACTTTACTGGAGTTTTTCCCCCCTTTTCAGCCGTTCTGTTGCAGTCATACCATGACACTTTGGTATACAGAGAACTTCATGGTTGACTCAATGAATGCAAGGTTTCCAGGTCCCGTGGCTGCAAAACAAGCTCAAATCATTACCGCTCCACCACCGTGCTTGACAGCTGGTATGTTTGTGCTTATACTCTGTATTTGGTTTCCTCCACATGTGGTGCTGTGCATTTTGGCCACACAGCTCCACTTTGGTCTCATTTGTCCAAATCAAGAAGAGGTTTCCTCTTAATAACCTGGGTAACCATTCCAAAAAAAGTCTTTTTATAATTGCCCTGTAATGAATTTCAACATTTAACATGCAAACTAAGAGTTTTTACAATTTCTGTGAGCATTGCACGGTCTGACCTTAGTGTATTTGCTGTCCGCTCCTGGAAAGATTGGCAAGTATGTTTAATGTTTCACTTCCATAAGCTTTCTCATGGAATGATGAACTTGATGATTAAACACTCCCGAGGTTAATGGGCAGCAAAAATCACTCCTCTAAGATCACTGCTGATGTCTTTCTTTCTTGACGTTGTGTTAACGTAAACCTGAATGCTCCAGAGCAGCAAAACTTCAGCTTTCACAGAGGTGCTCACACTTGGTGATGATCAGTTAATCCAGCGCATTTGATCTTAATCCATAGAAAAGGTGTAAAAAACTAAAGGCTATACTTTAGGTTTTCACACCTTTTACACATTTTGGCTTTATTAAATAAAAAATGATAATATGTCATGTTTTGGTGCATCTGATACCTCCGTGTAGGTGTTTTGCATTAATCATAACAATTAATGTCGGTCCAGGTTCAGCATTGCATGTGACCGATGTGCACTCAGGACGAAAAATCCCCAAAACGGGCTGGTTAGGGTCAAGGTTAGGGTTGGGGGTTAGGATGTGATCGTGTTTAGGGTTATGCTAATGGGGTTGGGGTTAAGGTTTGGTGTGTTAGTGTTTCCACGTCGCAAAACTATGACATCACAACAACGTGACTGGTCATTTGCAATGTTGAACCTGGACCAACATTAGCTTTGATGATCCAGGAACAACACCAACGCAGAGATATCAGATCATGCATCTTATTTTATGTTTTATCTGAGGTTGTATTTAACTAATGCAATGATTAGATTACTTGTGATTATGTCCTGATATGTAGAAGTTGAAAGTGGGTGTGCTTTTTAAACATGTCCGTATGCACAACTACTGAAAGTAACAAATACAGTGACTTTGTCCTATAGTAAAGACATTTTATATCATATTTGAATAGAAATATTTTTCCATCTTGGCCCCAGTTGCCTTTGCAACAGCGTCATTTATCTCACCTGCAGACTAAGTGTTTTACCAGCAAAGAAAATCTTCACCTTTGTTATAGTCATAATTGTCCCAGAAGCTTTTACATTATCTGAAAGCAGCCAGGCATAAGAGGATAAACAGACTGAAACACACATAACGCACACACAAAATGAATATTCATCTACGGCGTGTTGACACCAAGATAACACCGGGTCGGGCCTGTCAGATTGTCTCCTGGCCTTTTCCTGTGCAGACAACAGTTTTCTTCAGATAATGATGGAGACGCAGCAGAATACCTGTTTGATTTTAACCCCATCTGACACAACCTTTCAGTGTAATGGGAGGTGCTTACCTTGTAAGCTCAGACGTCCGCACCCTTGGGTTGGGTGTTTGCAACCTTAAGTGCTTTTAATGAGGTTTTGAAATATCAAAAGGTGGAGGCAAGGCAAAGGGAACTGCTCGGAAACAGAGCCTTGAATACAGAGTACCACACAAAAGTTGCTCTTTAACCAGGGGTTCATTAAAGCGAAGGAAACAGGTGGAAAAAGTCAACTCGAGGCGACTCATACGAGACACAATCGAGCCGTCGGTGAAAAAGCGCGTTTGGTCGGAAGCGAGCCGAGCACGCTCATATGGAAACATTCTTTCCCTCCCGTAAAAAAACAAGCAGTGCTATTTCTGGGAGACTCTAATGGATATCTGGGTGATCTGAGTGCTCTTACTTGATGTTGTCCAGGCAACCAGAGTCTGGTTTCAAGATGGCTGTGTGATGGAACATCTTGTAGAGAGCGATGCCCAGGAAGATCACGTTGAGCTGGAAGAGAGAAACAGACGGATTTTTACGGGGGCAAGGAGAAGGGAAAGCGAGAGAAGAATGGGAACAAAGCCTGTGTGTTTCCTGTTACAGGTCCATTCATTTTAAATCAGGGCACTTTGTAGCACAAAGCTGGAACAGTGCGGCCAGACTCGGTTTCCCACTTTGCCAAACAGAGCGCAAAATCCTATGAAACCTCTATCGGACTAAACAGGGACCGGTGAGACGAGGCAGCTGCACAGTTGCACGGCGGAGCCTTTCATCTGACTTATTCACACTTGTCTCATCATATTCACACTTACAGGCAGCCATGGGGAATTACCGTCCTTTCCTCTTTGCATCTGGAAAAATAAATAAATGAAATTTGTGCAAACAAGAAAACTTTGAGCCTTTACGGCATCGCAAGCCGCGGCAGACTTCAGTGGTTATTCTTACTTCCTGTTTATCCTGTTTCTGTTCAAAAAGCAGACAAGTAAATAAAACTTAAAAAGAAAGTCAAGCACATCTCAGCGAGTTGAACTTTTGCTCCCGTGTTTGTCAAACACGCTGTAATTACAGAGGGAAATTAATTGGCGGTCTTATATCCGACTGCTCGAAATATTGAAAAAAAACAACTTACATTACGCAGACCCACTCTGGTCTGTCTCTTTAGTCGCATTTTCTCTGTTGAGTCAGTTAGAACAATAATAAGAAAATGAGTCAGTTCTGGTCATGGGGGTTTGCTCAGAATGGCTCCCTCCAAATTACAGCAATTAGGTGGATTTCATTGACGATTTGCAGGTAGCGTTCAAGCTAACGTAAGACGGCGAGAATTAAAAATTGCACCTTTGTCCAAACACTCGCCAAATTTTCAGGGGCAGAACTGGAACCGAGCCGCGGCCTTCTCTCCAACGAGATGGATATTCTTGTTTGTAAATCGGAGAGAGAAAGGAGTGAGTCATGAGGCACGCAGAGATGCATTGTGAATGATTACGCCAAACTGGAGCGTGAAAGTGAATTATGCATGTTTGGATTTGACAGCCAGATCGCGGCTGGGCAGCGAGAGATGCATTTCTCGGGAAATAATCCTATTGGACAAGCATATTGTGACTTCTTTTTTTTTTTTCCTTTGTTGTTAAAGATATCTATAAGTTTTGTGCCAATGCCGGATATTTAGCATCATGGCTGACTGGTGTTTTTGGAAAATTAGGAGCGCATCTCCTGGTGACAAAGCAGTATTTTAGTGCTCGGCATTAGTGTAAATACTGAGATGAATGCGGGTCTTACATCAGATTTGGATCAATAAATGAGCTGTTTTATTGGGAGAAAATGAGGGCCTGTCCTAGTTGGGAAAGGCACAAAAAGCGTGTGTGTGCTTGCATACCACATACTGTAGGCATCTACGTCCGGGGCTGAGTGTGTGCCTGCGAGGAAGAGATGGTTGGGGAAAAAAAGGTAGTGGAGTAGGACTTGGAACGGGAACAAAATCAATCATAATCGCAGTGCGGATTACTCCAGCGCTGCATACTGAGCAGAGTTCGCTCTCTTTGTCCCTCTCTCTCTATCGCTCTGTATCTCACTCCCCCCACTCCCCCCCAAAATTGTCTCAGTCGGCGACTGCGGCAGGGTGACAAACTCCAATATATTCTCTACACCCCTCATTCGTTTTTCTGGACGGCTCCGTGCCCGGCGGTGGCATGTATGCTCAACAGGGCAGAGAGAAGAGGGCGATGGGAGCTAGGAAAAAAAAATTAAAAAGGGATCTCTGTGGACCATTTAAGCGACGACCCGCAGGCTAAGTAGGGTTAATGAGCAGAGGGGGGGGAGAGGTAAGGAGGGTTCGTGACGCTTACCATAATTATCAAGGTTGCTGGTCCTATGAAACTCCAAATGAAGTAGGTGTCCAGGCGAAGCCAGCAACTGAAAGAGACAGAAATAAGGTGAGCGGTGAGGGGGATTTGAAGTAAGAGAGAGGACGGGTGAATATGAGTTGAGTGGGCGGTTGGGGGGGATTTGAGGTTATAGCGCTATGCTCCTGCGCAGAGGATATACATCAAGTGGGAGTCTGAGAGTGACACAGAGGAATGGGTACTTCAAATCACAGATTGCCGCAAGTGGCCTAAAGAATTATGAGCACTGGAATTTGGAGGAAAGGGGAGCTTTCAGTGCCAGTGACAGCCATAAAGACGTCCTTTCATTGCCAAAACATGCAAAGAGAGAAAAGTCACGAACACGTTATGGATAAACCCACGAAGGAAGGCTGGAAACAAGCAGAGTTTAGTTCTTTTCTTGTTCCACTTTGATTAAATCGCCATTAAGGATGATAATATATGGAGATTCAATTAGTTCTCAATTGAATCCTAACTGTATCACTCCAAAGGAATTGGATTGACCTTGACCCCGACAGACACGGCCGCACGCACGGTCCTTAAGCTCTCAACAAAGTGCCTTACGTGTTCGTGTTAAACCGCGGCGACTCCGTGCAGGACTGTTATAATTATGTCAATAATGAGATAAAGCTCTTTCCCGACCTCACACTTCACATCAAAACATTGCGGGAAGTCAATTCTCCTCTCGGCTGAAGAAAACCAAACACGGAGCGGGAGCAGGAGGTGACGGCGCTCCTTAAAAATGGCAAAAGAAAAGATACAGGGAAAAAAAAAGAAAGTGATTCATGACCTGTGGTTGAATTATTAATCTTTTAATCTCCGCCGCAGCAGCAGATAGACGGCTCCATTTTTGGCCACTGCAAAATTACAGTCCATACAGCACTGTTGTCATTCGGGCTGACGGGGAGGGGAAAATGGAAGCGGCGGAGAATTCGCTTCAATTCCGTTGAAGTTGGAGGTGAAAAATACATTTGAAAAAATGTGTTTTTGTTTTCTTATATGGAGCGAAGGAGATGTCAAAGTCCATTTTTATTTTTTCACCCGAAACCCCCCCCAAATTGAGCATCTACAGTATTTACAGCAGTGCCCACAGACTTAGCTGCCACTTTGTGTGCATTTCTTTTTTTTTTCCTGTCTGAAAAAAATGAAATAAATATATTCGCAGACAATACTTTGAAACGAGAGAAAATACTGTATAACAAGTGACAGGACAAAAATCGACTGCTCCTTTGCTATTACCGGGACTTGATATGTCTCCCCTTCGCTCGTATCAATGGATGCGACGAGGCATCACAGAAAAACACATATGGACAGATAAAGCGGCGAGCAAACAAAAGCCCAACAACACACGGAGAACTCTGGCAGCTCATCAAAGCGCACGCTCTGAATGACTCTGTTATAAATTAAACTGAAGCTTCCATTGTTCCTCTCGCCTTCTTCTTCTTCAGATCATAGAAAGATTTAAAGACTCGGTAGGCGGCAGGAGCTGCAGGCTGTCATTTTGTTTTTTTGTTTTTTCTTCCCTTTCCTCCTCTTACCTATCCTTCTCCACTTATGTCATGCTCGTGTTAGGCTTTTGGAGCAGTTTTATCTTCCCCTCCTGGTGTGCTAGTTTTTGCACTACTCCTACAGAAAGTGAGCAATAACAAACAAACACAAAAAAGTGCCGGTGCGTCATTAAAAAATAACCCATGTTCATGCCAACAGCCTGTTCTGTTGCCACGCCGTCCTTAGAGTCAAGGCCTTACTCTTATTCCCCGCAGCAGGGACGGTGAGCCAATGACCAAACAGGTGAGAAAAGGCATGTGAGATACGTAGGCTAAGAAGATGAGTCAAATCATCTCTTCAGTGTGAAGTTCTGCAGCACTTTTTGCCTCAAAGAGTGATCTTCAACTTTCTTTCAACAGACCTCCCACTGCGTCCAAATCACATGACCTACTTAAAATTAGCTTAACTAAAATAAGCAGCTGAGCTAAACTATGTACCAGTTCTGAATCCTAACAGTGCAGTTATGTAGTTTTTATATGCAATTTGATGCTTAGAGAAACCACAAAAACAGATAAAATCGACAAAATAACCAACACTTATGTTGCCTACGTTGTGGACACGTTACTCTAAATACTAAAGCAGCTCCTGACATATTTTAAGATTTGATAATGAAACCGTTAAACCAGGGGTGTCGAACTCCAGGCCTCGAGGGCCGGTGTCCTGCAGGTTTTAGATGTGTCCTTGATCCAACACAGCTGATTTAAATGGCTAAATGACCTCCTCAACATGTCTTGAAGTTCTCCAGAGGCCTGGTAATGAACTAATCTTTTGATTCAGGTGTGTTGGCCCAGGGTGAGATCTAAAGCCTGCAGGACACCGGCCCTCAAGGCTTGGAGTTTGAAACCCCTGCGTTAAACTATTTCAAATAATACATATAAAAACAAAACTGTTCTGAATCAGACAGAGTGTTATGTTTTAGATCATCTCAACAGATATTTGGGATTCAAATATTTGTTTTAATTTGATATTGAAGCGCACCGTTTGCTACCAATTGGTTGGTGTTAATGGGGTTAGCTTATTTTCAATTTGGTGCTACAAATTTAGGCCAGCAGTATCGAGCTATCAAGAGACTGACTTTTCTAATTTAAAAGAAAAGGTACCTGATGAAGACTTGCAATTTTCTTTGAGAAAAAAAGAATACAGAAACAGATATAGGAGAATTTACTTTGTGCCGTCAATGTTATGTAAGATGCCTTTGGCTGCAGATGGATTTGCATGTTTGCCACACGTTATACAGCGGATACCCTTCCTGATGCAACCCGCCCAATTATCTAGCCTTGGGATGGCAGTGGGAGTACATTAGCTTGCGACTCTCTGATTTTCAGATTTAAATCGCCGATCTTTTGCACGCAAGGCAAACGTATCATCTGCTACACCACGGAGCTTCTCGTATGGTCCATGTTAAGTACATATAACAAAGTCCGGACTTCTTTAAGTTGCTTGAAGATGTTTCACCTCTAATCCAAGAAGCTTCTTCAGTTCTAGGGTCAAATGGTGGAGAGTTGACCCGAGAACTGAAGAAGCTTCTCGGATGATAGGTGAAACGTCTTTAAGCAACCTAAAGAAGTCCAGACGCTTTTCTTTCCAAGCTCCTTAGACTACGATGACCTGGATGACTGAGGACCTTCACAGACTTAGCAAAGTCTAAATTCCAGTGCCATGGAAACGCTTCCAGATCCAATTCTAGGTAAGCTAGCCTCATGTACCTTTTTCACTGGCACCCTGACAGTGTTAATAACACATGTCTAAAAAAAATAAGCAGAAATAATTAATAATAAAGGCACTGGATTAGGCCATATTTGAGGTCGGATTAAACAGTTGAAGAAGACTCCACAAAGAGTCACGATGTGTAACCTTTTTCTGCACGTCCAATGGGATGAAAACGATTAACCAACTACTGTATGTAGATTACTGAATTACTTTAGCTAAGCACTGAGTCTACCCCTTAAATTTCGAGGTGGTCTGATGTATTACTTTCATTAAACTGGAGAAATTACACAGGCTCGTGTCCTTATTTGCTGACCAGTAAAGCAGCCACACTGGACGAGACGAGGGTTAACGTCTTGCTCAAGGGCACATTTGGAGAGTAATTGCTCAAGTAGCTGGATGGAAACCCTACTCAGATCAGCGTTTCCTTTTTAATCTTGGACAGCTAGAATTCAAAAGCTAGCTTGACCTTCAGGCTGCTGTAGCACTTTTTTTCATGTGTTGAGTTAATATGAATCACTCGAGACCGCTTCATTCATCTGCTTCGTGTGGGTCACCGCAACTTGTTGGATATCTCGACTCAAATGACACCACCCACGATAACGCCACCGCGGTACCAAAAATCAATTTGCAGCAGGACCACGCGCCGTCCCCCACCTCCTGATCTTCACCACGTGTCACGCCTCGTCCCTTCCCCTCATCCTTCAATGGCTTCGTATAATTGTTCCACCGGTGGCAGGCTTTAATTATTCACATGATGCCAAGGCTCAGGCGGTGGCAGCTATCGCCTCATCCATCACTAAGAACTATTGCTCCGCCAATCTACAAATGCGCCGTCTACCAGTTGCTTATGTGTGGAAGCCTATGTGTGCGAGCCGTTTATGATAAACATCAGAGAAGCAAACTGCTGATGCTGGTCTTCATTATTTTCAGATCGGTTTGAGATTAACTGAGAGGAATGGAGAGTGATCCTCCGCTTGGCACTGCTCTATAGACCGTGCTGCATTTCAGAGAGAAGAGCCAGGGAACCATATCTTCTGCAGCTCGTGTAGGAAAACACAAAACGGCAGTCTCTGTCACTCCTCATCATTTTGTTAATCTCCTCTCTCTCTGCCAGTCTCCATGTTCGCACTCCCTCTCTCCTCCCCGCTGAACCTTTTTCGTCCTCTTTGGTAATTTGCGCATGCTACAACGTTTAAGACGCCAACTACAACAGCTCGGCGTTTGCTCGGCTGAACTTTCCCAGAGTTAGCATTTTTCACTGTCAAAACAACGTCCATTCAGCAAAAAAAAAGGGGAAACGCACTCAGCTTAAGTAACAGCTGAAGGATGAGTGATAGCTATTGGAGTGTCATCTGTGGGATTATTAAAGCTCTTCAAACCAGCGCAAACACACACAAGGTGCTGGCAGTGTTTTTCATCACAGTCAGTCTCCTTATATAGCGCTTTCATCGTTTCTTCAGGTTAGTGTTAGCGCGGTATTGGATCCAACATGCCGCATGAACATGTGGAAATGTTCTATATTGTGGGTTTTCACCTAGAAAAAGTTGGGGGAGTCACAACAGATACAATAATTCACAAAAGGAACTGACAAAAAATGATGCATAGATAAAAAGAAATAAAAAAATATCCCAAAGCTTTGATCCTTGGTATAGAAAATTGGCTTTTGATGGAGCCTTCTTGATGGAAAAGCCATCAAGAAGATCAGAGGCCCTGATATAAGCATTTTGGCCAGCTTCATCTAGTTTTTTTTCTCTTCTCCTTTGGAGCCACAGATTTGGAAGAGAGGATGGAGTTAGCAGCTAAGGCTGCCAAGCTTGGTTAGCAAGCCATACCTGTTAATCAGTGCAAGTCAAAGACTTAAAATAACATTTCACTCACTTTTGGATGGGCTGTTAGTAGATTTAACTGTCCAGCAGGCTACATCTAAAAGGCTTCAAAAGCCAACAACACCAGAAAATATCTCTTTGTGTCTGTGCGGGGTTTCTCTGGGTGCCCCTGCCTCCTCTCACAATGGCAATGTTATTTATAAAGGGCATTAAATTATATGTAAACTCATATAATGTAAACTATGTAAAAGCTTGACACAGAAGATAAACATAAAAGCTACTGCATAACAGTTACTGAGTGCAGGCCTGTGTGAACAAGAAGGTCTGTATTTGAATGTTGGCAGAGGTGTAATTGATCTCAGGTCAGCAGCTTGTTTTAAAGAACAGGACCACTGATGGCCTGACAGGTCAAACAGCGAACTTCAAGAACGTAGTGGAGGGGCAGAGAAGTCCAAATACATGCAGTTACTGGGGTTTGGTTAACTGGTGATTCTAGATTGCATATAGGTTTGATTTTGAGTTGTCTGTCTCTGTGTGTTAGCCCTGCGACAGAGTGGCAGCTGGTCCAGGGCGTTCCCCGCCTCTCGCCCTATGACAGCTGGGATAGGTTCCATTGGATTGGCTTGGAGAAGCGGGAGAAACAAGAGGAGGATAGATGGAAATACTTACTGCACATGATATACACCCGTCATATTATGGAGGAAATTAGCTATAGAGCTCAAACCCATTTTGTGTATGATGTAAATGTCAAGTTCTGCATTTTATGGGTCGAGTAACTTTGGAAACAACACTTTTTGGCTTCATTTTTCAGCCCCAGAGGTTTTACGGCTTGGAAAACACCCACATCTGTCATGCCTCTAGTGTAAAAATGAGTCTTTGTAGTAAGAACTGCAGTAGTTTTAAAGCTTAACATTAAATAAAATTACAAAATATACTGATCTGGATGTGTAATGGGTTTTATTTTTATATTGATTTTATCCCCAGAGAGACCTGCAGAATATTGCACTCTCTTAGAAGCTGCCCATATACAATAAATGATTAAATCCAAGCAAGAGTATTTTCCATTATGGTCTTAAAAAGATGTCAAAATATTATCTTTGTGGGAATTTCATAAGGAAAGAAAATCCAATTCATCTGAAGAAATGTGACAGTTTTGCTCACACGCTCGCTCCACATGTACTCACACTCGATCAGTGCCGTAGCTGCGGTAGTCCACCGCAGCTGAAACGGCCACAATTAGCGCGGGGACCCCGTAGCCCACCAGATAGAAGTAGCGCCGCCGTGAGTGCTCGCTCTCAAACACCTCCACCAGCATGATGTAGAGCTGCACGCCCTCTAGGAACATCCACGTGAACGCTGCCAGGAAGAAGAAGTGGAGGAGGGCGGCGAAAACAGCACACGCAATCTGGGAAGGTTTAGTGGTGACAGAGAGAAAGAGAGAGCGGTAAATAGGGAATGGAAAAAACAAAACAAAAAAAAACAGACAAGCTTCACTCGCTTTTGGCTGTTTTACCAATTTCCTGAAAGATTTAAATGTCACGCTGCAAGGCACGGCAACTGTGGCAGGGTGTGCCGGCAACCGGGCAGCGTTTTTTGACCTCTCCGTGCTCGTACCTTTCTGACAATTAGCATTGCTAAGCTTTGTTTGGCTGAAGTGACTGGATGTTTGCCTGTGTGACTGGCAGAGGAAACGCTGCAGCTACTGAGCCCATGTGGTCTTGTTTGCTGCAGCTGGCATGGATGAAAGAGAGATATGAGGGAGTGAAGTCAGCAGTCCAAGAGCCATTTGAAGCAACGCTACGGCCAGGTACGAGCAGATAATGTGCTTCCAAACTTTCCGAGCTGACAGAAGGTGTGTCCGGACCAGATGTTGAAGGCATAGATTGTCATTCGCATGTATGCACACGCCCACGCGCTTCTTAACAATAATAAGATACAGTACTTACATGGACTCATCTAATTATTGGCACAGTTGACCATAACTAGCGTATTTTGTCACTGAAATGGATTCAATTAAATTACTAAAAGGTTGAGTGGACATTAATTGCAGTCCAGGAGAGCGATCTTACAGCTGAGCTGTGAATCATACCCATAAAATGTTATAGAAGCGGGGGGGGCTAAAAGCATTATCTTCAACTTCACAGGGAGTTAAGCTAAACTAGGAGGCTTATTTTAGTTCTGATAGTTTTAATGATATTTAAAGAGCAAAATATCAATGTGCTTTGAATGCTCGAGGCTAGAAAGTAAAGGCACTTCCTTTCTTTCTCTGCGAGACATAATTTTTCTGCACTTGTAACCCAGCCGTGAACTAGCATGGGAGGACGGGCTATTATGATATAAACAATGACAATAAATAGATCAAATTATTACAAAGACTGTTTGCAATAATGTGCATTCCAGTGTCTGTGCCCCAGGAACGCAAAGCTAACCGTGTACTCTGCCTCATTAGCAAGTAGAATTGCCGTGATTGCGAGAAGCTGTGGGAGGAAATTAAAAAAAAGGCCTCTGCCGACCTGTACACATGTAATGACTCTGCATTTGTCTCCCGTATGAGTGTCGAGCACAGACACACACACTTGAAGATGACTGTACAGTGACAGCAAGCCTCCACCTGCTACCCCAGCTGAGCTCTTGAGGAAAGTAATGCCATCCAAACTACAGTTATTATACTAGGAGGAGGTTTAGTGCATTGAACAGCTTAATCCAGATTAGTCTGAAGTGTTTGCAAATTGAAAAACTGCAACAGGAGGCTTGTTGTGGGGGTGAATGGATGAATTCACGCTGGCGAATGCATATAATATAACAGCGATCGAGATATGAGAATGTGACAGCGAGTTGGCAGGTGTTGCTGTGCGAGTATGTGAGTGCACTTTCAAGTATGTGTTTGCTTCGGCACAACCATAGGAGGGAACATTTGTTGAATAAGAAGCATCCGATTCTTTTATTTCGCTGTTTCGTCTCACCGAGCCCGGCAGAGGCTGAAGAGTCCGGGGCCACTGACACTCGCTGGGAAGCACCACTCACAGCACAGCAGGACACCAAAGGTTATATTTTCTCAAAGCATTTTAGGCTCTTAAAACTGGGAAGAAGATAGTGGACATACCTCACCGGCGATTCATCGAGGCAATTTAAATGCATCGCTCCGGTTTTACAGTAAAAAGAGTGGCTTTTAGCTGTTTGAATCACTTCTACCTGAATGCCTCCATGGACTAGGAGATGGCAGACACATTCGCATTTCTTTATGTAGTCTTCAGGAATAGTTCTCCAGGCTCCTTGAAGGTCAAAGCTCTTCTTTGGATGTTGTCTGCATTTCTTCTGTTGTCTGTCAAAATGATCCCACGCTGGTTCAATAATGTTGAGGTCCAGGCTATGGGGAGGCCAATCCATGACTGATAGCTGTATCAGTCATAGTTCCAGAGATAGTTCCAGTTTTTATCCAGGTATGCTTTTCCTGCATTGGCTGTGTTTTTAGAATCATTTCCAGATGATCCCAAAATCTTGGGATGCTTTCCAGATAGCATTTTAAGTTCCAGATGGATTTCTACATTCATAATTCTATTAGTTTTTTTATAAGATGCCTAACAACACTGACTGAAATCATAACAAAGCCCAGATCTTGTTTCACACATGCCTGTAGACATCTATGATACAAAACCTCTCCTGAAATCCTCAGGAGGGTCAGATGCATCTCTCAGGCCTTCTACATCAACTCGTCATCAACTGATAGTTTTTTTTAGGCCTGCCACTTCTTATTTTGGCCTGACCAAGTGGTGGAAAACCTTTAAATACCCTCAGAAAGTCAGGCGAAATATTGTTCAGAAATTAAGGGTGGGCTCAAGACCTTACAGTGTGAACTCTGGAAATTTGAACAGAATGATAATTGTGTACAAGATGAATAAAATCTTCCCACCATCACCCCAGCAGCTCGTTGGTCAGAATTCAACATCATTGCTCACTTATTACACAAAACATAACTATCGATTATTAACATTTTGAAATATCTTATATTGATCATTGATGCGCCCTAGCTTGCATTCTAACTGCGAGCACACGACAAAGTAATAAAGCAACATTGTGATAATCTTACCGGCTGGTCACCCCGATTTATCCCCACCAGAAAGAGGGACTCGGCAATGAACAGACTGATGCACAGGTTTTTATGGATGGTGTTGCGATCGCTCTGGAGGCCACGGAAGAAGCAGAAGGTGAAAAGGCTGATGAGCAGGCAGACCAGAGACAGGAGGATGCCAACCCAAGTAATGACGTCTAGAAGCATTTCGTGAACAGGGTCGATGTTCTGCAACAAAAGTGATGAGAGAAACCGGTCAACCAAGGCCAGTCCACTGCTGGTCATGTCATCAAAGAAAAAAACAACACAAAACAAAGAAATTCTGAGTTATTTTTCATCTTCTCGAGAAGCATTTTGATGTTTGACAAGACCGCTTCTTTTATATCGATATAAATTTTACTGGTAAAGGCAAGACAAAAAAAATCAGTGGTAAAAATAACAACAATAACCATGAATACCAGCGACAATCCTGAAGCTTTTATTTTCATTATTGTTTCGTGGGGTAAAGTGCATTCACTCCACCAGCCAATAAACCACTACCCACAAGCCACAGGTGGCAGAAATGAATCATGAATTAGTCAGTGTGAATCAATTTAAAATGCCCCCCTGTTGTTTCATTTTGGTCGGGCAACAAAGTGAAACAAAGTGAGCCGCGCAAAGGGCCACAGGTGTCTTAGACCAGCACAACAGGAATTCAATCAAACCACTACATGGTCAATGACTTTCACTGTTGCTTTTAGATAATTTTCCCTTTTCAGAAAGTAATTTGCCACCACAGCCAGTTTTGGGCACTAAAAAGCCGTTTGCTGACAGTAAATTTCAGGCTTTAGCGGTAGAGATAAGAATCAACAGTTATTCTCCTGTAGTCACGAAAGGGAATTTACATCAGCCCATAAAAGGCAAGTGCACATAAGTGATGATTGGACAGGAGTAGGAAAAGGCAAAGTCGACTAAAACAGCAGAATCTGCAGGATGAGTGGTCTCAGTTAGAACCCGACATGAGGAACCAAAAACCCCAAATAAACCGGTGATGACTCGAACACTTCTCAATAACGTCCCAACCATTGCATTTATTTAATTATTTCAGCATAGAGTCGGCTGTAACACCTAACACACTGAAACATTTAGCTGAAGGTTAGCTAAACGTAATGGACAAATGGCTAAAACAGCTAACGGTAGATGAACATCAACTTCTTTCATTCCAAACTCTGTTCACTGGCATTTCATTTCAATTATAACCATCTACTAAGAGTGAAAGCTAAATAATGTACCATTCAAAATCCCATTAAACAGACTCAATTGAAACATAATGGTCAGTGCTAATAAAAGCATGCTAACAAGGCCGATGGGCCTTGGAGCAATGTTGTGAGCCGTGGCTCGAAAGATACAGCATCTAACAAAGCCCGCATCAGTGATTTCCAGTGCAATCCCATCTGGAATCAGGAGAAGGAAAATGCCATTATTCTGATAACTCCGCTACCAGCGAGGAGAAGCAGACTTTCCAAAAACAGACACCATCTATATGTAAAGCGTGTGGTTCAGAGAGCAACATCTTGATTTAATAACTAAACATAATTACTGCATCAAAACATAACGATCAGCTACTGCGGCTTCCATATTTCCCGAAGGGATTGTCCTCTTTCTCGGGACTGCTGGGCATTGATTCAAAAATAAACAGAGGAGGGGGAGGGGATAAAGTGCAAGTTTGAAAGGTGGGCTGTTAATTTAAAAGAAATCTGCCAACCTCACGGCCGGCTGTCGTCCCTGACGGGGGTCAAAAAAATGTCTGGGTGGAACTTTTGAGTCTTGACTTAAGGATTACGTCTGAATGCAAATGAAGATCAAACGGGCATTATTTTAAATGTCACTTACATTTAAGGGCAGACGGTAAATTTGCATTGATGGGCTGTTAACAAGACCACAGCTAAAAACTAAGCCAACTGTGCAAGCACTGACATTGTATATAACCGCCTAGTTGTCTGTTATCAAAGGCTGTGCATACATACATTGGCCTGCAGCAACTAAACATACGACTTCAAGCTACAGCGCAGCAAGTAAATATTTGCATACACTGAGCAATCACCCTACAAGAGGCATATGCCTAATACGTCTCTCAGATGAGTCTCAAAATCAAACTTTTCGAGCACGGTCAGCAGAAGAGTTCGAGCCAGCATGGGGGTGACAGACCATCTTCTGAGTCAGGTAAGGCTGAGGAAGCTTAGGTGATGCAGAATCACAAAGAAGCCTTGTTTAGTAGCAGCTCAGCTAATACTAGCAGAGAGGGGAACAGATGCTGATCATTAACAGGCTCTGGTACAATAACAGCCGCAGTGCTCCTTGAGTCTGGGGAGAGCGCTCTTTTGATTTTCCTGCCTGATGAGCCGTTGTGTATATGTTGGAGGGGTGGATTGAGGGAGGAGGGGGGCTGGCAAGATGTTGTATAGATGAGATGTGTATGTGTGCGTGTGAAGCTAAGGCTGATTTCCTTATACTTTAGAAGGATGCTTATGCAGAAGGTGTCAACAGATGCCGATGTTTGCGCTTGCATGCTCTGCGGTGTGCGGTGCGTGTGACACATTAGTCTTGTTTTCAGCCCGACGTGCCACAGAGCCGTCGGTGCAGTGGGTGGTACCGGCCATGTTGCATTGCGAGAGGACCCCGAGGTCTCCTGGGCTAGCTGGCTGTGCAGCGACTGCAGCCTCTATCCATCACAATCTCACCTTCAATTGAAGAGGCGCCCAGTCAGAGAGAAAGAAACAGCAAAGAAAGAAGAAGAGAGAAAAGAGACAAAGCTATAGAAACAGAGAGTAGGAGCAGGGAATGTATCTACACCTGGGTGATGGATTTACTGCGGGATGATTTCTTTGTTCTGGGAGGTGGATGATGACTGAGACGTCGCCAAACACAATGTCTCTGCTGAAAAGTTCCTTTTACTGCAGGTGGAGGGGGGGTCTGCCCAGGCAGGGTGGCAAATGATGTGATCTACAGTGCCTCTGTGCCTAGCCTTACAACAACAAGCCGGCTTGATGGGACTCCATGTAAGGGTCTCTAAAGTGGGCAGACGTAATTTACTCTGAAATTTACTCACTGCGGCGCAAGGGCGGCCCGGTCGTACGGCGTCCATGTTACTTAGCAGGGCGACGCACATTTGTGCACATTCGATTTGTCCTCCAATGTTTTTCTGTCCCACATTTTTCTTTTATGTCTTAAACACACATGCTTTTTTCATTCCAGACAGACGGATGCGCACAACACAAAATAAGGTTTGTGGGAGCTCTAGCAGTGTTACAAGAAAGAACACACACAACAATGCATTGGTAATAAAGGCCGAGCCGTCTTAACTTGACGTCACATCACATGCGCTTAACTATGATGACATAATAAGGAGTGTTTCTTGTTCACTCACATTTTTTACCCTCTGTGTTTTTATACACCGCTTTGTATTTAATCATTAGTTATTATTCTTCTATGACACTTTTCCACAGTGTGTCTTGAGTCCTGTCTCCTTCCCCTCACTCCTAAACTAGTCGTGGCAGATAGCTGCCCCTCCCTGAGGCTGGTTTTTCTGGAGGTTTCCACCTGTTAAAAGGGAGTTCTTCCTTCCCAGTGTTGCCAAGTAATTGCTCAAAGGGTTTGCTTGATTTTTAGTTTTCTCTCTGTGTTATTTGCAGGGTCTTTACCTCACAATATAAAGTGCCCGGAAGGGACTGTGGTTGTGATTTTACGCTATATAAATAAAACTGAATTGAATCCTGTGTCAGAAGCCGGAAACCAGCCTCTGAAATGATGTGGAGGAGATAAGGAGCGGTGACAAGAGCAGAGTGTCAATCCTTCATACCTCAAATAACCGCTCTTACTGTGGGGCCACGAAGCCAATCCAATTAAAATGCATAAATCTCCCCATATGCCTCCAGAGCTGGGCTTTGACTCATGAAACGCAGTCAGGCAGGGCAGACAGTTGCGCTATGGGGTAGTAGCCCCACTGCGGGGAGTCATGTGACAAGTTCACCTACGGTATGACCAAGGATTTATGATCTGCACGGGGATGAGAAACAGTTGCGGAGAGGGCACATGAATCAGGGCTCTCGGCAAATTCGTCACATTTAAAAGGGCCGGGAGAGAGAGAGAGGGGGGAGAGATTCCGGCTCGCGTAGCGGGAGTTGACATTCAGCACATGCACCGAATGTCACACTGTGTTCTAGGCTACAATAACTATGATATAACGTCCAAGCGTGACTTTGAGTTGCTATGGAAGTTAACATGGTTTCTCTCCTCTCCATCTGCGCCTTAAACATAAATAGATTTATTTTGAACCACCGCTCTCTTGTACAGTGCTGTACCATACTTTCTTCGTTGCGCCATAAAATACACGGTGAACCTTGGCTGCATCATCATAGTTACTGTCTGATGGCGCAAGCATGGAGATGTTCTATAATGACAGTGATGAATGTTGCCTAAATATCACCCTCTCCATCATCCAGTGGGATGTGCCACTGATTTATACTTACTGGTCTGTTGGGAATAGTGGCACTTACTACTATCTCAATGGCTCACACGGGCTTATCTTAGCACATACATTTACTACGTAAATAATGGCCTACAGGTCTATATTCTTTGAGCTGGGGTGTTTAAGCCTATATTAAAAAGCTTCTGATTTTGCATTTACCACTAGCAAGCAGATGGTTTAAAAAAAGGAAAGAAAAACCAACTTAAGGTGAAGACTGGAAAGGAGCAATCTGCCTCTTAAGTCTGACGTCATTAGACTTTCTTTGGGTTCAAACTCTTCCCCGGTTCTGAAACTCAAACAGTGTGGTATCGCTGAGAGTTAAAACGGCTCAAAATCTTTTATCTTCAATAAAATGTTAAATGTGGCCGCTCTCCCAGTTGTTACAATTTAACATCCAGGCATCCACGAAAAAAAGGACTCACAAAGTTTAACGGAGTTAGACGTTAGCTTGCTAGTTTTCATCTAAAGATGACATGCTATGTGCTGACTAAGGGATTTCTAAAAATATAAAATTTGCAGCTCTGCAATTACTTTGAACATAAATGAAGACGTAAAGCTAAACAGCAGCAGTGTGTGTAGGGTTACTGAAGCAGGTCTAGCTGGTATATAATGGTGTAGTACCTGGTGACTACCTACAGAGGTATGGTTAGGATAATGTAAACATATTAGCATAGCGAGTATGGGGGATGAGCGTTAAATTTACCCTTAAGCAGAAGTTAATGATCCTGATTGGCAGAGACAAATGCAGTCATATGGCAGGAAAAACACTGAACATGGACCAAACTTCAGTCAAGAGAACACCTGAGACCAGAGGTGTCCAACTCCAGGTCTCGGGGGCCGGTGTCCTGCAGGTTTTAGATCTCAGCCTGGGTCAACACACCTGAATCAAATGATTAGTTCATTACCAGGCCTCTGGAGAACTTCAAGACATGTTGAGGGGGCAATGTAGCTATTTAAATCAGCTGTGTTGGATCGAGGACGCATCTAAAACCTGTCTGGAGTTCGACACCGCCGGTCTCGGGTGTTCTCTAGACTGAAATTTGGTCAATGTTCAGGGTTTTTCCTGCCATATGACTGCATTTGTCTCTGGCCATCAGGAACTTCTGAGACTATCCATCCAGAGCACAAGGTTAGTCATTAATCTGCTGCTGCATGGTTTGGATAACTCACTACCGTTGAAATCTTAATTAGCCTCAGAGTGACTCTTTTCTTAAGCATTTAAATATTTGTTGTCTGGTAAACTTTGAGCCCATTGGCTGCAGTTACGTCATAAAGTTTTAAAAACTGAGCTTAAAGGTGTGTAGCACATGAACAGTGCTAATAAAAAGTCAGTTTTCAGGGGCTTGTTTATATTACCTAAAATAAGATACAGAGCACTACAACACATTTAAAAGCTAACAGCCTTAATGAACGCAGTAGGAGCTTGGAGTCAGAAGCAGGTTGATACGTCACGGCTTAGCAAGAGGATGAGGAAATGTTCAAAAATATGTTTAAAGCAGATCCCGATGAAACAGTTGCCACCAATCGTATGTTTCCTTTTGATAAAAGCCCTGATTCTTCAAAAGTGAGACTAACACACTACAAGATTGGTTTATGCAACAACAAAGTAACTGAAAAACAACTGGAGCAGCCAGTGCTAACAAGTACTGTGGCAGTCAGATGATTCATTTGAAATTTTCACGGGGTGTCCAAGTTCAGCGCTCCTATGAGAAACAGCTGAACCCTGTCTTCTGTACGAAGTTGAGTAGAATGAATTTGTTAATTGCGGTGAATGTCTTGAGGCTCAGTGAGGGTTACATCTCGAGGTTAGAGTCATCCTTGCGAAGTCTCATCAAAGTAAACTCATTTGCGTCAATTCCTCCAAAAGCTTTTCTGCAATCGTTCTGAAAAGATACAAGAGACGCGTAATCGCTCACACGCAGACGCCGTCTGTGAGAACGCCTTTAATTTGTTTATGTGGCCAACGGCGTTTCTCTGCTCGGATTGCAGAATCAGTCAAAGGAATCAGCTCTGTGGCTAGATAGACCCAAATTAGCAAACCAAGGTCTTAAGTGGTAGCGCATACAGCACTGACAGCGCTCGATGCCCTTGTGATAATCTTAGTCGCAGCTACCAGTTTCTCCCATTTCCGACATATCCGCTGCGTGTTGACTCTTTAAATCACGGGGGCCTTAATTTAGTTCATTGAGGAGAGCTCAATTGGAAGAACTGACATGATTTATTAAGACAGAAATTAATTAATCTATTTGGCGATTAGACTCCGATGACCCATCGTGGCAGAACAGAAACCCAACGGTGATTGGAATTAGGGCACTTAGATTGGTCTAGACGCTGGTGGTGGTGAAGATGGAGATGGAAGTTTGGATGAGTGACAGTGGTTAAATGGAGATTGAGAGGAGGTGGGTTGCAGGAAGAAAATATGAAAGGGAGAGTGATGGAAGAGCACTGAGATTTAAAGTAAGCAAACTGGAGGCTGATTGGCTCAAAGAAGGTAGACAAGAAGGTGATTGGACTACAGCAACGATGTCAGCACTGAGTTTGACAGTGTGGCAAGGCAGAAGTGATGTGAAGAATTGACTGACTACAAGTTTCATTCATTATAGGTGCGCAACTTCATAAAATTATCAGTTATTATCATGTAATTGTCTCTTAAAGGGGAGCTCGTCTGTGTTTTCCAATTCCCCTTATAGTCTGTAACAACAGTGGATGCTCTTACTGACAAGACAGAGGAGATGTGTGAAGCTAAGGCTGATTTCCTTATACTTTAGAAGGATGCTTATGCAGAAGGTGTCACCAGATGCCGATGTTTGCGCTTGCATGCTCTGCGGTGTGCGGTGCGTGTGACACATTAGTCTTGTTTTCAGCCCGACGTGCCACAGAGCCGTCGGTGCAGTGGGTGGTACCGGCCATGTTGCATTGCGAGAGGACCCCGAGGTCTCCTGGGCTAGCTGGCTGTGCAGCGACTGCAGCCTCTATCCATCACAATCTCACCTTCAATTGAAGAGGCGCCCGGTCAGAGAGAAAGAAACAGCAAAGAAAGAAGAAGAGAGACAAAGCTATAGAAACAGAGAGTAGGAGCAGGGAATGTATCTACACCTGGGTGATGGATTTACTGCGGGATGATTTCTTTGTTCTGGGAGGTGGATGATGGCTGAGACGTCGCCAAACACAATGTCTCTGCTGAAAAGTTCCTATTACTGCAGGTGGAGGGGGGGTCTGCCCAGGCAGGGTGGCAAATGATGTGATCTACAGTGCCTCTGTGCCTAGCCTTACAACAACAAGCCGGCTTGATGGGACTCCATGTAAGGGTCTCTAAAGTGGGCAGACGTAATTTACTCTGAAATTTACTCACTGCGGCGCAAGGGCGGCCCGGTCGTACGGCGTCCATGTTACTTAGCAGGACGACGCACATTTGTGCACATTCGATTTGTCCTCCAATGTTTTTCTGTCCCACATTTTTCTTTTATGTCTTAAACACACATGCTTTTTTCATTCCAGACAGACGCCCGGGGAGACCGGCGTCTACACAGGGAGCGACTAGCAACAACCAGAGACCATGTAAGTGACTGACATTCTGCTACGACGGGCCAAATAAAGGCTGGAGAAATGAGCGAAAATAAAACAACTGACAATGAAAGTGATACTGCTGACTGACATAGGGCAGGCTGGTAAATATATTAAGGGGTCAACCGGAGCCTAGTGTGTGGTAGCACTGGGCAGACATCTACAAAGTGATACGCAGTGAACAAATCGCTTACAGTGGACTATGGAAATGAGCATTATTGGTCCCCTTTTGGGAACATTTGACCAGAAGCACTAGAAACAGTTGGGTCTCTCTGTGTATTGGCTTGCTCATTTTCTTCAATGCTTCAAAATGCACAATATCTGAATTAGTCTAATGAACTAATTGGCTTAAAAAAATAATGAATCCCAATGAGAGACAGTCTGGAATTTAAACTGCTGAGAGTGTCTACTAACCACGCATACTGTTCAGTAGATTCCAGAGGTGGATACAAATTTACGTTGACCACACTCATCATGGTCAAGTTGAGCGTGATTACAAAGTGTCACTCTTACACCGAAAAGCAAAAGAGTGCAAATGTATCGCTTTTGTAACAAATGCTTGGCCTAAAAGGAGTGACACCAAAGACTGTATCACGTGTCGGGTGAAATTACCTACAGATCGTATGATGATTGTTATTTTGAAACAATGCATCACTTGAGGAATAGACCTACATTCAAATAAAATGAAGTCAGCAAGTTAATTTTTTTGTAACCAGATTTGAGCTTTATGGGAAAAAACAAAAACAAAACAAAGAAAGCCCACATTGAAATTCTGCTGGGCGCAACCGTTTAATTCAAGCATCCGAAAGCATGCAGCAACTTCAAACCGCTGTCAAGGACAAAAAATGACAGCATTCATAATGTTAGACGGGCAAGCAGAAACATTTCGCCTCTTCTAATTTGACGCGCGCAGACTTTGAATGCAATCATAACTTGGGGTTATAAATGTAACGCCGATACCGATGACAGTTTATTAAGCCCAACGTGTGGGTCTTTGGATATAAGGCTCATTATTTCTGGCTAGTGTGCATGCTATCTATTGACCAAAAAAAAAAGAGGGGGGGGATTAATGATGATGGTGATACTGCAGTGAGTCTCTGTCCTCAAAAGGAAAAATTGTAATTACAACTTGCCTATCTCCCTCTCTTTTTTCCCTCCTTTTGCTTTGGCGATGCTACTGAGAAATAAACAAGGCAAAAACAATCTGTGGCTCTGAGGGTAATGAGTAATAACAATGCAAAGATGAGCAGTGGTATGTCCTGTTGCCATGGATACAAAAACAGATAGTCTCTTCAGTTTATGAAATTTCTTTCTCTGCCTCTTTCTTGCACACATCCAGTGGCGCGTGCACACACTGCCTATTTTTTTCCCCCTCCATTCAGAGTGTTCTCAGATCCAGCACGGTGACAGTTTGTCAAATAAAAAGCCTCCGTGGCTTCAATTCAGAGCCACCGTGGAACAAGCCGCCTTTTATAACGTACAAGTAGAAAAGATAAAGAATAGGGCAGGGTGGAAAAAAACACTATCACTCAGAGCCGGGGTGTAACTACTGTCCACTTTCCTCGGCTGAACGCAGTGCCACAAGCAAGCCAAGCTTTCCAAAATGTTAGTGATTGCCTTGACTGAAAGAGCTCCTTTTACTGCGTCCCTTTCTTTTCCTTTTTTTCTGCTGCTTTGCTTTCATTGCGTGAAGGCTCCCATTCTTCGTGGCTCCCTCACTATTCCAGACTCACCCTGCAGGGAGCTTAGTGGGTCCAAAAGTCATGCTGCTGAGTGACAAACAGTGGCTCTCTCTAGCTAGAAGTAAACCACACCATACAAGACTCTGTGTGGGTTATGTGTGTAGTGAGAAGAAAAAAACCCCCAAAAACATGGCGACTTAGCCACTTTCTCTTATTAAAAATCACCCTTAGAAGCAGAACACCAAACAAAGACAGCATTTTATGACACGTGAGAGCCAAAAGATATGACATGATGGTATTACATGATACTCCAACGTGCAGTGTGAACCCTACTCCTTCAAAAACAATCACTGACGACTATTCCCCACCAGTATGGTGCAGATGCCATTGGGTGTACGAACCAGCGTCCTGGCTGTGCCAGCTGGTGTCCTTCCTGGATTTTGGGTGTGCCTGCTTTCCATCAGCTTGAGGCCTGCTGTGAGATCCTCTTCCTGGGTGCCTGTGCTGCTTAGTTGGGATCGGGATGTGCCGTCTCAATAGGAATCGCCGCTGTGTTCTAATATCTAAACTTTGTATCCAAACTTGTCATGTAACATATATACACACTGAACAGTTGCCAAAAATTTGTCCTAACAAAAAAATAAAAACACTGTGAAAAAAGTCGACATCAAGCCACGATGAGCTGGTCGAGACGTTTCTCAACAAGAAAAGGAAGAAACTGAGATTCTGGGTTCATCGAGAAGGCAGCAGCAGGGAAAATTTCATGGTTTGATCCAGGAGTATGTAATGTTTCTGCCTCGTATTAGCTCTGAATTAAAAATTTAATGAACTACTTTTTCAATTTAAAAAAAGTATTTGGGTGTGTGGAAAGCCACCACCTCCAGCTTGCTGTTTTTTTTAGTTATGCCCTCTCCAAAAAGCTACCTAATTAAAATGTAGGTTAATCTTTTGGTGAAGATTACGTGCAAAAAAACAATGATGTATCAGAAAAATACAAGATGACTCAACTTGCAGCTTGTGTCAAATATAATGACATGTCAGTTTCCTGCTTCCTGTTTCATCTACAGCAGCAGGAAACCTGCCAATACATTCCCAAAACCCCAAAATGAAAAAGAAAAAAGAGAAAGCGTGGTGCAGGCGGAGAGCCAATTCTACTTTTGTGCTGTCTGAGAACCAGCCATCAGTTTGATAGGATTGAGAATCAAATGTTACGTAGCAATACTTTGCAGAAGTTGGTGTCATTTTAGTGGGAATAAGAATCGTGGTGGACGCTGCACCTGCCAATTTTTTGGAGAAGTTGTTGCAGTAGTGTCTACCATATCCATTTAGCAGTTCCAACTTTTGGCACAGCAATTTTGCGGTGCTCCTCAGATGCCAAAACCCCTATTTGGGAGGAGAATTTTGGAAATGCATGAAATTGGTACTAGATTGTGAAAAAGATGTACAAATGGCCCCTTACATCTTGTTGGAGTGGACTGGAAAAAGAAAACAACCTTTCCTTTGAGCACATAGAGACAAAGAGAAAATAAAGAGGCCCCCAAAATATTCCAGAAGAGATATTATCTGCATTAAACATTATAATCTTTGGTCTTTCTCTGCCTTTGCTGCGACTCTCTCTGTGAAACACACATCAGCAAACACAGAGTTTTAAAAGTAACATTTCTCTGAGCACAGGAAGCGTTTCTAGCTCACGGTTCAATTTCTTTAACACCGTAGTCGCTTTAAAACCCTTGTTTTTGTGAATAGCCTTTGACTTCTTGATATGCGGGCGTGTCTACAGAGAGGCATTGACACTGACGCCTCCCCCGGGTGATGAACGCTAAGAATTCTGAATTATAATGAAGAGTCCTTGAAAATAAATCCAAAAGTTGAAGTTGAACCTGAAAGCGGAAACACATAATGATCCTAAGAACACTAGCACACTCACTGAGGAATGGTTTAAAAAAAGGAAGAAAGAGAGGGCTAAGGAAATGGCCTGCTCAGTAAAAAAAAGAACTTTTATTTGAAGCCTGTTGAAAGTTTGTGGTGAGATTTGAAACCGGCTGTACATGCAACATAACCCTCAGGCATCTTGTAACTGAAGGAATTGTGCTCGGAAAAATGGTCAAAATTTTTAGTGAGCTGTTGTCAGAAACTGTTGAAAACCTCTACAAGAAGTTGCAGATGCCAGGGGGGATTGGAATATTACTATTTGTCGACAGAAGAGCATTAACTTTATGGATATTTTTATGTAATAAAATAAAATATATATATTTTATTTTTTTTCTTGTGGATGTTTTAAGGTATATCTTTATCTGTAAGCACAGCTTGCAGGAGGGTCAGAGGTGTTAAACACGTCAGTTAAAGAACGTAACAATTAAAAAAAAAAAGTCATTTCTCCAGCTTAAAGAGGCATTGCTATGTCTAAGCTTGAACACTTAGTACCTGCTGGTCCCCTCTTGTTTCCTTCACAAGTTCCTGTTACCTTGTTCTAGTTCAGGGGTGGGCAATTCCAGGCCCCGAGGGCCGGTGTCCCTGCAAGGTTTTAGATCTCACCTTGGGTTAACACACCTGAATCACCACACCTGAATCACATGATTAGTTCGTTACCAGGCCTCTGGAAAACATCAGGACATGTTGAGGAGATAATTTAGCCATTTAAATCAGCTGTGTTGGTTCAAGGACACATGTAAAACCTGCAGGGACACCGGCCCTCGGTGCCCACCCCTGTTCTAGTTCATGAAGTCAGTTTTATCATTTGCTCCTGTGACCATAATCACCCACACCATGCATATGGTGACTCTCAGGACCACCACGAAGGGGACAACCCCACCAGCGGGTCAAAAACTTGGACACGACACCAGTTTTTAGAACTAAAGACGCATCTTGGTTGTGAAGCAAATATAAAATAAATGTTATCTATATAGCACTGGATCTTTATATAGCACCAACAGTCATCTTAGTGCGCTTTATATAAGGTAAAGATCCGACAATAATACAGAGAAAACCCCAACATCCAGACCAACACCTATGAGCAAGCACTTGGCAACAGTAGGAATAAAAACCTCCCTTTCAACAGGAAGAAACCTCTGGCAGAACCAGGCTCAGGGAGGGGCGGGGCCATCTGCCGTGACCATTTGGGGGTGGGGCGATAACCAAGGGGTGGTTTGGGGTGACCTGATCCAGCCCTAAGTTTTAAGCCTAATCTTAGAAGTAGAGATGGTGTCTGTCTCCCGAATCCAAACTGGGAGCTGTTTCCACAGAAGCCGAAGCCGCTGCCTCCTTTTACATCTACTTTTAAATACTCTAAGAACCACAAGTAAGCCAGCAGTCTGAGAGGAAAGTGCTCTGTTGGGATAATATGATACTACGAAGTCTTTAAGATAAGATGGAGCCTGATTATTCAAGACTTTGTATGTGAGGGGAAGGAGCCAGTGAAGAGAATGTAATATGGGAGGAATATGCTCTCTCTTTCTAGGCCCTGTCAGTCATCTTGCTGCAGCATTTTGAATCAATTGAAGTCTTTTCGGGGATCTTGTAGAGCGATTTGATAATAATGAACTGCAACAGTCAAGTCTAAAAGTAATACATGCACAAGCTAGTTTTTCAGCATCACTCTGAAACAGGATGTTTCTAATTTTAGTGATATTGCAAACATGAATTAAGGCAGTCTTACATATTTGTTTAATATGCGCACTAAGGGACATATCCTTGACAAAAATAACTCCAAGATTCCTCACAGAGGTACAAATGTCTTCATGAACCAATAAAAGAAGCCTAGTTACTTTCAGCTCAAACACTTAGGACTACCAAGACCTGAATGACTGACATATCAAGAGAAATGTTTTAAGTCTTAATAACTTTAATTCTGTTGTATTCGTTGTGTTATGTTCAATAATTCGAGTTGTGCCACATTCCTCTACATTTAAGATTTAACATTTTTTAACATTTTTTTTTGAATTATGTGCATAATTGTTTAGTTTTCTAAAACTTCGATGCATGCTCTGTCACTGTGATAAGAAAGCGAGATAGAATCAGACTCGGAAAGATGGGAAGGTGAAGGAAGGTCTAGTGGTTATATGGACAGGGGCCAGCTGGAATGGTGCACACAGAGTGTATATTTCTTTTCTGCCGCTGAATTATAAGAGACACCTCTGAAGAGACAGATGCCATAACAGATAGCAAAAACTACTCTGCTCTGTCAGCAGTCAGCTCCTAAACTTCCTGTGACAGAAATAATTAAGCTGTCTGTCAACATCAGAACTAAAACACGGCTTCCTTCGTGGCTGGATAAGGAAAGAGACGTTTTTTTATTCACCAGCTCCAACATGCACAGTATTAACTTCACCCAAAATCTCAAATCCACTACTCCTTTATACTTTTTTGTACAGCTTCCATTAACGCCTCTGAGAGCCTCTAAGTTTGTCCAACGCCACGATAGCAGCCTATAGTCTTTATGCTAGGCTAACTGCCTCCGGGAATACAATCGAAAGAGGAATTCTGAAGTGGAAAGAAGCTCCCATGTGAGTTGTTTTTTATTTAAGAGAGAGACCATACAAGGACAGGTGAAAACATATGTCTTTAGCACTACATCGACCAAGGCCCATTCACAGAGCTTCAAAAAAGGCTTGAAGGCCAAAAACAAATCATTATTTATGAAGGCAAAGTATAAAATGCATTTCTGAAAGCCGCTGCTCACAAAACCCAAAACAACACAACACAGTGGAGCCACCACATATTGGGTTACTTCACACAAATGGAGATTTAAGATGGCTGCAATCAATACGCACTGACACAGGGTCATTGTTTAAAAGCGTGTGAATGCGGGTACTTTAAATGTTAGCAGACAAAAGTCTTGTGAAGGTCAGAAAACAGCTGGCAGTCGATTACCCGCTAAATTGAAAAGCAAAGCAAGTATAAAACATATATTAACAAACTCCAGATATCAACTTTACACGACGTGAACCAGCTTTTGATCAAGATGGCGGCGCGCACGGGTGCAGCGGCTCTTAGCTCTCCAGTTTGGTGCTCGTTTTTACTTTTACTGTGCATATTTTTGAATGTTTGCAACGCCGCCATCTCTTATAGTCGCCAGAACCTAATTGACCTAGGTTTCAAATATAGTTTGTCTGTTTCTGGCGACTATCAGCGAACACACAACATCCTGGAGGAGATAGCGAGACCGCCGGGGTCACCGTGGATGGTCTGCCCGCCCAGCAAGCGTAGAAGGCGACGGAGGGAGAGAAAGCAGAAGAGGGGATGCCGGTCGGGCTCAGATGCTAGGCTACGCAAACAACCACACCGGCCAGCACTTCCGAGCCTTTTTTCCTGTCGAACGCCAGATCCATCACCCACAAATTAGACGAATTGAGCTACAGATAGCCACCACGAGCTTTGCACGCAACTGCAGCATTATTCTTATTACGGAGTCGTGGCTTCACCCGCTGATTCCCGACGCTGCAGTTGAGTTAGCAGGCCGCACGCTACATCGGCACGACAGAAACAGCAACTCAGGTAAAAGCAGAGGAGGGGGGCTATGTGTTTACGTGCATAACGAGTGGTGTTGTAACAGCAGGATCATTCACACACACTGTTCTCCTGATTTGGAGGTTCTGGCAGTCTCGTGCAGACCTTTTACATCCCGAGGAGTTTACTGTAGTTATTGTGATAGCTGTTTATATACCGCCGGATGCTAACGCTGGCACGGCTCTCAGCCTCTTGCTTAACACCATTAACAAACAACAGCTTGCCCACCCGATGGGGTTTTATTGTCGCCCGGCGACTTTAACAAAGCGTGCCTAAAGACTGTGCTTCCTAAATTTGTCCAGTTTGTGGACTTTGCTACAAGAGGTGAACACACTTTGGATCGTGTCTATTCAAACATCAGGCATGCTTTCAGAGCGACACCTCTCCCCCACCTGGCTGGATCTGACCACCTCTGCATGTCCCTCACCCCCACCTACACCCCCCTGCTGAGAAAAACAAAGCCCCAGACAAAGGCAATAAAAACCTGGCCTGAAGGAGCCCTCTCTCAACTGCAGGACTGCTTCTCATCTACTGTATGGGATTTATTCTCCAGCCACAACCTCCAGGAGTACACGGACACTGTACTCTCGTACATCAGGAACTGTGTTGATAATGTCACCGTCAACAAAAGGGTCAGGGTGTTTCCAAATCAAAAACCCTGGATGAATAGCGAAGTGCAATCCCTCCTAAAAAGCCGCAACACTGCCTTCAAGTCAGGGGACAGGGCTGTGTACAGGGCGGCCAGGGCAGACCTGAGTAGAGGCATCAGGAAAGCTAAGGCTGCCTATAGGAGGAGGATTGAAGATCACTTTGCTGACAACGACCCCAGAAAAATGTGGCAGGGGATTAATCACATTACCAACTACAGAAGCAATAACCAGGCGACATCTAGGATTGATGCCTCGCTGGCTGAGGATCTAAATCGTTTCTTCGCCCGCTTTGAGATGACCAGACCCTCAGCTGTCACACCACTTCCACCCGCCCCAGCACCGCACACTAACACTTAGGGAGCATCAAGTGAGGTGTGCTCTAAGGTCAGTGAATCCCAGGAAGGCGGCAGGTCCTGATGGAATACATGGAAAGGTTCTCAGAGCATGTGCTGACGAACTGACCGGAGTCTTCACTAAAATCTTCAACCTTTCTTTGTCATTAAACACCGTCCCGCCCTGCCTCAAAACCTCCACCATCATCCCCATCGCCAAAAAGACAGCTGTGGTCAGCCCAAATGATTAGAGGCCTGTTGCACTTACACCTGTAGTGATGAAGTGCTTTGAGAGACTGGTCTGTCAGCACATCAGGGCCAGTCTGCCTCCCACTTTGGACCCCCACCAATTTGCCTACAGGACTAATCGATCCACCGAGGACGCTATCACCATAGCGCTCCACACTGCGCTGAGTCACCTGGAGCACCGAGGAAGCTATGTGAGAATGCTCTTCCTGGACTTCAGCTCAGCATTCAATCACATCATCCCGGAGATCCTGGTCCAGAAACTGTCTCACCTGGGACTCTCCACCCCCATCTGCCTCTGGATCAAGGACTTCCTGACAAATAGACCACAGTCTGTCAGACTCGGCCCCCACCTGTCCAGCACCATCACACTCAGCACCGGGTCTCCACAAGGATGTGTTCTGAGTCCCCTCCTGTTTACACTCTACACATCCGACTGCTCCCCTACCCATCTCTCAAACACCATCTTAAAGTTTGCGGATGACACCACTGTGGTTGGACTCATCTCAAGGGGGGATGAGTCGGACTACAGAGATGAGGTCAACAGACTGACTGAGTGGTGTTCAGTTAATAACCTCCAAATGAACACCACGAAAACTAAAGAACTTATCTTCGACTTCAGGAAGGGCAGAGCAGACCCGGCCCCACTGTACATTCACGGGAGCTGTGTGGAGAGGGTGCACTCCATGAGGTTTCTGGGCGTTCAGATCTCTGATGATCTCTCCTGGACTGCAAATACCACGGCGGTGGTAAAAAAGGCCCAGCAGCGTCTCCACTTTCTGAGAGTGCTCAGGAGGAACAACCTGGAGGAGAGGCTGCTGGTGACATTCTACAGAGCCACCATAGAGAGCATAACAACATGGTATGCAGGGTGCTCAGTTGCAGACAGGAAAGCACTGCAGAGGGTCATCAACACAGCCCAGAAGATCACTGACTGCTCTCTGCCCAGCCTGGAGGTCATTGCAAACTCTCGGTACCTCAGCAGAGCTGGCAATATCATCAAGGACCATTCTCACCCCAGCAATCAACTGTTTGAACTATTACCGTCAGGCCGACGATACAGGTCACATAAAACCAGGACAAACAGATTCAGGGATAGCTTCTTTCCCAGAGCTATCACCATAGTAAATAAGCATAAAAACAATTGAAACTGCTTAGCTACACCATACTGTCACCGTCAATTATTATTATGCTGCTATTCTTACTGTCATTATATTAATGCTGCTATCCTGTATATATTGTGCTATCCTGTATATATTGTACTTACTATTGTTTGTTTTAATGTACCTTTTATATTCTACATTTATATTTATTATTGTATTTTTGCACCAAGGGAGTGGCACTCCAATTTCGTTGTACCCTGTACAATGACAATAAAGGCTATTCTATTCTATTCTATTCTTTTTATCGCCAGCAAACCACACTGGAAGGAGTCGCTCGTGTAAACCACGACGGATCAAAAGGTGGCTTACCTTTACATCCACGTGAGCCATGAGGACAGCAAAGTTGGTCAGATGTGTACAGGAGCATGTGGTGTGTGTCCTGTTGGTGCCTAGCAAGCGGCAGTCCTGCGTCGACCAGTAACCAGTCATGGTTCGCTTGTTGTAGCTCCAGAACGAACAGTTGGGGTTGAAGTTCTCCTTAGATTGCTGTTAGGGGGGAAAGACAGCGTGAGCAAAGGGATTCGACGTTAATCGCACATTTGCTTGGCTTATTTCTGCTTTACTTTTACTTTCAGAGCAAACATCCTCAAAAAAAGAAAAGTCCAATTTCTCCCCAATGCAATCCATATCCATTGTAAAGTGAATAGCAGGTGCTTTTGCTGTCATAAAGCATCAAGCGGCCCCCTTGCCTGTCATCCTTTGTGCTTTTTTGACCTTTCTCTTTAACTTTCACTGCATGACGGTGAGCTGCCCCACAGCTTAATGGGCACCACTGCTGTCTGTGCCGGGCTCCGGTCCTAATGACGGGCACGCCTCCCTGCCATCTTGCTCGCCATTTCATAAAAGTCACCCACAACACTGAGGCTGAGTAACAGACAAGCACAACAGAACGCAGCTGCTGATAAATAGATACATCAACAGCCTCTTCCTCTTGAGCCCAATTCTTTTGTAGCTACGAAAACAAAGAGCGAGCGCACACACAGAGACACACGATATCCTTTCCATAGTGACCCTCAGCTTCCAAGGTTAAACGCGTCTGTGTTCTTGCTAGAGATGCTGCGCGGTGCTGCAGCTTTTCATAGTTTCACACGCTGCAGGGTGATTAGTCTAATAACGTTTATCCTCTGCGAATGTAAATTTGCCGCTGATTGAGTTTACCCTTCACACACCCAAACCCTGCGTTAAATATTACACGGAGAGGAGGTAGGATGACCCTCTGTCCCATTAATGGCTTTAATTGGTCCCATTAAGTGGCGAGGCAAGGAAGCGAAACCATAACTAGAGGACACATCATCATCTCAGAAGACCAGTCATCCAAAACCGCATGGTTTAGATGTTAATTTTCAAGGGCAAAGTTGAGCTCGATTCAACTTAGTGGAGCTATAAGACAAGTACCTTTGATTTAGTATGGAAGCCTAATATAGAAGTAATGTAATGCACTATACAGTGGCTATGTACCTCAAGTTGTTTCAGACAGTGGATGGACTGTAGCTGTACTCAGGCCCATATAAATACACCAATACCTAATACTGTGCTGGTTCCCATTTTACTCCCAAAACAGCCCTGACCAGTCGAGACACGGACTCCATGAGAACCCTGAAGCTTTGCTGTGGTATTTGGCACCAAGATGTTAACAACAAATCCTGCAAGATGTGAAGTGGAACATCTGTGGATCGGACTCCTTCGTCCAGCACATCCCAAAGATGCTCAATTGGACCGAGATCTGCAGAATTTGGAGGCAAAGTCAACACCTCAAACTCGTTGTTGTGCTCCTCAAACTATTGCCCAAAGCATCACATTGCATAATGCATCCTGGTGTCAAGTGTTCCCCAGGTAAGAAACACACACGATTCAACCTAGCAGGACACCTTCTTCCACTGCATCCAGTTCTTATGCTCACATGACCATTGTTGATGGTTTTCGTGGTGAACAGAGGTCAGCACGGGCACCCTGACTGCTCTGCAGCTATGCAGCCCCCTACACTTCCTTGGAGCCCTTTTTTGATAGATAATCACCACTGCAGACTGGTGCCGGCCATCACAGTTTGGTCCTTGTCAAACTCCATCAAATGCTTACAGTTGACCATTTTTTCCGCTGCTAACACATCAACACTGAGGACAAAATCTTCACTTGCTCCCTAATATATCCCACCCACTTACAGGCTCCATGACGAAGAGATAAGCAGCGTCATTCACTCCACCTGTCAGTGTACATAATGTTATACCTGATTGGTGTGTCCTAAAACAGGAAGAGCAATCCAACAACAAACATATGGAGTTGTAAATGAGCAGAGTAGTTCTCTCATATCACAGTCTTTACAGTTTTATCACACCAGAAAATAATAAGCAAATAGAGACCCGTTAAACGAAGAGCTCGTTCAGCAGCACCTCCGTTTGGTTTACGAGAACAGGGAGCTCTCGATTTGATGCACCAGTCAATACTATATATAATAATGCGACCAATCAAATTTAATTAATGGAGGAAGACGAGATTATAATCACGACTATCATGCGATTAACTGTACAGCCCCTCACGAGGACGAGATTTACTTTAAAAATAAATGTTTTTATTTTGGCGAGGGCACATTTACGTGAGGAAAAGACGAGGCGGCTCTCTTGGCACACTGCGGGACTACAAGCTTTTCCAAAAGGGCACTTTTTATTGAAATGACTTGATCTGAGCTAGAAAAGGGTATAAAAAGCGCCAGTACCCTAACATTAGAGCAACAGTAAAATTAGTGAATCTACAGTCCAAATTACAAATTACACTTAAAGCAGGTGAGTCAGAGCAATAACTGCGCTGACATTGCCCCCCTGACATTTCCCCACCACTTAATTTTTGACTTCCATAAGCTATCGTCCCTTTTTCTTATTCCCTCCCTCCCTCTGAGCTCTGGGTCCTTTTCTTTTTTTCTTTTTTTTCTGCTGTTGTAGCTTTCTTCCAGGTCCCTCCCACACACGAGACCCGCCGCAATTCTCCTATGGTTGCTCAACATCTCCGGTAATAGCTGAAGGCGCTGTTTGCAGACAAAACAGGGATATTTTGAGGGTAGCAGAGTGTGGAGAAGATAATGGAGTCAAGAGGGAAAAGTCACGACTCCCCACAATGACTAAGCAGCCTCCATCGAGGCCGAATATGACTGATATTTGTTCAGGAGATCAGGTTGCTGTTCAAACTAATAAACAACAAGGTGTTCTTGCCATCACCCTGTGAGCAACGTTGTTTTCCACAATTTGATTTTCCACACCTTTCCTTGAATAAAACTTGTTCACATTCGCTTAATTTTCCCGGGTTTGTGATGGGATTTGTACGTTTTGTTGCGCTTCGGTGAGAGAGGAAATCGCGATGAAAGGTGCTATCAAGAAAGTGAATGTGCGAGCGCACTTTTTTGTACGTACATGAAAAAATCAGAGGCACTGACATCAAAGTGAAACCCATCTCTCGGATACACAAACATGCGGACGCACAGAATTACCTGCAGATGTCTGATGGTGAAAATGACCGGGTCAGAGAGGTAGACTTTGTTAGAGTCCTTGTTGATGGCGGCCGTGATGACCGGCGAGTTGACGATCACAGAGTAGTTGGTGGCCAGGGCTTCGCTGCCCAGCTTCATGCTGGCGTTCTCAGTTGAAAGGTAGACCCCGATGTGCTTGTACAGGACGAACGCTATTCGGATTTCACCTGCAAGAGGACAGTTATGAACAGTCTCACACTGATTAAAGAATGCACTGCATGGAGTATCACTTCATTTTAAAATAGACCTTTGACACACACACAGTAAGGCTGGGCACTGATGGGGGAGTCACTGGCCAGTCTTCCAAGCTAAACATGTTTTCAGACAGTTTCCTGCTCGCTTTCAGTGATGATTGAGTGCTTTGACTATTGGCTAAAACTTCCTCAACCAGTGGCTTTGAATCAAAACACTGAAGAGAAATGCTCTGGAGAAACACCAGCTTCAAGGATCTTCTTTATCTTCGTCTTTCCACAGCAGGTGATCCACCTCCGTGTGTCTACCCTATCCTTAGCATCCTCTTCTATCATACTAACCCTCTACAACTAATTCCAAGAACCTTATCTGTGGTCCTGCCTGGGAGCTCCATATCATAATAAGACTGATTATGACCTCAAGTGTAAGAGACAAAATAAAATCCCAGGTGGTCATGATATGAGTAGGCAAAATTACACTTTTATATTCTGTTCTCTCCTCTTCATCACATAATTTTTTTGAAGCATTTCCCCAAACCAAAATTGATCTGACTCAACAGAGAAGTAGTGGCCAATGGCATCATTATCACCAGCATCATTATCAGTCAACAGGGTCGATATCAATATCGGTCAACAGTCATACTGATATAACCGAATTCCTTTAATCTATTCACAGCTACAGCCTGCAGATGGATGTCTGTGCTTCTATTCAGTTAGAATACAGAAGCTCAAAGAGGAAACATCACCTGCCGTCAGCGTTAGAAAAGAATTTCTTTGCTCACGGGACATCTTCATGTTAGCACTGAACTATAGGTTCTTTCTTCTTTTTTCCCTAGCTGGCGGTCGGGAGGACAGGTCGTCCGAAGCCAATGCGTCGCTGTGGGTGCCGTAGGGTTTCCATCTTGGTCAACGATGCACTTCCAGACCTTGTGATATCTGGCCTTGACCTTTGCCCTTGAACGATTCTTGAGTGTATTTCCGCCGTTGATGCCACTTTCTTTTCTTGCACCAGAGAGCCGAGGTATCTGAACTATAGTTTAAAATGGTTTATACTCAATGTTTTTTGGATTGTGTCCACAAACCTAGGGTGCAGTACTTACATGATCATCTGTCATGCTATTTATACAGCTCACACAGCACACTCAAATTAGAAAAATGCTAAAAGTGATAACGAATGGATCCACTCACTAGACTGAAAGCTTAAATCTAAAGTCAGAGCAGCACATAGTACAGACAACAGACAGAGCTACAAATATGGCTGCACATGAGGCAGAAAACTAGAAATCACTCAGAAATCATCAGACTTAAATAAAAAAAAACAGACTCCTATTGGCACTGACAAAGGCAACCATTTTTCTTGTTAATCATTTCCTCCTTTTTCCTCTCCCCATTGCCTCCTGCTGTCTCACTTTTGTGCATTCAAAGTTCCCTCCCGCCGTGTCTGAGATCACTCACTCTGATGAAAAGAAAACAATTTGGGTGCTATGGAACTGCATATCGGGGAAATATTCGCCACCCTGCTATAATGATCCGCCTGGGCACGGCTGGACATGGACTTAGTCATCCAGCACAGACACGGGGACGCAGCTTGAGTCGATTCTGATTTGCATGAGCTGATAATAAAAGTCTAAAAATGGGGCGACACTGCTCCCAAAGATATCTATGTATAGAGTCTAACTGCCTCATTTACAGTTTAGTGGCAGAGCTTGAATGTAACTAATTCAACAGCCAGGGTCTTATTCAGAGGCTGCAGAAAGATCTAAGCGCTTTATATGCAGACCAACAAAGGACTGGGGTAGCAAAGCGAAAGTTATTCACAAGCATCTGTGATAAAATTCCTCCAAAGCCAATGGAGGCCCATGCAATGACACAAGTGGAAGAAAAGAAAAAAAAAAAAGAAAAGACGACAAACAGCAAAAGAATTTTTGATTAATTACAGCAGCTCTCGTAAGCCAAGTAACATAACAATATTTCTATTGTAGCAAAGTTGAAACTTTTCTCTTAAATTTATCATAACCCTGAATAATAAAACACCGAGCGAAGGCGCGCACGAGCCATGATTGCACTTCAAACCGACAACACGGGAGCAATAAAAGCAGATTCAAAAGGTCTGACTTCTTACCGTTTCTTCCGTGCTGCTTCAGCGTGTTCGCTGAGAGGTGGATAGAGTTGCCTTGTCCTCCGGATTGTGGGAACTTCAGATCAGGCAAATTCCCATCTGTGCTCATTCTCGCTACCTCCAGCTCTGCACAAAACAGAACAAACCCAAGCAAGCAAACAACATTAAGCAATCAATAGAGGGCTACAGCAACCGCTTTGGACACTGGGGTTTTGTCTCTCGACTAAGAATTTAGCTAGAGTACATGAAAAGTATTTTGCAGACTGGCTGAGTCTGACTCACTTCTTTTGGAACATTAATCAAAAATCTCAGAGTTATAGCCTTGACAGAGAGCAGGATGTTCTTTTCCCCAATTCAAACCAAGCTGACTTTACTTATTTTTTCGACTTTTCTATGACTTCCATGACTGGTTTGAAAAATGGCTCCTGGGAAGAACAACAACAAGCAACTGACTGAATCATTGTATCAAATTTTGTTTTTCCAAGCCCATAAATAAGCATGCAGAGCACTACCCAAAGTTTGGCAACACTTTGAAAAGTCTTAATAAAATATGTACACGGTCAAACAATCACTGCTTTATTTCAATGGCAGGTTGTATTATCTAATGCAAGTTTATCATTTTAATTGATGACGTGAGCAAAATGGTTAAAGAAGCAATAAACTTGGGGTGAGTTTGAAGCATCAGCCCTAGAAAAAGATAAACACCAGGGTTGACTATTCCCTTCATGGATAACTGTCTTTAAGTCTGACGTCATTAGCCATTTCCGGGCCCAACCTCAACCTTTGCTTCATGTCCCAAAGTAAAATGTACACTGCAGCATCACTGAGAGTCAATGACTAAATTATTTCATCTGTAATAAAATGATTAATGTGGCTGCTCTACCAGGTGTAACAATTAAATTTAAGATCCAGGCATCCATGAAAACAGAATTTATTAACTTTAACGGAGTTAGAAGTTAGCAGGAAGTTAGCTCGCTAGTTCCCACCTAAACATGATATAGCATGTTCGGACTGAGGGAGTTCTGAAAAAATTAAAACGTACAGCTCTGCTATCACTTCCAACAAAATTGAAGTCAGAAAAGTAAACAGTAAATACATTTGTAGGGTTACTGAAGTTGGACTAGCTGATATATAATGTGATACGTGGTAGCTAGCTAAACAGCTATGGTTAGCATAACATAAACACAGTGAAGCTGGAGGATGAACGCTAACTTTTTAACGTGAGGGTTCCTGATAGTTAGCGACAAATGCAATTGCATGGCAGGATCCTGTAAATGGACCAAACTTCAGTCAGGAGAACAATCCATCCACTATATAAGCTTAGTCATGAATATACTGCTGCATGGGCTGGGCTGTAGTTATTGTAAGGTTTTAAAAACTGAGCTTTAAAATGAACAGTGACAATGAAAAACGAGAGAGGCCGACAGTGACTGACTTTTTAGGGGCTTGTTTAGATCAAATAAAACAAGATTCAAAGCAATAAAACACATTAAAAAGACAACAGCATTAATAAACGCAGAGTAGTTTCGACCCAGAAACAGGGTTCATACGTCATCACCTAAACACCAGATAGGACAAACTGATCAGCCTCTTTAAATGGTGAAAAAGACGTCTGGCCTCGTCAGGAAATCATCACTTTTTCAGCAATTTTCCAAAAGAAAGTCATTTTTTAGAGCTGCATTTTGACGCTATTATTAGCTGATGCTCAACTAGAAAGATCTATTGCTTCTTTAATCAGCACCAAAGTTTCAAACTATGCTAACATAACAAAGTTTCCTCTGATGATCAATCAAACTTTTCACATGATAAACTCGCATTAGGTAATAACATGTCCCATTCGTGATGGTAAGAGATATTACATTAAAAATCATAAGTCATCCAAATCCATTCATTACTGGTCGTTTACAACTTCTCTCATCAGTTTTTATGCTTCATAGGTACATGAAAGAAAGCTGTTTGTTTTTTCAAAAGCCTGAATTTTAGAGCGGTAGAGTAATTATGCTCTGTATATTACTGTACCTACACCAAGCAACAACACAAGCCTGGGTAAGAAATTTGTTATTGATTACGACTGAGGGAATATTTAAACTGTAGTCAGAAAATCTTACAGCTAACAGCTAGAGCAGACGCTAGCAAACTGCAAAGAAATCTCCAATTGCTATATTGATTCCAAAAAGCATTCATCGTGTAGCAGCTGGTTTTATTAATCACTGCATCGCCAAAGAGCTCTAAATACAACACATCCTCTCTTGATTCACTCAGCATTGACAGAAGAAGTTATCTGTCGCGACTGTGTACAGTTTACACATGACAATGTTGTTTTTCGCCTAAACTGTAACAACAAAGGCTGTCTTTGCTTTATTTAAAAAAAGACACCTTCATTCTGAGGAATCTTTTTCTCTTGAAGAGCACAGAGAGTGAACGATGCAAGGAGAACATAAAGACCGACGGGACAAGACAAGCTCGCTTCTGCAGCAGTTCAACAGCTGTTGTGTCTGAAGCGAGCGCCGAGCTCCTAATTTATGGTTCAAAGATTCTGGTGTCACGCAGCAGAGGAAAATGAGCTGCTGATAGGAGCCTGGCTGAAATGAAAATCTCGTTCCATCAAAGTTATTATGGCATGATACAATTCAATTTAATAAAGCAGTCTAGTGTGCTCCTCTCTTAAGTACAGGTGACCTGTGTGAAGTCTAGGCATTCCTAAATGTCAAATTAACTCCCAGAGCGCTGAGATGAGTCTGCTGATTCACAGCTCGGTAGAAATACAGAAAAGAAGTTACACAAACGCACATTTCTAAATGTGCGGTGTGGATTAATAGAGGCTGTGGGCGTAAGTAAACAATGCTGACGTTTATGTAAGAGATTACAGTTTTAGCCACGATTGTGCAGCTCTTGTAAAGAAATGTCACTGCAAATGTGTAAAATCTGGTATAAGCTGAAGAAACAGTCACGGAAACGGCATTAATAGGTTATATTGTAATCTAGACACCTACAGATGTCCATGAGATGGAAAAACAATGGGACAGTCAAACAAGCAGTGACCGGCTTACAGTAAAAACCGAAACCGCAGGAAAACAGCAAATGAAAAGCTGTAAGAACCTACGTCTTCTTCTTAGGCTTATAAAAACACTGGCAGTCACCACAGCCACCCCTCAGCATCCTTGTAGATGCACCTGTGGTATAAACGTCAAAATCCTAGGTATTTTTCAGAAAAGTTGACCTCTGACCTTGAGGTCAAGGTCACCAGGATTCAATTTGAAAATCCTAAGTGACCTCATTTTTGAGTTATCGCATTCACAAGATTGGCTTGACCTCTGACCTCTCATGTAAAGCACAATCTGTGGATAAAAGATGGCTAATGAGGTGAATTCTTTCTAACGGCCAGCAGGGGGCGGCTACTCTGGTTTCAAAAAGTTGTCCAATTGCATAGAAGTGTGTAAAAATATATAATATTAGGAAACATTTCTTTTTCGTTGAGGGTCTTTTTGTTTTTTTAATTAAGGTATAATGTTTATTTTGTAAATTGTAGTCCGATTTAAACTGAAAATGGATAGAAAAAAGAGACACTTTTAGGCTGTGTCTACTTTGATTGACAAAGTGCTACCACATGAGCGTGCAATGGTGATTGGATTGGTGCTCAAATAGGACTTTTTAAAGTTAGACCAGTGCTTATACAGCGCCTTTCTACTCACTTCAGCACTCAAAGTGTCTTCCACTACAAGTCCCATTCACTCATTCACACATGCATTCATACTTTTATCTACTTCGAAGTGCTTTCTTACCTTCACACACACACAAACACTCTCACACTCTGATGGATGCTTCAAGGGCAACTTGAGGTTCGGTATCTTGCCCAAGGGTACTCCAGCATGCGGACTGGAGGAGTCAGGGATCAATCCACTGACCTTCCAATTAGTAGCCAACCCGCTCTACCTCCTGAGCCTCAGCCGGCAGTCAGACACTCACCTAACCAGTGATGTTCGGTTCAAAGACAAAAAGATGGCGGTTGCCAGCTTGGTACTGATTTCTTTGACTTACATATCTCTGCTATGTTTTTTTATGCTTTCTAGCGATGGCGACATAATCAGCTTGAGGAACGAGTTCTGAAAAATAGTAACAATCCTTTTTTTTCTAGCCTTTATTGATAGGATAGTCAGGAGAACAGTAACGCAGGGGCCGAGTGGGAGAATGTCAGAGATAATGACCCGAACCCAGGCCTCTGCAACAGCCTTTCCACTTACAGGCCGCCTTCTCGAGTAAGCGAGCCACACCAGTTCACCCAAAACACCTTTTGAATGAGGTGACTGCCGGCTACGATCAGTCCAGACATCCGCTGCCGGCTAAATGCCACTCAGTTATAATGCGACTCGCCAGGAGTGGCAGCCTATCCAGAGTTCTACTTGAACTAGCAGGCAGATTAGTCTGTAGTGGAGAATCTCAACTTGAAACAAAAATTGATTCAGTGTAAGAAAAAGAAACTTAATTAAGGCCGATAAGGCATTCAGCTGATGATCTCACGTCAGCGGACTGTGACACCTCTGACTTTGATAAAGGTTACAGCCAACAGGAAGCTACGAAGAGGCCACATTTAATCCTGCCTTTGGATCTCTTCTCATACCAGGGTTTCCCATAAAAAAAAAAAATCTTTTGTATTAGCATTCTTCTGTGCTTTTGTAAAGGCCAGGGGGTTTTGATACATTCCTATTCAACTTAGCTAAGACAATACCCCAGATAGCTTACCGTTCCCTGGATTCCAAGAGGCTGCCTTCGGAATAAAGGAAGCATTTTTCCGTCTCCCTCCCTCTCCCTCTCTCTCTCTCTCGCTGTCTTTCTTTTCCCCTGTGCGGTTGTGTAAAAGAGCTTACGACGGGCTTTAGGGAATTTCTTTGATGCCATAGGAGTTGTTGGACCCCAAAGGCTATACCTTCAAAGCTGGTTTAAATAACACGCTAATCGGCAGAAATCTGTTCACAAGATTATCATGCAGAGAGCGGAGCGCGCGCTCTCTCGCAGACAAAAGCTCGAGACGAGCACACGCAGCGTGACGCGTAAACACAAACACAGACACAATGACTGCGGAAATATCCTTCTTTGAAAGCGCACAGAATAGATCTCATTATCAGCTTGAGCCTAAAATTGGAGCAAGGCTTTTTAAAAAAGGGTTCGAGATTCACTTTAAAGCGAAAGAACCAGCTCGGCCTGACGCTGAAAGGATGTCTCCAGGTGTCTTAAGTACAGTACACCTGCTCACACACACACACACACACACACACACACACTTAATGTCACATGCAAGGCAAAGTGAGGGATAAGTAATTAGCTGCTGTAGTGATTACAAATGTTTGGAAGGGCCCCCTTGTCCTCATTTAACTACCCTGCATGGCATGAGGGATTGCAGAAGCCGACTGGCTGGGTAAAAAGAAAAAAAAAAAGCCCAGCAAACAGAGAGATAAGGCCCAGTAAACATGTCACCAGCACATAATTAACCAGACTACCACAGTGTGCTATAAAATCTCACTCGAGTTTTGCAGGCATCGTTTCATCCCCCCTTCTCCAAACGAGCCCAGAATCTCCTTAATACCCAGATGAATTGTGTGCCAGATACAATAAAACCCATTTTATTAATTCTCCTTACGCTCGCTTCCTTTTAAGCCAGCAGACCTATATTTTTAGGTTGCCATGGCAGCAGGAACTTTGGGGGGATGGGATAAAAATCCAATGTCTTCAGAGAAGAGGGCGATACATCATGGCATTATTTTTGCCCCGCTAGCTCCAATTATTTAATTTTTACACGGTTCTCGATGTAAGCTGCAAAAAAAACAAAGTCCCAGCGACGGATGCATCCAGTTTGGAATTACCCCACCAGGGACAACCGTAATGACACAACTTCTATTATCTGAGCTCGCTTGGTATTTATACACTGAATAATGAGCACCGATCCCTGATCTGCAGCACCAGTGGTTAATTCCTGCTAATAACTGACACGAATATAAACACAATCATTAGAGATAATTGTCAGTTTACAGCCGGCTGCCATCAGCTATAAGCAGCCCTGCCAGATTTCACCTCCTGCAAGACAGAGAGCATTACTCCAGTGACCTTCACACTTGATCCAACGCCTCAAAAGCTCCGCTGTCAGCGTGAGGGGATCAATAGCTGCGTGGTGAACCTCGTGTGCCTGTGCAACAAGCAAGACCTGCCAAGGCTCTTTAGGCACGTGAGAGAAAAATACTGGGAAAAACAAACTATATCAAATAAAAATGCAACGACAGAAACGAACACTCGGCTTTTTAAACTCATCTTATGATTGTCTGTCATAATTGGAAAATGCAGCGTCTTCCAGATGAGCTAATAATCTGTTTCCCAGCAGCTTGAGAACATAATTCTATCCAAGCTGGTTCACTCAAACAAACAAAGACCGCCAAATTAAATGTAATGTGCTCGCTGGCATTCAATTTCACATCCATCCACTCATCCATATATCCATCCACTAATTCATCCATCTATCCATCCATCCATCCACTCATTCATCCATCCACTAATTGATCCATCCAACATCCATCCATCTATCCATCCAACCATCCATCCATCCATCCACTAATTCATCCATCTATTATCCACTCATCCATCCATCCACTAATACAGCCATCCACCCACTAATTCATCCATCTATCCACTCATCCATCCATCTATTATCTATCCATCCAAACATCCAGTGTGTGAATGTGTGTGTGAATGGGTGAATTACTGAATGTAGTGTAAAGCGCTTTGGGGTCCTTAGGGACTAAGTAAAGCGCTATACAAATACAGGCCATTTACCATCCACTCATTCATCCATCCATCCATCCACTCATTCATCCATCCATCCATCCATCCATCCATCCATCCATCCATCCATCCATCCATCCATCCACTAATTCATGCATACATCCATCCATCCATCCACTCATTCATCCATCCATCCATCCACTCATTCATCCATCCATCCATCCATCCATCCACTCATCCATCCACTAATTCATGCATACATCCATCCATCCATCCACTCATTCATCCATCCATCTATCCACTCATCCATCCATCCACTAATACAGCCATCCACCCACTAATTCATCCATCTATCCAACCCATCCATCCACTCATCAGTCCATCAATTCATCCACTCATCCATCTATCCATTCATCCATCCACCCTAAAAAAAGAAAGCAAGGAGAAATCCATCCATGAGGTTTTCCCTCATTCAAACATTAAGATAACTTCAAATAATTAATGTGTATTTTTAATTTGGTAAACAACCTTTTTTGTTTAATAACTGCAGCCACTATATTGCCTGATGCACACATATTAAACACATTACCACACTTACTATATTGCTTAATGGTCATTAGAAAAGGAAGCTATAAAATGGTAAATGAAACTCAATGGGTGTCACGTATACTTTCAAAGGAATGCATTAGTCAGTGTGTTGTAAACTGGCACTCTCTTTCTTACAAATCACGTGGTTTTGCATACATGTTTTATTTTGCTTTTTTTTTTACATGACAACATGCAAACTGCAAGCGTGTCTGTGCATACTCACGGATGTTGTCGGTGTTCTCTTGCACGATGTCCGTCTTGAGCAGGTTATCAGCCAGGACGAAGGCCCCCTGCTCGACCGTGTCCAGCAGCATGGTGGCGGCCCTCAGCTGCTCGCCTGTGCTCAGCTCCCTCCAAGCCGCCTGGGCCTGCGGCTGTAGCAAATTGTTGACCGTCTCCACCATGGCCTAGGGAGTTCAAATCATTGATTTAGTGAGAGGAAGCTAAGCTGGCCTGGGACTGCGGCAGCTTGACGTGGCGATGTGGTAAATGGTTTGAGTGAAGGAAGATCAAAGGGAGCTGAGCACTGAGAAACAAATCGCACAATCCTGTGGGACTGTGCGAGGAAGAAGCGTGGAGAGGTTCTTTTTTTCACCCCTTTCTCTTTTTCATTTTATCTTAAATTTCATAATCATTTTTATATTGAGCAATTTCACGAGTCTATTTCCCATTCACTTAAAAGTTATGCTTTTAGACATGGATCATCGACCTGTAGCAGCGACACCTGAATCTGTAATGACAATGGATGTTGCTCTCTTGTGTTTTGCTGCTGTTTGCTTTTATCTACAGGGAGAAAAAAATAATCATGTAAATGAATCAGAGTCAGTGCTTACAAGTCCAGAGACCAATTCTTACATGACTTGAGGCAGGGGTCTTTAATTGGTGTGATAAATGTTCTTCCATGCAGACAATCCCAATGCACAAACACACTACAAAATAAATGGATAAATAAATTTTATAAAAATTAATAATTATAACACAACAATTTTCAAGGGATGTAAAAGATCTTTGCTAGCAGCAGCAGCTATCTGCAGCCATTCGAATCGGATCTTCTCTGCATATTAATGCCGTCGAAGGACTAATATGCCGTCTTTAATCTCCCCGCAACAATGCCGGAGCGGGTAAGCAAGGAGGAAACAAGAACATCCTCCAGACAAGATGAAAAATTAAGAGCCATTAAAGATTTAAAAATGCCAATGGCGAGATTTATGAATGGAATACTAATTGGTCAAGCAAGGCAATTCATTCCTGGTACCAGTGCTCCGAAAGAGCTAAAAGAGCCTGACCGCCGCTGGGACAAAAAAAAAAGAAGCTATTTCTAAGCCATTACAGTACAGTAGGTGGCTAACAGTGTTGGGTAAGTTACTTTAAATTAGTAACTTAGTTACATTACTAGTTACTTCTCTAAAAAAGTAACTCAGTTACTTCAAGTTACTCGTTACTTTCAGAGTAACTAGTTACTAGGGAAAGTAACTTTGGTTTTACTCAGACTTCTCTTGTTAATGTGTTGCTTCCGTAACTGGATACCCAGCCAGACTGCCAGTCTTCTAGCTTGCTTACTTGCCACAAGTGCACTGTGCCACCTACCAATAGAAAGGAAAAAATAATGTGCACATTTCCACGAGAGAAATCACGCCTGGACCGTCGTTGACCGCCGCCATGATTCTAGCCTGCTTTTTACATCCAACACAAAAACTGCAGTCGTGGTGCTTTTGATTGTACTCAGAACTTGGAAATTCTGCCTTCTGAATAGGAAGATGTAGGTAACACCAGACTGCAGATGAGCTGCATACAGAGCTGGACTGGGACAAAACAATCATCCCGGGCATTTTGACTAGAGACCGGCCCACCATTATAGGAAAAATCATAAAGCCTTTGAATGAAAACAAACACTGTTGTGACAGTGATGTACACTGTTCTGATGGTATATATGTATCAATCTATCAATTGTTTGTTGTAAGACTCAGATAATTATTTTTTAAAAGCGAGACATTTTAAATGAGAATAATAAAGAAAAGTATTTCCTTGTGCCCCCCTTTCCTGTTAATGCCCTACCTGGCCCCTGGCAACACTTTGCTAGACCCGCCCCTGCACAGTTACCAGCTGTCAGCTATGTGAAAAGGATCCTGGTGTTATTTGTCTCTCAGAAACAGCTCATAACTTCCTTCAACTCATTCATGTCACCTAAAAGGTAAACCTGTTTCTCCATCACCTGTTCAACTCTGATGATTCAGTAAGGACATCTCCTGGTTTCATCTGCATGTTTCCCTCTCACCAGATAACCAAACCGATATCATGACCAGCAGCTTTACAGCTGTGGCTCCAGCAAACATCAGCTGATACTAGAAATTAATATTAAATAAATTCTAACAACAGCTGATCAAGCTTAAACGTGCTGCTGTTGTTTAACGCGACATCCGCTGGTTTCCTCTTTCTGGCGCAAAGTGGGCGATAAACAAACAAGAGAGAAAAGCCGATCAGCTGATCATTGATCAGTTTCATGATTGAAGTAGAAACGGGAGAGGAGAGAATGAGAGAAGAAGAGGCAGCTGTGCAGCTTCAGCTTTGTGTTTTTTTCATTGTAGCTGAAGTCCGGGACAAACTGTGTTCCTTTTCACCTCAGTACGAAACGCGTAATATTTTCTCTGAATACCAGACGATTCTGTTTTTTAGGGGACGGTTGGCAACTCTAATAATTAACCGTATGAACAAAATAAAGTTCAACATCAGTAACATAGCACCCACCCAGCTGTATAGAAACTCCGTCATGCAAGCTAGCACGCAGTACGAAAATGTCAGCATACCGAAAATAAACTCCACCTAAACTTGGTTTATATCTGACCCAGATAGACTGCAGGTCATAACTTCTTACCTGAAGTTCAGTTCACCTGACACGCGGACCGGCGGCCGCCGGTCTCTCCTCTTGCCTCCTTTTCCTTCATCCACCTGCTGGCCTCCACCACTTGCTAATGTTACTGAATCTGTGGAAGCTCCGCGATATCCACCACACGAAGTAACGAGTAACGAGCCTATCTAAATCCCAGTAACGAGTAACGCGTTCCTGGTTTTGGCATAATAACTAGTTACCGTGCTCGTTACCACAATAATAACGTAGTTACTGTAACGCGTTACTTAATAACGCGTTAGTCCCAACACTGGTGGCTAATAATGCTAGTAATAGTCAGTGTTGCCAACTCCTCAGTAAGGAAAATCGCTATTGGTTGTCCTAAAAGTCGCTAGAAGTCGCTAAATGACGTCATCACCTAATTTGCATAATTGGTCATGCTAATATAATTGTAACCAATGTTGCTGGAGAGAGAAATAACATCGTGGAAGAGACATAAAGTGAGTAAAAAACGTCCTAAATGCATTTAGAGTTTATTTAGAACTATAAATTAAATTTCTTTTAGTAATTATTGTTTTTTTTAATGTCACAATTCCAGCCCTGCTCCTTTACCCGGGCTTGGACCGGCAAAAGTGACCCGAAATAAGCACTCTGGTGGAGTTTGTGTGTGTGTGTTTATAAGTAGTTTTAAACCTTGTGATCCACAAAACAGCATAAGAGTAAAAGAAGAACTGACTGCGATAAAGCACCCGCTGCTTGTTGAGAGTAAAAGCGATACGCGCTTTCACGTCTTTTTTTAGCGACTTCTTTTAGAAAAAAAGTCGCTAGGGGGTCTGAAAACTCGCTAAATATAGCGACAAAGTCGCTAAGTTGGCAACACTGGTAATAGTCGCTTTTCCGTGCTTCACCAAGAAAATCACAGATTTAATTTACTTCATTAAAAAAAAAGGTCAAATTTGGATTCCCTCTTTACGCTTCTTTAAAAGTAATTGTGACAGTTCGTGCAAATGTGACATCCCGAAAGTGGAAGCGAAGGTGCACGTGAACGTTAGTAATGCCACACCACAGAACGCCCTCTGTGAACCTCGCTTTTATCGTCTTTTTTGATCAATGGATTTATGAAGGGGAATAAGAGCTTTAGTACGACTCCACAACAGCATGGGGATAAAGCTAAAGGCGATAAGAGGAGCCATGTGCTCGAGTGTATTAAAAGCATTCCTCATAAAAAAAAGGGTGGGGTGGGGGTTACAGTCACGTGGAATAAATCTAATAGCTCCCCCAGCCTCGGATACTTTATAATTTTAACTTTATGTTTGTCTCCAGCCACCGTGATGGCAAGAGGAGTCAGAGCACTGATTGGGAATTTCAAATAGCACCAGCTGGCTGTTCCCCATTCAAAACATACCCTGTACACATTAATCCGCCCACACACAGTCACAGACACACACAGCACTCAGAGGCTGACGCAAGAGAGCACACACCTCTGCACCTGTTAGTATACAGGAACATACACAAAGTCAGTGGCAGGCACATACGCCGACTGCAAGCCGTGCCGGGTAATACAGCCACACACACACACACGTGCACAAGCAGTGCACCAACTTTGATGTAATTATTCATTATCTGCAGCCAATCTCCAATCACACCTTCTGACATTCAGCTAGAGGCAAAGGTTGATTCACTCTCAATTAAGGAGCTCTCTTTCTTCAGGCACTGACATTTTTTTCCCCCCTTCTTTGTTCCCTCCTGCAAGATTTTCTTTCAGCACTTCTTAAAACACTGAAATAATGGTTCTTCGGGGGGGAACGATTGATGGACTCGCAGACGAGGTCGTCTCGCTTTTTTTCTTTTCTTCCTCCACATGCACAATAGATGCAAAAGGAGAACAAGGTGGACGGCAGAGCAGCCCAGTCCTGGGGCTGGAGGGACGGGTCAGAAAACGTGACATGTGGGGTAGGGGCTGGGGGTCGGGGTAGGCAATGGATAATTGGTAAACAAGAGCGAATAAATAACTATAGTGAGCACATCCGACATTAATATTGGAATAAAGGATCAGCTCTCATACTGGTCCTTCAGGCATTTATTAGATAAGCTAAAAGAAAAGCAATAAAGCTGACATTGATGCACGCTGCGTCATTTGGATGCAACAGATTAACCAAACCACTGTGACATAAATTACTCATTACTGTTATTAATATGTATAGAGCATGCAAATCTTTACCTCATTTAAACCAGAGAATGATAAAATGACACAAACACTATAGGATATTGTCACTGTGTTGGATTGACAGTATATGCTAGACCTGATAAGACCTGAAATTGAGCATGCGGTTCCAATATGCCATTACATTGTAATGCAAAAATGTATTCTTCGGTGTTTATAATAACCGGCAGCCGGGCTGGTTTATGATGAAGAAGCTACAGACGAATTGTGTTGGAAGAAAAATCCAAGGCAAACTTTATCCTTCTGCGCTGAAACTCCCATTATCATAATACTTTTTGTGCTCATTTCAGGCCTGTGTTTTGTAAAATAATTTGCAAGAATTTTGACGGCCAAAATAATTTCAGATAAAGGTCACAGCGAAGGAAAAATAGCTTCTGTGCCAATACACTGTGTCTTCGAGTTGTTTCGCCCCGTGTTCATCTATTCGTACACTACAGCAATGAATAAGCACTTTCTTTTAGGGCCTTAAACAATCCACAATTTAAAGGCTGAACATGTTGCCGAAATGTCAAATATTTAGTCAAGCAGTATATAGAAATAATTTTATTAGATTTCTTGTAGGTAAAGTCATGTGATTGTATGCACTCCTGTGAAAAAATAAGTACATCCTTGTAACCAAGTGCTGCTAACCAAATGTACTTAATTAGCAGATCGTCTGGTTTGGAGCGTTCAGCTGTGTATTAACACAAAGCCACAATCTTCCCAGGAGTGGACATCTCAGCAAATGCACTCCAGGGTGCAATGCAAGGCTAAGGGAAACTCCAGAAACCCCCAAGAGCAACATGTCAGACTCTACAGGGATCAGTTAGCATGTTAAAGTTCAAGTTCATGGCAGCCAAGTTTGGTTGGGAGGGTTAAACAACATGGCAGCATGGCTTAGCTTTGCAAAGCTGCATCTGAACAAACAAAAAGACTTCTGTAACAATGTCCTTTGGGCAGAGACCCAATTGGAGTTGTTTGACCATAATGTAGAGCAGCGGTCCCCAACCTTTTTTGCACCACGGACCGGTTTATGTCCGACAATATTTTCACGGACCGGCCTTTAAGGTGTTGCGGATAAATACAATAAAATAAAACCAGTACCTGCAACAAAAAAAAGAAGATTTATTCATAAGACACGGGACAAGACCCGGGAAAACTGAGTTAACGATAAAAATAATTTAAAAAATAACCCTGAAAACCATGAATTTCACACCCGAGCCTAAACTCTTCCGGCCTGGTACCAAACGACTCACGGACTGGTACCAGTCCGTGGCCCGGGGTTGGGGACCGCTGATGTAGAGCACCACGTTTGAGAACACTAAACATAGCGTATCAGCACAAGCACCTAAATCATCCTGAATCATAATGGTGGTGGAAGGATGACGACTTGTGCTTGTTCAATGGCCTCAGGGTCTGGGCACCTTGCAGTCATTGAGCGATCATGACCTCCTCTGTGTATCAAAGTATTCTAGATTTAAATATGAGGCCAAAAGGACAATGATCCCAAACACAGCAACAAATCTACAACAGAACCACTGAAAACAAACAGAATCAAGGTGCCACAATGGCCCAAAGTCCAACCTTCAACCTGAGTACATTAAGGAAATATTGCACATGTTTAAATCATGGACTTTAGAGGTGCTGGCAGCAAATCTGGTTTCCCTTTGGAGAAATCCAGTGTAGTCATGACTTCCTGTTTCCATATTTGTGAGAACTTTGGGTAATTGGTTACTTTGGCTAGCTTCAAATTTCCAGTATAGGCAGGAAAAGGACACCAAGCTCTTAACCTAATACTGTTTATGTCTAAGGTTCAACTGTTTTTCAATGGACGCTATTTTGTGAGGCAATCCATTGTGCATACTCAGTGGTGACACCGTGTTCTTTATTTATGAAAGCTAGTGGCATCTTTACCCGTCTTCCCATTAGATCAAGCTGTCGCATTTTACTTTTTCTCCAAGATCTTTCACCCATAGGCAAATCTCTAGTCTGCAATATGTCACCATGGATTTATCAAAAAGCAAAGTTTCTTGGCACAGGCAGTAGGTTAAAGAGATTTGCTTTGAAAAATGAATGAATAAAAATAATAACATTAATTAAATAAAGTAAAAGTGAAAAAATTAAACATTAAGTCAACTTTTCCTTTTCCAGTGAAGTCCCTGGCCATTTACTCATGTCGAAAGTTGTCATATTGCAGTCCACAGCTGGCCTACGTTTGAACTCTTAAATTAAATCCACCCACGTGTTAAACCATTGTTGAACCCCAGAATTAATGGAAAAGACAACAAACCAAAGAAAAAAATATCAAAGCTCTTTCACTGGACCTAAAAGGTTAATGGCTGTGTTTAGCACAAATAAACACATCCAAAAAATCTTTTTATTAAACTGATGGACCTGAGGAACACGCTAGGCCTGCCAACATCGTCAGGCTACTAGACAGCTAAAATACCCAACAATTCCCAGGAGCTAACAAGTCCAAAGGCATGCTTGTTAGATTAATTGGGGATATCCGTATCCATCCATCCATGCAGCCATACAACAGGCAAGTATGGCTGCCAGTGAAAGTGGGCCTCTAGTGTTTATTGATCATGTGACTGCTGATAGAAGCAGCAGGAAGAAGAGCTATACTCTCTACTTAGATTCCCCCAAATGCTGCAAAAATTCAAGCAGCACTTCACAGGGCAACTAGATAATGACCAAAAGCACACTGCAAAAGCAACCCAAGAGTTTCTCAATGTAATGAAATAGCATATTCTTGAATAGACAAGTCGTTCACCTGATCCCGACCCAACAGATGTTTTCAGCCACTGAAAACTGAAGGCAGAGAGACTCTCAAACAAGCAGCAATTTAAGGCAACTGCAGAAATGGCCTAGCAGAGCATCTTGGTGGAGGAAATACAGCACTCGCAGGCTACAAAGGGCTTTTATTCAAATATTAAAAACAATCCTCTTATTTAAAGTTATGTTAGTTTGCCCATTTTACCTTTGAGGCGGTGAATTTGGGAGAGCATCTATAAAAATGGCTGTAATTCCTAAACAGTTAATGCAACACTTTTGTTAAAGCCTTTGAATTAAAGCTGGAAACCTATACAATTTAATCATGTCTTGATTGGGGCTGAGAACACTGCACATTTGCAGTTAGAGAAATGCAGAAGGGGTGAGGGTGGGAGGTGGAACACCACTGCTATCATCATAGTCTGTGCAGTTAAGTCCTACTGTGCATGTGTGGCGGTGGCTTGCTGCTAGTTTACTGCTATTAGCACACTGCCACTCCATCTGTCAAATGTAGCATCTCACTCTGGTGCTGCAAACTCCCAAAGACTCCCCGTCTTTTTTGGCTAGTTTATTTTTTTCTATGGTGAAAGAATGTGAGCCAGCAGTTAAAAAGTATATTTCAGTTCCCAGTACATGAGAAAATGCTAATTGTTAGCTGGACTCACTGCTGGAATGTTCCACTTGGAACAAGCATGATGAAAAGCTGCAGTGCAGAGGCCATTTATACCAATGCAGAAGGAAGGAAGAAAGGGAGAGGTGGACATTAGCGCGCGCTTGGCAAGAGCCCAAGCTAACCCGTAGTGTATGTGCCTCTATCTGTGCGCTGATTGATGAAATGAACTCTGGGTCTGGGAAATTGATTCTGGCTGTGGCTGATCTCCCCTCTTTTTCCTCTCTGACTGGCTAGCCTGGTTGGCTCTCCCTGTGCACTTAGCTCTCATCCCCTCATTTCCCCGCACTCCTCCCTTCCCGTTTGCCAGTTGGTTCCTCTCGCTTGTTTCCTCTCACTGACGTTGAAGGCTGATCTCAAAATGGTAGGGGGAAACAACATAAACAAGGTGGGATGCCTTGTTCTTTCTGTCATCTTCTATCTGACTTCTTGTCTCTGGGCTCAAATGAAGCTGTAGCATCTTTTCTTGTCTGTTCTATATTAGTTGCTAGCCATATCATCCCTCTTCTTTGAGAATCTCTGAAACCTTCTGCTTTAATATTTTATCAAGCCTTCTTCAGTAAATGGGTGGTTGTTTCTGTGTAGGTGAGTGTCTAAGGGATTACCTTTGTATTTCTGCCTTCTGTCTCAGGTTTCATCTCACTACTGTCTTGATAGAAACCCTCTATTAACCTCAACAGCTGAAGAAAACAGTCCTTTCCTTAAGACTTACACTAAGAGATACAAAATGGATAGATGTTAATCAGTGATACAACAAGTGATGCTGTTATTTTCTCATTTGGTTGCATTTCAGTTAAAAGAAGATTGTTATGAGCATGCCCTAATGGAAAGCCTAAAACGGGGAGAACAGCAGCACCAAACCCCGAGCAGGCTTCAGTGACATGACTCCAAAATCACACGGCAAATTGGAGCTTAGGTGGAGGTGGGTTGCAAAGAGGCTTGCACAAGCAACTGTACAGCAACTGTATTCATGCTAAAACAACCCAGATAGCAAATCTAATGTGAGATTAGATATAACGAATTAATATAAAGTGTTTAAAGTGTTCAGATTTTCATTTTCAGGCCTTAAAAATTATAACGACTTTACCAAAGAACATCAGAATTTCAGTCTATGCACACATGTGTATGGATAACCCAGATATCATCTCAACACACACGCTTACACGCACACAAAAATAACCACGGGACTTTCTCAATTATTACACAACACTGATCAGCAGAATTCTCCTCTCTGCGAGGAGAAAGCACTCATTATTCAGAGAGAGTGCTCTGCACTGCAGGCCAGATGTGGAGGCCTCTGTTTCCGAGGAAGTAGCAATCCTCATCTTCCAACATTTTGTCATCTCGTTACATTTCCGAACAAGGATCCTCCCTGTGTTTCTGCCTGCTCTGAGGTCATCCTGCTTCGCGACACTCCCCCGCCCCCCGGTCATCTTTTCACGCAACGCCGTCAGTTTAACTCGGGTCGGAGCGCAACATCCTCCCTGTATTGCGCAAATCCACACTCACTTGGCTCCTACTGAGGTATGAGACATTACTTGGGATATTTTCCCGTGCTGTACATCCCTCAACTCCCGCGCAGTCGTTCGCTCGCTTTAAAACGAAATAAATAAAAAGGAAGAAACCCTTCAAAGCAACTGTGTTTGACATTAGAACAACATGGACCGATATAATCACAGTAATTGGACAACCATAACATCTCTGCCCATAAACACGCCGCCATTAGTAATGACCAAAAAGGCAAGGGAGGCAGGGCGTCGTTTTTATCCTGTTTATGCAGAATCAAAGGGCACAGCAGAGAAACATCCCTGCAGGGGAAATGCAGAACATAGTGCGTTGATCATTTTATGCTTTGTAGCTCTATCAAGGCCAAATTCTGTTCAGTGGGATTAAATTGGCTATGACATGTAGCAGATACGACTCTTTATAAACAAGCGGGAAAGATACAGAGGCACTCATAATTAATCATTGTTGTATCTGCACAAGCTCAGCTGAGGCAGGGAAACTGCCACAGGTCGAATTGGTTATGAATATGCAACTAAAACGGCAAATATACAGCAGCTCCGCGCTGAAATTCTCTGACGATCTGAAGATAAAGACCTCGCGATGTGATGAATTAAAATGTCATTTACTTGTTTACCACTTAAACAAGATAGAAGCCCTCAATTAAGGAAATAATCACTCCTTATCTAATTTAGACATCAACCACAACCCCTGCACTTTATTTTGGACTCTGCACATCCTTCGACTCCGCCGCACCTGCACTCCCGCAGCCTGCCTTTTCCCACGGCGCTGTCACAGTCTGTTTTCGGCGCCACGCGTGCTATCCGAGCAGAGGGACAGCAGAGGCAGGTGCAGCTCTCGTTTGCTTTGTATTCCTCTGCTAATCCCACTTATGTCAACCACCAGGGTCCTGTTGGAGAAAACATTGCCCAATTTCCCTAATCAGTGAAAGTCTCTCAAAGGCTGCCAGCGCGTGCAGTCAATGCCTGTGTTTACTTAAGGCCACAGATGTTGCTCCATTATTCCAGTTCGTCAAGTGAAAGTGCCTCACTGTTGTGTGAATTTGTCAACGTAGCACGGGAACAGAACAGAGGAGGAAGGTGCGCAGCTGGGCTGTGTGCACAGCCATGTATAGATTTACACTGTAAGGTGAAAGCATGGGCCAAAAACATCTTCGAGAGTATATAATGATGTCTGTGCGTGTTTTAAAGATTCTTGAGGCGTGACTGTGTCTACGCTGTAGAGCCACTGGGCAACTGTTGGCATGAAATATTGTGCCAACAGTCATGAACCCAATCATGGTGACGGTGGCATTGTTGGTTTTTAGCGGCACCACAGAGAGCATTAAACATGGATGCAGTCCAGGTCGGATAAATGAAGCCGATGGGGAAGTCCCATTCTGTTTGAAGTCCTACAGATGGTGATCGTCATGGTTACAACAAGACTTCTGGTCCTATAGAAGTCAGTGGGAAAATATCTAGGGCTGTCAGCATTAACACATTAATGTCATCACGATTAACACAGTTTAGTTTGCATTAGTTTTTAACACAATTAACCCATCTGGAGCGCAGAATGAGTCAACATCCCTGAAATATCTCTGTCAACGCATTTCGGGAAGTTTGACCAAAGTTTGTCCATTCTGCGCTCCATGATTGTGTTAAAAATTTTAATCACCCTTTGTAAACACTTTCCTATTAAGCTCATGGGCTCAGTCACTCATGATGAGTAAAAAAAAGTCTTTTTTTTAAATCTGGGTGCACTTTTTCCAAATTCCTCATTTTGTATTTTGTGGTGTATTGAACTAAACTCGGTCACAGATACAAAGTTTGGTGAGCGCTAAGTTACCAGCAACATATGCTGAACGTGACACGCGAAACGAGCCCAAGCAGAGACTGCAACACCAATTTATGTGAAAATCAAAAAGAATTAAAAACCTAAATAATTTGGGGTTTTCTTAAATATGGATGTTAATCGCTGTATGTGTGATATTCATGAAAAATTTGTCTCAGATTGGCTAATTGGAGGACATAGTACAGACGCTACGATCATTATAGTAAGAAACAAAATGAAGAGGTATGCCATCCCGTGTACCTCAATAATTTGTTTTTCTAATTTTAATATATTATATTAGTCTATGGCACATGAGGGTTATCAACTTAAGGCCCAGCGTTGACACTCTTAACTCCAACGGGGAATGAATGGACCATTGTACATTTCACTTACCCACAGTTCTTGTGCTGCTATGATATAGCAGCACATAACAAGCTCAAGGGAGCATTTCTTTTCTACCCATCACAGCAGACTAAACCTTCCTTATATTTTCAAGAAGTGTAACAGCCACCTAACATAAAGAGAAACATGGCAATTACAAACCTATAGCCCCAACCCCTGAAGAGAAACCCTACAAATGCCAACTCAAAGTCTTTGATGTCTGCATTTCTTTTCAATTATACATATGTTGGCTCTCCAAATTGGCACTCAGACATCAAAACTTTGAGAGCCCCTGATCTTTGGCTACACAAAGACCCGACAATAGTTGCATTTCTAGTCCTCCTGTGGCATCTGTCGACAACAAGAAAAACAGAACACCACCTGACTGGTGCTGAAAGCATCTTTCACTCAGAAACCCATTTAAACATATGAGCACACTCAACCATATAAAACCATAAATAACAAAATGCCTTCTGACATGCCTCGGAGGAATCAGTGTGAAATACATGTTGCTTAGCATGCGTGCTACTGAGCCTACATATAAAAAAACAACATCTGGCTGCAGTGTGCAGCTTAATTGAAACCATCTGCATGAAGACAGGGATGTCAACTTCTCCCATAGTTCTCTTGTCAAGGTAGAAATTATCCTGATGACGGCTAAAAAGTCACCTCAGGGATAACAAATCCCACTCGGTAGCCCGAGAAACAGCTGAGAGAAGCAAGAGAACCCCCCAACCCCCCAAATTGGGACAAATATGTATTATGCATCACGGAGAATCAAAACATGTCATAACTTTGGCTGACTTAGTAGCTAGAAGAGTAGTTAGAAGTTGACTTGTTGGTATAATGAGGTCACTTCTTTTGGCTCTTAAGCTTTTGCTGAGAGATGCAGGCATGTGCTACATGCCCGATAGCATTATTTTTGACTGATGCTTTCCACTTATGTGGGTTATTTCACTGGAAAGCAGTGCTGATGTGATAGTTCTGGGGCATTTTTAAAATGATTGAGACACTTGAGAAAATCCACAAAGGATCTATAGCATCTCAAAATAGAGGAACTCTCAGGCTCGTGCCAGGAAACTATCATTACATATCATATGCATGCAGGGTGGTGGGTGAATAATATGAATAATAAACTAAAAGTTGAGACACAATGACAAAAATGAAATTTGACCCTTTGATTTAAGACAAGCGTTGCGAGGAAAGGCGACACATGGCATCCACATGTAGTGACTTTGATACTGTGGCACTGGGCGCCACTTCAAAAGGCCAAATTTCACATTCTGTGGTTAAAAATGGAAAACGAAAGCACAAGTTACCACAATGAGGAAACGAAGAGCAGGAAGTGAGGAATAAAATTTGGTCCAAATACCTGAACATAAAACCGACACGAGCGCTCTCTCTTCTGCAACTGCAACCCAAAGAAATTCAAGAGTTAGCATAAAAAAAAGAGTCAGGCAATTCCACATGAAACATTTCAGCTTCAAGTACAGATTTCAAAGTAAGTGAGAAACTAAAACATTCACTCTACAGTTTTATGAAAAGCACTTGGCACAATGACTGCATAATATGTGAAAAAAAAGTAGAGACTCGTGTTAATTAGCCCTAAAATTAGACATACGAGACAAGTAGGAAAAATCATACTGCATGACACTCTTAACTTTGATTTCTAGGTTGTCACATTTTAAGTTTTATGTTTTATTTGAGAAATTTCCCAAGAGAACACGGTGCAGTTATCCATTAAACGTCTGCCACCACCGAAGAAGAGTTAATGCTAATAGCGTTTTAGCATACCTGAAAGAAAGAAAGAAAAAAGCAGACAGGGAGCTGAGGCACAAAGAAGTGCTGCTAGGACTGCATGGGGAGTGAATCATTTTAATTGAGTTCTGATACAGGCGGTGTAGCCAACAGAGCCGCTGTGTGGCTTAACAGATAGGTTCTAGTACCATGCTAAATCCCATGCAGATTAGCTCCAAAGAGTACCATTTCCCCATAAAGGAGCCTCTTGCTCTACATCACAGCCCACTCTCCTGGAAGCGTTCCCATCCGCACCGTTAGCCAGCTAACCGTTTGATCATGAAAACGACACTGATCTCACCGTTTGCCAACTCAATCCTTTCATTGTTTGCTGGCAAAGTCTGCTCTGCTTCATTATATTAACAAAAAAAAGAAGAAAAAAAATCTTTAATTTGCTTAGCAGATTGTGTCAAAATGATTGAACTCAAGGGCGAAACATTTGGTATTGCCAAAGCAGAGAAGAAGAAGACGAAGAAGAAGAGTTTTGTGGACTCCGGTGTCTCCGTTGGGAGACGTCTCACTGGCGAGGGATGCAGAGCACAAGAAAAACCCGTAGGGACGTTTTTTTGTTCCATAGATGCACCGTACTGCAAAAAATGGACTGTATATCAGCAGACAGAGAATTATAAATCACTGGTAAGCCCTGACCTCTTGAATAAATTATCCCTGTTGCAAAAGCTTTTCCGCCTCACCCCCTCAATACGGCTGCTTTCTCTTTTTTTGCCATTTCATCAACTTTAAAAAAAGAGACAAGACTTTGGTGGCAACCGCCACCACGTTAGTCGCCTCTCCCTCAAACAGTCTGTTTTATGTGAAGCCAGTATTTATTTTTTCGAGAGGTATTATAAACTCTAGTTGCTCCTCGATGCGATTTCACTCATCAAGTTTCCCTTCTGAGGCCTTTTGGCCATCTTTACTGCCTTTGCAGAAAACTGGCACTAAAACCTCAATAGGGACATCTGTGTCTGTTGCAGCATTGAAATAAAAAACAGTCCCAAAAAAGCAATCCGAGAACAGGTGTTCGAGTTCGTCTACAAGTGATGCCGCTCCAGGAAATTAACGAGTGACATTTTGAATTTCACTGATGTTTGCTTTTCTGTTGGCCGCTCAGCAGATAGAAAGTATTATTTTAGCTCGCTCTGCCTGAGTGCCCCTTACTGTGCTCTGCTGTGAATTGGGTAATAAATACATTAGATTCAACTTCAGCGAATATGAAACGCTCTGCACCCCCCACCGCTCGCATCCAGCCCGCTGGAATCTTACCCCGTCGCATTAGTAAAAGCAAAAAACACAAGTGGGGCAAATGTTGTGCTGCTGACGAGCACGGCGCGCGGACGCCAACTTTTAAAACTGCGTCAGTGTAAAAATTGATTGCACTTAGTGTAAGAGAAGTGCTCGAAATTGAAAGTCGGTTTTTATTATGTGGCAGACTACAGGGAAAAACGGGGAATATCATTTTACTCAACAGCACAGAGCCAAGCGGCAGATCATTAAAAGAATACCTACTGTTCGGGTTCGGATTGAAGCCTTGTGGTAGGCAGGCCTCAAGACCGGAAACTTAACAGTCGGAATTAATGGATGCTTACACACAAAAGCGGCTCTAGCAAATCAAATCATTCACCCTGTTGTTGCTTCATTTTATGCTTACACAGGCGTAGGTCACCTTCCACACAGACGTAGGTCACCTTCCTCACAGGTCACGCTTATCCAGCCTGAATGCAGATTTTTTTTCTTTTTAAAAAGAATAAAATAAATATGTGTAAAGCAGTTTCCTCCAATACCTTATTGAGGCTCCGTGCTGCACTGTCTTTGCCACCTGGTGTGAGGTTCCTCAGCTGCACGTCAAGCAGATCCACCAGCTGAACCATGGCCTTCACCGTGTAGGTGATGTCCCCCGCCTGAAGATTGCTCTTGGTTTGCTCTGCCAGCTCCCGGGCGATGACCGCCGCCGTCTCTCCGGCTTTTATCTAAGGAATGGGACAGCCAATCCAGTTCAAACCTGAATTTGTGAAGCTTTTAAACGAGGCGGCTGGCTTGTACGGAGAGTTTTTCTCTATAACTAAACGCAAGTCAAAACAATCCCAGGTCCTTTGCTTTTTGCTGCTGTGGCATTCAAAAAGAACACTCTAGAAAACATGACAAATTACTGTATTCATGTATAATGCCCCCTAAAATAAAAGGCGTTTAACCTAAACCTTTTCTGCAACTGCTGCAATATCGCACGCAATTAATGTGGTGAGACGATCCTCAGCCGACTGAACACTAGCAGCCAATATTGGATCCAGACATAATTATGAGACTATTGAGGGAATTTCCCAAGAAAGCCTTACACCTTTGTAAAAACTAATAGAGAGCGGTGCAGCTTGGGGATAACAGTGTATACACAGTGTTGAATATATTCTTCCCTAAGTTCAACAAGTTATGCGAACGTGCTAGAATCTGACAAGGAAAACGATTACTCTCACCGTCAACCTTTTATTGTTGTATGAAAATTATTGCTTTTTATTTGCACTGTGAACCTTTCATTTCTTAAACATTACTTCCAGTTTTCATTGCAGAAACAGTTCACCCAAATGTACACATACTGTAAAATTAAAGCTTCTGACATTCTCTAAAGCCCTCCTGTGAAATGTCATCGTTCAATCATAGCTTAGCTACTTTACAGTACTGTGAGAAAGTCTGGAGCCAACCATCGTTTCTTTATATTTTGCTAAGATAACGGAAAATGACTGCAGTGGTTTACTGTAACATGCAAATATACATGTAAATATATAAATATATAAGACAAAAACTGTGCAATTGACAAGCTTGAAAGTCAATACATGGTATTCTTTAACACAAACTGTGGCAGGCTTTCCTGTCATTTCTTTAAGTACAGTAGTCATCAGGAATTATACCATACCAAGGGGAATCACTTGGTTGGGGCACAAACACTAATTTATGCCCGTCAAATGGTATTATTTTTGCAATTTTTAGTAGAATTAAAGAAATTAAGATGTTTTGTCGCAGGCTAATAGTTGCAAAGTGACTAAAAATACCAACTTTCCCAACTTTCCTGCTCTGTGTAGCCAGAATGCTGGTTTATCTATTGAGTTAGGTGCTTTTTTGTGCTCGACAGATTCACAGGTTAGTGTTAATCGGCTTAACAAGCAAAAAAATATTGCTCTGAAAATTGTCACGTGTAAGGACTGGACTAAGAATGAGTGAAAAGCTGCAAATGTCCAAATAAAAACTTGAATAAATTTGAATCCTTTTGCTGATGAAACATTAGCAAAAATGTAAAACTAGCTTTTTATATGCAGTGAAAGATATCAAATATCAAACTAAGAGTAAAAACTGAGTTTTTTCACTATCACCTAATATAGTATGCTTGCGAAACATAAATTAAAAATATTAAAACACCAACAGATGAGCTAGAGCTAGCTTACTTAGCTAGTAAAATCTGCTACCCACAGTTTTCATTTTAGCTCAGAGTTTCCACCAAAAAGCAAAACCAACAATTTTTCCTCAATAACTTCCCAAAGAGCACATTATCTAAAACAAAAACAAAGCAGTTACAGGAATTTCTTAAAATAATATTTGAAAAGGTTTCCCCTGATGCCAACAAAACGCTGCTTTTGTTCGAAACGCTTTGACGACAGAGATTTAAATGATAAAGAAATAAAATAAATGCCACATTCTTTTAGAAAGAAATCACACAGTTACTGAGAAACAGATCACTTTAATGAGTAATGCTTGAAACTACCTGTCAGCAACGGTGACTGATAAGACAGCCCTGCATGTTGCATATGCCGATGACCACAATGGCAAACTGTAGCCTCGGTAAATAAATCTAGAGTTGATTAAATGCCCAAAACGTATCTGGGTCTTACGCTCTGGGTCAGTTACCTTTAAAGATTGAACCAATCGAGTCGTAAGATGAGCCCCAAAACAGCGGTGGTATCATCTAAAACAGGATCGTCCTGATTTACTCTGACATTACCTGCTATCATCGCCTGTGAGTTTATTAGTGAAGCCAATTAGGCTGCTTAAATTGGTCTTTACAGAGGTGTAAGCAGAGCAATGTTTCTTTGGAAGATGTTTTCCTCTTTACCCTCCCTGCTCTCGTCTCTTAATGAGGGGATCTGGGGACGCTAGGTAAATAGCTCTGCTTTCTTTTTCTCCCTCCTGCTTGTCTCGTGTCATTTCCTTTCCTTTTCATGCTTTATATCTTCCTTTCTCATTTTGAGAAACCATCTGGTAATGAGCAGTGCCACATACAGGACAATGGCCCTAGATATAAAATAACGAAGTGCCAGATGGGCATTCCAATTGTCTGACAGGTTGATCTTCATTAGAGTCTTCCTGTGTCTGCGCCGACAGGCACGCTGCCGGAGTGTGATTTGCTTTAAAAATAAGAAAAGATTAATAACACCTTTGTTTAAAAAAGCGTGCATATTTTGATTGTCACATCTTTCTGTGGAATTTAACAGGCATTACTCTACATTAGAGTCACCCTGTTAGACCTGAAGCGAGCCGCCCGCCATAGCAGGTTCAGAGAGAGCTTTGCTGTAGTTAATTTCTCTAAACAGCAGCCAGTTGCTGAGCTTTATTGCACTGCTGAAATGGGCCCGCGCTGCACAGAAATGCACCTGATAATTTCCCCGCCTTCCATTTTGTTACCCAACAGCCGTTCTCCATCCATATCCACAAACTGCCGTTTGTTTAATGGGCTGAGCTTTGTGCCGTCGAGTACACCATAAGCGTTATAACATGTACGCCTCAGGGTCCTGTGAGTTTAAGGGAGAACATTTGCAGCACTGCCTGCAATTCATAACCTGGAACCCTGATCCTCCCTTGCAGTAACCTTCCCCTCCTTTAAGATTTGATTCCCTTACAGATTTTAACAAAGGGAGCTTTATAAATATGGAGCTTTGCATAAACACTCGCCTGCAGAGGAGGAGATCCGAATCGTTTGCGCTTGAGAAGTATAGAATGCAAATAACCGCCGGTTCATGTAAGACAGAAAGTGGTCTGCATTAGCTGTTACCCACAGCAGGCTATTACACTATGATCCTGTGGTATTGGTTTTCACTCCAACCCAACCCAGCCACCCACTCACGCCAAACACATGCACGCACAAGAATAACCTTTCTATTGAGTAAAGCCTCTGGCTAATCGATGACATTAATGGACCAATTAAGAAGAGACAATAGGACAAAAGAAGAAAAAAAAACCCCCACAAAAACTAAAGTCCTCTGAGTACAAATGATGTACGCATCCGCGATGTGCATTGTGATCTGCGGCGAACGTTCGTCAGAATAAGGTAAAAGGGCGCCGTTGTGTTCAAGCTAAATCCAAATACATTTAAGCTCAATGCCAAATCCTCCAGGCTATCTTCAGGCTTTTTCCTACAATTTTATTCTAAAGAGAAATGTGTGATAATTGCTAATCAGGGAAAACAAACACACACACAAAAGCAGTCCATGAACTAAATTATGTACCCTGTGAATGTGTGCATCTTTACTTCTGTTACCTTTTGGCTGATGATGTTGACCCAAGGCGAGGTACAGTTGCTAAAGTCAGGCCCCTGGGAGTCCCAGTATCCTTCGGGGCCCATGCACATGTATGAGGCCACACCTAGAGAGCGAACCAGAGATAGAGAGGAGAGTTAAGAGGCTTTGTGGGAAGAACGGCGTCAGATTTACTAGATTGGGTTTGCAAATTCTGAGATAATCAAGTTTATCCATATTTTGTGTTTTCTTTTATACTTTTTCCCCAATATAGAGTGAGGAGATCTCAAAATACCACCTGTTTCTTCTTCTGTGTATCGAGTACTTTTCCTATTTGCAAGAAAATCCCAAGGAGCAAGTGATTAAATTAATGGATGTAGAAAAATGTAATTGGACGGTTTTATCTTATAGCGACTGAAATGAAGTTGCTTCACTCGAGGCCAGTTGGAGTTGCCCACACGGCGTCTGTATTTAATCATTAAAAGTCAGACGGCGTCTGCATGTGTGTGACAGTTCGGCTCCAGCACACGCAAGAAAACGCACCAAAATAGGTACCAATTAAGTCTGCCCTAGCTTGAATTCATCAGGAAGGTCAATTAAGACGGGCTCTCTGCTGACAGAGAGGTGCTCCGGTGAGTGAGCTCCTTGCAAAACGCTCCATTTTTGACTTTGGCACAAACACACATCCAGAAACTGACCAGTGTCTGTTAAGCCCCGACTCACTGTTACTGCAAAATGGCATCGAGGTAGAAATGTAGAAATGCAGCTTGCTTGTTGACTCGTTCTGCCGCGCGCCTCAAATAATTTGCTCCCGTATTTTCATAGCTGACATCAGCACGGCTACACGCTGACATTAAATCGCCCTTGCTTGTACTTAAAGGGAGGGTGAGACGGCCGGTATTAACAGATAGAACTTTTGACTGACATATAATTTCCTTCCCCGGTCCACCTTGGACAGCTGTATGTTTGATGGGTTTATAAGATAAGGGACTCTGTATTTCTGCCTATATTTAGAGGCAAAGGGGCATAAAAGACAGGGGGAGAAAGAAGAGGGAGTCGGAGGAATGCAGGGGGAATGACAGCGGGCGAAGTGATGGTACATGGAAGAGGAGCTCGAGGAACTTTCAAAGAGTGGCAGAGGAAGCTCGCACGGTTGTGTATTGCTTGGCAGTGCCGTGTGAAGTGCAATGGCTTTGAAGAGTAGCGCTGAGAGGAGGTGGGGTATGTGTGCCTCTTATCTTGCCATGTGATGCCTGTTAGTGAGGTCTCGATGGGTGCTGGTGTTGCCCATTAATGAAGACTGTATGTAAATGTGTGGGCCTGAATCTCGGTGCTGATTGATGAAACGAACAGACTTTTTCCAGCATTCGAGCAGGATTTGGGGGCTATGATGTCACTCTACTATGTATAAAATAAAGCATGACAGCTTTTGTTTTATATTTTAGTCATTTATTATTAACACTGAGTTATTTTGCTGATGCAACAACTATATGAATGTCGTAGGTAACCCCTTTAATTTCTCCTACCATAATCTGGCCCTGCTACAGATTGGCCCCTCGACCCTGAACTCGGTTAGCAGTTAAGAAAATGGATGGATGGACTATAATCTTCATCCGTGTATTACTAGAGGATCGGCCTTAAAATATAATTTGATCATAGCCAGGTTCCATTTAAATATGAAGTGCTCCCCCCGGGTTTTTACTTCCTGAGGTAAAGCTTTTATATCAAAAGCAGGCCAACATTGATTTAATCTCGATGTACTCAGGCCTCCATTCTCTTAGTATCGATACGGCGACGGGGCTCAAACGAGACACGCGCAAACAAAGGCCCGATGCCTGACAAATGAAGCGCAGCAGCCCTTTCAAAAGAGCCGAACGCAAACGTGTTTAGCCGCTAATTAATTACACGAATTGCGCCCTGAGAGACAAGAAGTAAATATGGCCGTGCGCCGCGCCGGTTACCAGTTTCCACACAGATGCGATGCTAAGCTATCTTTAGCCGTGCATCAGTGAGTCAGGAGGAGAGAGTGAGGAGGGAGGACAGGAGGCGAGAGAATGAGTGCTGCAGGGGGAGTGTAAACATAAACAAAACACACACGGTGACAACATCAAGGCAAAGAGGCTCACAGTAGACTGTGTCTCCTAAGGAGAGAGCTGACATCCTCACACAGACGAGAAGCAAAGAAAGAGCACATCCGTGTATCTCATCAGGAGAGCGCTTTCAGCTCTTAACATGGGAATCTTTGAGATTTGGAGGGAGTGATCAGGTCAACTGCAGGTCGTTATTTGACGTAATGTCACTGGCATTATGTCAGCGAGAGAAAACGCAATGAATAAATCCTGCGCCCGTCTGAGGTGCGTGAGGTCCGGTGGCACGTGCAAACCTATGTTCCTGGTTTTGACCAAAGAAAATGCTGAGATCTGGGAGAACAGTTCCAAACGCTACAGCATCCACAACAAAAACGATGACGACGACAACAACAGCAACAGCAGCGTACAAGCCAACAGCTTCACCAGATAATTAAATCACTTCTCCGGGGGAAAAAACCTTAAAAGTGAGTGCACTAAAAATGTCATCACCTACACTGCACGGGATAACTTATGTTATTTGTACCAAGAAACTGTAAAGGAATTCAGCCTGGAAGGATATCTTTTTATTGATCCCTGTAGAGAAACTAATTCTCTATATTTAACCCATGTCCAAGTACTCGGAGCAGCGGACGGCCACTGACCAGAACCTTCTTTCCCTGAAGTTCAATTTTATCTGTGCGTAGGTAGGCTTGTTATGGAAGTCTAGATTGAATAACATGGGTAATTACTGTTGCTGCTACTACTTTTTATCTCTGAGTTCATTAGGAGGATAATACACTACCTTAGCCCCCACTCAGGTTTAATGACCTGCCACTGACCCCACGGTAACCTAGTAACTGGGGAAAAATGTGTATTGACAGTGGTTGTCAGAGGCTGCTAGAAAAATTAGTTGCAAAGTAGCATGCTGCACTAAAACCTCCTTGAGATTGCTTCGGTTGCTATAAGATTGCTTCAGTCACACATTGTTTGCATAAAAGTTGCTGACTTGTCTGCAGATACTCTGCAACTACTTGAAAAGGAGTCGTTCACTTTCAAAATAAGAGTTGCACCTTTTGAAATGGGTTGGTTTCAGTAATGAGACAACTTTTTCAAGTTTCACTCGATCTACATGGTTACTTTGTGGCTGATTTAGTTTGCAAACACTCACTAACAGGCTGTTGGTGCAGCACCCTCTTTGCAACCATTTTTTCACCTAGCAACAGCTAGCAAACTCCAGCAACCACTTGCTAGCTAGTCAGGGAATATACACTTTTCCCTAGCAACCAGAGGTTGCCAGGGGAGGTCACTAATTGGTCTCTAGTATGTTCCTGGCTCCATCCATACATGCTCATGTCTTAGTCCTGCTCTAACTTTTCCTTCAATTTAATTCAATGCAATTTAACTGTACAGTATCAATTCACAGCAGCCATCTCAAGGCGCTTTACCCCAGCAATTACATTCTACTCAGTGAGCAAGCAGTCGACAACAGTGGGAAAGAAAAACCCTCCTTTAACAGGAAGAAACCTCAAGCGGAACTAGACATCCATCTGCTGTGGCCAGTTAAGTGAGACAGGACAAAATAAATAAATATAAATACCTAATGATCCAGGTGGACAGGGCATCTTGGCTAACGTGCCCTGCTTCGTCCTCGGCCAGGAGACGTCCATCATCACCAGTGGACTGCAGTACTCCACCCTGAGATTTGGTAGCTTAGCGGTGGCCGGCGCCGCGTTGACGTCTTCTCGCTCCAAATCTTCCAAGACCGTCTGGTACGGCTCCACCACTGCCGATGTGGTTCGTGGCGACTGGACCACCAAAGGCGTCGTGGCAGGCACCTTGGTGGTGGTGGTCCTTGTTGTCGTGGTTGTCGTGGTAACAGGAGGTCTGGTGGAGGTCCTCGTTGTTGTGGTCGTGGTATCCATGTACACCATTATCGAGGAGGACGTTTCTAGGAAACGACAAAGAGAAAGGGAACGACAAAGTGAGCCGAAGAATTCAGATGTTAAAAAAAATGTTTAATGAAACTTAAAAGCAAATGATTTTTTTTTTTTTTGCCTCTTTATTTTTTAAAATATACTCCATCTGTGTCGCTGACAGAAAATTTATTTTGGTGCAGGTAGAAAAAACACAAGCCTGAGTGTATGCATGCGGGTTTATTCTTTCCTCCTTCTCCATGTGTCAGTTTTAAAGAAAACAATTCAAAGAGGATCAACTGGAACTGGCAGGTGTGACTTACACGGGTGTGCGTTTGGTCTAGTTCTAGACCCCCGTCGGCTAAGCTTACACACACATGCGCCGCGCACTACACAAACCTCCAGCTGTGTAGTCTAAATGCGGCTGTTGACGAGGGCATATCCCTGCGAGTCAATAGCCGGGTTTTGTAGCTCCGTGCTATTTCGAGGTCAGCCGGGACAAACTGAAATACCTGCTTCCTGGATGCGAGTCTTCCCTGCGGTTACACTCCAGGAGGTTTTTGCTAATGACGCTGTTTGCCTGAGCTGTTGGGGGACAAGGGCTATCATAACACCGGCGTGCACCGAGATGTGCTCGCACACCGCCTCGGTAATCCTCTTCCTCCTACTCAAAAGCACATACCGCTCTTTGACTCCCTGTCATCAATCACGCCATCTTCTCATCCATCCTGTCCCTTTTAGAAGCTTTCCCTTGGGCCCCTGATTGGAAAATAGAGGTCCCAAATTAATTTAGCTACAGGCTTTTTATGAATGCGTGGACTCGATTAAGCCAGAGAAGGTCAGAGGACACATGGGGAGGCCATGCTTCATAATGTATTTTCCAAAGCCTGGCTTTAGTCTACAAAAATATGCCCAATGGAATATTTTTACTCTATTTTAATAATGTGTATAATCTGTATTATTCTTCATACGGTGCTATTTTTGCTACTCTGACATTTCTGTATGTCGTGATCTTATTACTGAAAGCGATTTGAAAGAAGAAAGCTTGCTGTAGACTCTTTAAACACATGAGAGTGCACTCCCTCTCTCTCTCTCTCTCACACACACACACACACACACACACACACAATTTGGACCTCAGCAAAAAAAAAAAAAAAAAAAAGCAATTTGCGACATTTGTCGTTTCCCACTAATGCAGAGATACAATCAAGATGACAGAAGTGACAAATGGTACTAATCTCTGTATGAAAGGAGAGCAAAACAAAATTTAATGAGGGTCGATTTTAGGTTGGCACACGTAATGGACGTCACGCGTCCCGGAGAGCTCAGATAACAGACACCCCCCCCTTCCACCCATCCTCCTCAAAACGCAATTCCCTCTGATTCAATTTACAATCGGACAATTTCTCTGTATGGTAAATTTGGTAGGAGCAAAATAAGACAGCATAAATTAGCGGCGCTGTTGGGGACGCAGAAGCCCCCGGAGGCTGTAATGACATCCGACTTCTATCAGCAGTCAATGCATTTAACGCTTAACAGCGTTCGACGACAGCCACGGTTGATTAAATAGTTTGCCGCCGCGGCAAGAGTTCCAGACTGATTGAGTATTTGTTTTCTCCCGCTAACAAAAGAGTTTGTTGCGCTTTCAAGATCTGCAGGTACCTTGGACACTCCTGTGGAGGCACTCCATCAGTAAAGCGGAACTATAACAAGAACCTCATTGAGCTGCAATGTGAACTAAAGGCACGCAGAGCCTATTTACTCCCGACTACCCGATAATGCAGCTTTTACAACTTCGAAATTTCTATCGCAGGCAGGAAAAAACAAAAACAAAACAAATTAGCACACGTAGCAGACATCGGTGGTAAGTGGGAAACACAAACGTTTCAAACAGAAGGCTGTCACAGAAGCGGATATGGGTGCAGGCGCTTAAAATAAGCCCAGCACAAATGTACAGTCACACACGCCAGCCCTCATCAGCATCATAAACTGACGCTGCCACCCGTCAACAGGGCTTTAAAGAAATCACACGAATCCTCAAATACTTATTTAGCATTTCCACCAGCCGACCAAGACATCCCCATTTACATCCTACATCCCCTATTAGCCGGCGTCATCAATCTGCTCCGCAGCAGCCTTCAGCTGCGATCATCGCGGAAATGGGACGAAGAAATATCTTCAAGGGCACCACCAGTCTATTTATTTCATTATTTATGAGATAACTCATTTACGCGTATTCATATCTGTATTTGAGGAGGAATGACCTCGTATACGATACGCCAAACCCTGGAAAAGGGGAAGCACAATCAATCTCAGGATAACTGAAATCAGCTGGAGGTGCTAAAACTGCATGTTGTAAAAGAAAAACCATTAGAGTACCTGATGGGAATCTGATCATGGATATTCACAGCTCATATGGAGGTCAGCAAAGGTCACAGTGCACCGGCGCAGATAAGCCGGTGGCTAAACAGGTGTGCTGAGGGGCCTGTTAGGATAAGGGGATGATTGTACTGGTCAGGAATGCTGATACTGAGGTGATTGTGACTGTGAGGGATTTCTGCTGAGGGAGTGTTTTTTGCTTAGACACCTATAAATGCAGACTAATGTAAGCACACTACTGTAAATGGATAATGAGATAATTCTTTGCTGAGTAAATATACAGAGGAGTACATTCTTCCTTGTACGACTCATGCTAGAATTTAAAAAAATGAATGTAATCAGCAATGAATCGATCCATTATTTGTTTTAGTGCACTCAGGAGGTTCTGGGCTAAAGCTCCTGTTGGTAATAGACTGTATATAAAAGACACACATAGCCAATGCTTTAAAGCATTAGATGCTGGCTCCGAAACCCTGAAAACCCTGTACAGTTCTCACATGAAAACAAAGTGGTATTAAGTATGTGAGGGCAGGATTTAATTATGCTGTTCCATTCATCTATTTTTTCTGCTTATCTCATTCAGGGTCGCAGGTGCGCCGGAGGCTATCCAAGCTATCGTGGAGGGAAAGGCAGAATACAACCTACAGTTCATCAGTCTGTTTCAGGCTAACGTGTAGTGACAGACAACCAATCACAATCACATGTACAGCCAGTTAACCTAACATGCATGTGTTTGGAAAGGCCCCAGCCCAGGACCTTCTTGCTGCAACAGTGCTAACCACCGCTCTACCGTTCCACACTCAGATATTAGGAAATTAAATTATGTAAGTGCTCCATTTTTCCTTTTGACATTAAGTCTCCCAGTAAGTAGATAAAGTCAGGTCAAGGCCTCAGATTAGCTGTTCAAAAAAACACAATGGTTACATCCACTTTTTATACAGTCTGTGATTATGACTATTAGCTTCTGCTTCTTTGTATAAAATCTGCTCTGTCACTTGTTATTTTAGCATTTCAGCCACGCACATTTCAATAGAGTTAGAATAAACCAAGAAGTAAAACACTGAACCAGGATGTCATTCTTCTATTTCCATGTAGTAGCCACACTAAAATCAGCAGAACGATTATACCTTATTTCTGATATCTGGTAACTTTATGACACCACTGGGAAACCATTAGGAAGCCCAGTTTATGTTGGGTTCATGTTGCTTGGTAACAACCAGACTGAATAGGCAGTTGGGGAAAGTGATAGGACTATTCTGTACCACCCCCAAAATACGTGCATGCATACTAGACCCTGAAAAATATAAGACTTTTCCGGTCCATGGCCCCGGTACCAGTCCTTGAGTCGTTTGATTGTTTGATACCGGGCCGTGAGAGTTGAGGCTCAGGTGTGAAATTTATAGTTTTCAGGGTTTTTATCGTTATTTTTTTAATCATTTTTATCGTTAATTCGGTTTCCCTGGTTCTTTTCCGGTGTGTTATGCATAAACCTTCTTTTTTTTGGTACTGGTACTGGTTTTATTTTGTTATATTTATCCGCGACACCTTAAAGGCTGGTCCGTGAAAATATTGTCGGAACCGCTGACTTAGATCATCAAGGTGTTGCACTGCAAATACAAGTTGCCAACAGGAAAGTTGCAGTGCTGGCCTTTACAAATGCCTGAATAGCTAATGTTTGATCATATTTAATGACATCAATCTGCCGATAAATCAAATCTAATGCATACATAGATTTGTAAGTAAAACACTACAGGAGTGTTAGCACTGATAGCAAAAGAGGTTCAAAGCTCATCAATAAATACTCATCAATATATAACTACAACAAATTTAAAAGACTGCACGACTGTGAGATCCTGTCAGATTTCCCTTGTAAACTATTCTCTTTATACACAGCGTAAAAGCAGGTGATGTACTGACTTTATTTCCAAGGTAAAGATTACCCCCCAAAATACAACCTCTCTATATTTTATGTTAGTAGCTTTTTGGTGTTACTTCTTATAGATGGTTCTGGCACACTCATCTACAGACTAATGTTATTCATTTCGGAGGACAGCTTGTTTTGAAAATGAGATTGTAGCTATTTGTCTGCCGTAAGTTGAATCTGTGAATATCTTTCCAAGTAAGTAGCCGGTGGGGTGAAACTCACGCTTTAAGCATGAAGGATGTTGTGCTGCCACTCTGCTTAGACGCTAAACCCACGTACACAAATGAAAATGGAGAAATGACAAATTTTACGTCGTGTTCAATAGCCTTCTGAATATTTTGTCAACAAACACTGCCAAAAACTGAAAAACGCCAACTGCTTCTCTAAGTCAGAGGCCATAAGATCTCTTTAGTTTACTATTTCTTTTAGAATAGTGATGATAAAACTCATCGTGCCACCTCCCTGAATGCTGGGGGTTATACGACAGAGAAATATGACTTGAGGATATAACCATCACGGCATGAGGTTAATTTAAAGTCACTGGGAACCTCGTCTGGAATGTAATTCCATTCTTCCATTTGATCCCGTTGAGTCCACCGTCAAATTATTTTTCAGAATGTCCTGTCTACATACTGCATGTTAAATATGCCTGCACACACACACACACATATGAAAAAGAAGAAAGTGTCCTTGAGCAAACTTAAATATCTTTTCCATGCGATGAGCGCAGGAGAAAAAAGAGAAAAGCCAGCAGAGGCAGACAGCAGCCATAGTCTGCAGGCACTATCGCCTTGGAGACAACACAAGGACATTTTGTTTTGCTTTTGCCAGCTTCCCCATTCTATTCAAAGTGACAACGAGAGAGCGAGAGGAGGGGAAAAACGATGTGAGCAGGTCTTTGGTATGCCCCGAGGAACTACTCTGTGACCTTACGGGACGATGTGAAGGGCTTGTCACATTTTGGTTTGAGTCTCTTAATGAACTGGAGTAACTCTTTTATTACCCAGATATTTTATATAGCGATCTTTGCATGAAAAGATTCCACTAGGATTATAATGATGTGGAATACCGCAAAGATTCCTTGGGAATAAGGCCATAAGTATGTTCCAATGCCAGCAACCTCTCGATTCATGAAACAAAGCAGGCACTTCAGCGTCCTCTTCAACTTCAATAAAATGACATCAAACCTCAAAGTGATTTCCCTTCTGTATATTTAAGCTTCGATGCGTTCTCAAAGGCATTGCAAAGTTGATTAAAAAGAATAAGAGCTACGAGCTGCTCCTGCTTTCTAAGCTTGAGGGCTCCTGAACGTCCCGAATGTTCGTGCACCACGACCAGCCACCTTTTCATTCACAGGATAGTAGCGAACTTCTGTGGGCACTCTGACTTCTACTCTCACTGAAACGCAAGCTGCACTCATCATTTACACCTCGCTTCTGTTGCCCCCCACCCCCCACCGAACGCGTGAAGACTGTTTCCACCACACATAGAGCTTTGTGCTTCATTTCAAAGCATTCATTTCTAACTAATTAGCCTCTCTTTCTGTATCCCAGGGCTCGTGGCTCCCACAATTAGATAAGCCCGCTCTACTTTGCTCCAGGAAAAAAACCTGCTACGCTATTATGAAATGGATCCGGTTCGTATGACGTGCCATTTCCGCACCGTGATCCGACTACGAGAAGCAAAGACTCGAGATCAAAAGAACTGGAAAGGGCTTTTGGGGGTAAAAATGAAACGAGCATCAGCCAGTAGAGTGACACTTCCAGCCTCGCGCTGAACCCAATTACCTCCTAATTTTAGCATTTGAACCTTTATGCGCAGTTACATCTTCAGCCGGGCTGTAGTAAATTTTGGACAGTCTATGTGTGATGTCACCCATTAACTTTCTTCAAGTTTGTTGAAAGCGTGTGAAATGGGATTTCTGTGAGCTGGGACGCATATTTTTAGACTGAAGCGTACGTGAAGCCAGAATCCACGATCAAGGTTGTTAGCGGGCCATAACGATACTTCTGTCATTTGGATGTTTGATCTGAGAGCGCTGCTTTCGCGTTGCAAATTCGTCTGCTTCTTACTTTTTTTTATGACATTAGCACTTTTTTTTTTTTTAGAAATAGGAGGTATAAAGCAAAAGTGAGAAGATCTTTTTGAGCAAATCACAGTGTGGCTGTGATGTCCACCCAAGTTGGAGATTTTTAGGTACCATGTTCAAGGCAAAGCTTTTGGAGTCTTCAAGGAAATGAGATAGTGTACACGACATTTTTAATCAGTTCCAATTAATCTGTTGAACGGCTGTTAAAAAACAAAACAAAAAAACTTGTTTATATTCCCGTGTGATATACTTGCAATTTAAAAGTCTGATTATTTGTTTCTCCTGTTTGAAGCAATGCATGAGAATGGAGTCTTGTTTGGGCAGCATGCATCAAGACAAACCAGAACATGGTAGCTCTTAACAGTTCATTAGCTTAAAAGAGTTAAGCTAATTGTAACTTGTGAAAAAAAGCAAGTTTTCTTGTCGTTGGTTGGTTTTATTGCACAAAGTAATGAGATCTGAAATCTACTGAGAATAACAAATGTGAGCTTGAGCATAATTTGGGTGAAAACCCATTTGGTGATTAACTATAATTAAAGTCTGACTAACTGTGACCACAAGTAGCAGACTTGTGGGTGGTCAGACAGAGGACCATGGATACCTCACTGTGGCATAAGTGCATTCGTCTTTGAGCCTCGCTTAAACTGCAGAGCTTGCTAGTTAGCCCCTTGATTACTTGCAGATGATCAAATATGATATGATTTTTCTTGTCTAGGAAGCTTTAAAAGGTGCTTAAATGTAATTTGCCTTCAAGGAGAGAGCCACGCCTGTTGCTTACCCCCGTTAGCAGGGCTTATGCTAAACTAGCAAGCTTCATGCTACGGCCATCGTACAGAGCAGGGTGTCAATATTTTCATCAAACTTTAAACAAAAAAAACCAAACTTCTAATTTAAGACAAGTCCAAAAAGTTAGAATCAGCTTTCTGCAGCTTCTCTGTAGAAACGGCTATTGAACTAAATTGATAGTCATAAAAGTCAGCATACGCTGCAAAATGTCATGCTAGCAGCTTCAAAAGAAAGAAACTTTATGACTCTTTAGCTTAACTTTAAGTAGGTTTAATTGATGTCTCTAAATGTAAGACAAAACGTTTAATGTAAAATGAAGAGATTACGTTCCAATGTGGCTCTAACCTGATATGGCAAATAGAACTGGCTTGTCATACAAGACATGAGTGGCTTGTTCATTCGCAGGCAACAGCTAAGCGATCATAAATCACAATCATAATGTAAAATTTTATCTTGGGCCATTTTTTTTCCATCTATGCAGAGAAAAATAATAAAAGCAGTAGCATCTCTTTCATATCACAACATCAGTAGCCATTACTTTCACGGCTTTATTCACTCAGCTCCTCATTTGATCATTTCCCTAATGTTTATGTCATACAATCCCACTGAAATGCTACACGTCCTCATGAGTTGAGGGGAATGGGTTGAAAATAAAATGATGATAATTATGATGAAAGTCGTCCTGCCATTAAATGGAACCTTTTGAGACAAGCCCACAAATCCATCAGGGAGTGTAACTGGGGCTGTGGGTGCGGGGCTGCTGCTGCTGCTGCTGCTGTGGGTGTTGGTGCGGAGGAGGTGCAGTAAATTATGCAGCCAGACATCCGGTAATGCTTCGATATCATCTGACATGATGAGAACCATAATGGATGGGAGCCATGCATTGTTTGGCAATTAATTTCTCATTCCCGAGCTCTCTTCCCAGGACTTGAGAGGGCATCGATGGAGGTCACACAGTGCTGGGAGAAGCGTATGCACCGGGCTGATATGTATGCACACATGGACACGGGCCTGGAGAGACACTCACTGTGTTTGAGGTAAATGACAGAAGAGATATGAGCTAAGTCTGCCTGCAAATGCGCTATCCTGAAGTACTGAAGGATGAATTAGCCACACAGCTGTGCAGTAAACAAGCAGTGTTTTTCCCTAATGTGAACGTAGCTTATGTGCATTTGCAAAACAGGATCTTCTGAATTTAATCTCTATATTTATATTTTCACATCTCGAAAAGTCGCTCAATTCGCCCTACCACTGAAGCGTGGTAATAAGAAGTATGCAAATCTGTTCCACATCTACATGTCTACAGCATGAAAGACAGTCCTGTGGTAGGGTTGCATTCAAACCTCACAGTGCACAGAAACCCAATATTTAGCATCAAGCTACAAGGAAGAATGCTGGAATGAGTTTTTATCTTTAGAGCCAAACCTTGAGTCTCTAGTGGCTAGTGACACAGCCAAACATCGTCAAACATATCAGGGACGGCAGAAAGAGGAAAAAGTAAGGTGCGAGGACACGAGCGGAGGGAATTGCGAAATCACTAAGAGGAAAAGCACGCTCCTCCAAGGTCCCACCGTTTGCCAAAGAAAAAGAAAAAGAGCAAAGCTTTTCATAATACCGTCAACCAACAGCAGAAAGGGCCAAATGGATACGGCCAATCTGTGTGGAGAAACCCTGACACTGGTGATAAAGAGAGTTAAAGATGCTTTAGAAGCCTCCAATCAGATTTACTCGGTTGATTGGCTAAAATAAATCACTTTGAGCTTGTGGGCCACCGAGCTTACCAAGCCTGTTAAATTTACTGTGGCAATTTTGGGGGGCTCTAGAGAAACCAGTTTCCACACTCACATAAAATCACACATGAGGAGTTATAAAAGACTAGAGATGTGGTGGAAAAGATCCCTGCATTGAAACACCCAAATGCATACATTACAATCAATGCGAGAAATCACAAATATTTGTCTTGAAAAGAACTTTGACTTTATGTTTTTTTCCCATTTCTGCACACGTCAGGAGAGATGGATTGGTTGTTGGCCTTAATTGAGGGATTGCCTGCCACCTCTCTCACTACACAGGTGATCTGTGTATGATTTCTGGATCAAGGCAGAGCCGCCAAGGCCAGTGATGGATGGCCAGTCAGGAGGAGGGACGCATATGATATATAAAGGGGTATCACAGAGAGGGTATGAGCACATGGCACATTGTGAACTACCTCAAACATGGGCATACCTGCTCAAAGGTCTCCCCTAATTCAGTCTCAGAGAGAACGATTGGAAAAACACGGGCACAAAAATGGCCACAACAATTATATTTGCTAATATAGTACAATTTGTTTTTAGCCCTGCTGTGAAACATCCAAAAACGGCTCTTAAACAACGACAAAGAGCTCCCTCTCTCAGTGCGAAAAAAATCTAAAGCTGCATTACTAACAGAAGCCCATTGTGTTGCGGCATTAAAGGGTTTGCTAGAAGAATTTGTGCATAAGTTTGTGTATGTGCAACATCAGGGTTGGGTGCACGGATTTGCGTACACGTGTTAGAAAAATCATTTTCGACTATAATCCTAAACCTTGCACTTTCCCTCGAAGAAAATTGCCCTCTGCGAGAGGTGCACCAGGCATGTGATAAGTGCCTCGCCTGCAAATAAGCATGTAGCCTACATTCCTAAGCCCCAACATCAAAAAGGGCTTCATACAGCAAGCAAAAGGCTGCATTTTTATGGAACGGTAGCATTTGGTTTGAATTGCTCAGTATTATATTCCTCAAAGCATTGTAAGGATAAAAAAAAAAAATCTATGATGATATATGACAAATGCAGGGCATCTCTGAATCTATATAATAGCTTGTCAAAAAAAAGCAGAAAAAAGTGATGACAGTTATTCTAAGCCAAGCACATAAGCAGTGGAACAGGAAGGACAACAGTTTGTTGCCTTTAAAAGCACACTGAGTCACACTCACATTATCTGCAGCGACTTTGCCAGCCTGCATTTACTGCTTAGACAGTCTTAATCAATTTAGCATGTGTCAGGCTCTTCCAAATAGAGCCAAGATGGCCCGAACGTCCAAAACATTGGCTGTTTCGGCATGAAGGTCGGGGCGTCACGTCTGCTGACTCTCTCCAGGCCAGCAGGGCTGGCGTCGTGCCTGGGCCAGATGGCAACATGTGGCAGAATTACAAGATTGTCAGACAATGAATGTATCCATGACACCAACTGTGCCACATCAAATGCACCAATCATGAGTCGACGAAAACAGTCACTCGCGCAGCGACACACGCAGACATGAGAGGGTGTTTGGCTAAAACGGCAAGATGAATCAAAGACCACAGAGGCACTGCTGATTTCTGTAAAGTGTCATCATCAGGCATAATTAAAGCCATTCACAACAAACACACCATTATAATGTTTAATCGATGATGTGAGGCTAAACATAGAAATCTCCCAGAGTCTTGGTGTTACGTCGGCATAAAAAGGCTGTGGAAGCAGCTTGGAATATTAACTTATGGCTGGTATGTTACTGCTACAGACAGCAGCAGCAGGTGAGAGAGGCTGAGGCAAATTTTCTCATGTGGCTGCCCTTGCCCTTTGCTGTCCTGTGGTGTTAATGCAGCGAGCGCCTCATGCTCAGTGTGGCAGACAGCACAGAGGTTGTCGGGAAAAAAGCTTTATAGTTTTGTAACTGATACCGTCATCGTGGCGATAACTTCGTCGGAAGCGAGCTACGCAAAAATATTCATCTCTAAGATGAAGACACATACTGCAAAAGGAAATCACGTGATTCCATGTTCAAGCTTACAAAAGTGCATTTAAGAACACATAAAAAGAAAAAAAGGTTAAAAAATAGTATTGTGAACAGCTGTATATATTTCAAGATGATCGCCATCTTGGCAGCATAAGGGAAGATACCAACAGACAATTTTGAGCCAGAGGGAGGGAGATATTTGCTTAGCATGGGTGCTAAATGAGATGCTAGCTAGCTAGCATCTCAATTAGCTAGCTAGCTAGTTAGCTAGCAGATGCACTTTTTTTTAAAGCTTTTGAGGTTATATACATGTCTCATAGTTTGGTTTTAAACTGTTGTAATGACTTAAGAATTTAGTATTACAATCAGAGGCAGGGTATCATTTGTCAAGAGGGGTCCTTTTATTGTTTGTTGTTTTTTCCCGCCACTGCAGTAAATCATGAACTACAGGGATCTTATATATTCTGAAAGCTGTTAGAATATTTATTACATCAATGTAACGTTTATAGAATAATTATGAACTATTAATTACAACTAGAAGATTCCAGAACTTAATCATAACCACAGTTTACAAGAATATTTCAATGTGTTTTTTAAATTAAATCAATATGCATAATAATCTCATATATTCCTCTTCACAGACAGGTGATCAAACTAAACATAAAAATACAAATAGCATAACATGCCAGATTTAAATTTCACTCCCACTTAACATTGCTGCGAGAGTAAGAAAACAGTCTGCTTTGATAATGGATATTTTCTGATTTCCTGCGGAGCACTGTTTGCAGTGCGTTGCCTCTCTTTTATCCACAATTTGCAAAGTTACAGACGGTAAATGAAGCAACTTTATTACATTTACTGAGATCTGCTCAGAAATTTGTAGTTTGAGAGTCATTAAATATGTGAAAATGACTCAGCTCTGTAACCTGTTCTAAAGCATCTTGGGTCGCATGTTTTAAATGATGCAGGGAATTGCGGTCAGGTTAGGGTCAATCTGTTCGCTCAAGAATGTATCTGATTTGTCACTACAACACCATTGTAAAGCCAACAAATGCACAACTCATTACACCAAATTCCAAAATCAACAATCAGCTTTTGTGTGTCTTCTGATGCTCTGAATCTACTTTATTTTTCTTTCATTTAGTTAGTGGCAGTCTTCTCTTTGAAACAGTGATCCTTAGTGGCTTAATGAATAGTTAGAACTAAACGGTGTCATTTCTGTTGTCTCTACTGCGTTGGATGAAAACCCTCAAAGTAAAAGTCAGTTTTTGACTTGACTGTTGTTTGCGCTACATGCAGTGCTAAAAAATAAATATATTTAACCCCAGTATACACTCCAGTATATAGTGAAAAGACTTACAGTGTAGTAGCATCATAATACAAACAATAATTAGTTATTGTGTTTGTTTATCTAAAGGAGGTCTTTTTTAAGTGAATAATATGCTACCATGTCGTTTAGCATGTTAGCATAATTACCTTTGCTGATTAGCGTAAACTCCAGCTGAGATGGCTCGTACTAGTTGAAACTGTTAGTTAAAATATGTTTGATTTGGTATTTTCTAAGCAAGGTACAAACCTAAAAACTGGTATATTTCCAAATGAACCATTTCAGGATCTGTTTTAGGATTATTTATTAGCACTTTGTTGGATGAGAACCAATGACAGTAAACAGAAAGCAGTTGAGAGAAGGAGTAATTGTTTTCAGCTGTTATCCGTGGCAGTCCTTCAGTAAGAAAATTGTCCATGTGATGGGACACATTTGGTTTCAATGGAACATCGATTTTTTCAAGGATTTCTTTTTTTTTGGCTGCCTGGTCTACAACTAACAGGGTTGACACTAATTTCATGCAGCTCCTCAACTTGCTGGGCGGCAATCTTCGTAGTCCTGAAACAATCCAGTGAAGTCTGTCCTCAGTGAAGGAGATGATTGAGCTGAATCGCAAAGTGATGGAGGAGGTGAAAAACACTACAAAAGGTGAATTTGAAGCGCTGGCTGATGGATAGTTGAGAGTCAGCTACTGTCAGATCAACATGCTCAAGAGAGGTCACTTTGGCCTTTGTAATATTTTCCATTTACCACCATGTTTTTTTTAAGTTCCTGCTTGCATGCATGCTTGTGCTACTAACCATTCATGTAGTGCTGTCCTTAAGCTTTATTTTCATTTATGCTTTAAAAATATTAACACAGCAAATTTATTTTAGCTGTCCTCTCATAATCAGCATTGAATACGATCATGAAAAGTGATAACAAAGATTTTATGTCTGCCTACTAAAAGCTACACTTTCTACTGCAAGTTCAATGAAATTAATTATCAGAAGAGCACACTTGTGCATGGATCATCTGTCTTTAAAAACATCCTGTCTGGATCAAAATACTGGTCGGCTTGTTGAGGAGGCTGCAAGTGGACAATTAAGTGAAGCTCACAGCCAGTGTGCACATCCAACCTAATTTGTAGATTTTTTAAATTGGACACATTTTTTAAGGTTGTAATGTGGTTTTGGCAATTCCAGTTATCATCCCCCTGCCCCAACCTACTCCCCCCCTAACACGTGCTGTACCCTGGGCATACGGCAATGGAGCCCCAGCTGTGGGTCTGGCCATGTATCTGCTGCTCTGTTGCCCATATACCATGCTCCACTGCTGTGGCAGGTCAGGCATGCTCGTGGAAGTGGAAGCACAAGTGGAAATGAGCTTGTGTTAGTGCGATCAGAGAATGACACCTTTCTGTAAGCGCTAACAGGCACTGTGATCATGACACTAGATCAAATTTCAGAAGCTCATGTTTGCAGGAAAAGGAAGAGACTACATCGGCTTTTGACTCTCTAGTGTTCTGTGGTTCATCGAATCATTTGTTCTGGGCTTGCCGAATGACAACAATTACTCAGAATGAACTACAGCTAACACTTAGGATTTCTTTTTAGCTTAAAAACAACTCACATTTTTGCATCAAAAGGATTCAAATCCTCTTTTTCCACACTTTACCAGCTCGTTCATCGTTGTGCATTTCTCTGACAGATGTTTCCAGGTTTCCTCTTTGCGCATCCTCACCGGACTAGCAAATTAATGGAAGAAACAATGCAATACAGCTGCGAGTACAGACTAATTTGTGTGCAGTGAAGTGGTACGCCGATGCTGATTCAAACAATGTGTTTGTGACTATCCTGCCATCTTAAAATTAGGCTACTCGTGAGAGACAACCATGTGGAAGCTAACAGCCAGTGCTTTATTCAGATTAAGTCTGTATCCTTCTAAATGTTTCCTTACTCTGGAGCCCATTCAATCACTCTTTCATTCCTCGATCAGTCTGTTTATCTGACGTTTATATTTGCTCTGCAACTCCATCCATTCACTTAATGCAACATTTTACTATCTATATTCATGCAGCAGACTCTTTGGAGGGCAGCCTGTTCTGCAACTGCAGCCAATAACACAATCAAACACTTCTCAATGGGAAGTCTGCTGCTGAGACTTTGCATGTGCGAGTTTCTACATGACAGAAATGTGTGACCACTGCATATAAATGCCGAACCATCTCATATAAAAGGCACATAACACCGCTCTACGCTCCTTAACTACGACATATTACATTTTGGACAGTCATGCATCGTCAAAAGTGAACGCTGTAAGTACGGCCACTGAAAGAATGAATGCATTACAGGGTGTGCTGGAGCGCGACTTGATGTGTAAAAAAAAAAAAGATTTTGAGAAAAGTAGCAGCCAGCTAAAGAAAATAAATTAAAGTGGCAAGCGGCAGGTAGAAAAAAGCTCCAGAGGAGAAAGCAGGAGTAAGGATTTCACAGTCAAATAACTTGTGACATTTTTGACTGGAGCTGTTGATGAGATAGCGCAAAGAATTACCTTGGTGTGTCAAAACAGGTTCTTTTTCTCCGTTTTATGCTTCCCAACAAGCACCAATTTATAAAAAGAACAATGGAGTGGAGAAATTAGACTTTTCAAAAGAGTTCTGGGAAGTTTAATGTGAGCAGTCACTTGTTCCTTTTTCAAAGTCAACAGCCAGACTGAATAAAAGCCCTAAGCCTGTGGCTAAAGAATGTGCGGAAAAACTCTCGAGTTAAACAGAAAATGTGTCACGCGCCTAAGAATTTAAGACAATAGAATTATTATTTCTGTGCCTGAAAAATCTTTTCTCCTATTGTTACACGTGATGAAAGAAAACACATCATATGATTGCTAAAAATGGTGCTTCGCTTTATGCTAGGCACTGTTTTTAATAGTCATCTGTCTGCAGTACGTCGCCATGTGTTAAACTCTGCTTCACTTTCAATTTGGGACGAATCAAAATAAACTGAGCACCATACCCCACAGCCAATTGCCACTAGCCCACACACTCTTTAAGTATAAATGCATATGTTTATCAGTGTTTGACCAAAAAACAAGACGTGCCGTGCCAAGCTGTTCTCACGCTACACATTAAAAAAAAAGTGTCAGCCGGAACAAACATGCTAATAAAAAGTTTAAAAATAGCTGGTGTGAGATCAAAAGAGTCATTAGTAAAGTAAAATCACTCATCGCCTAAGGTAGGGGTGTCAAACATAAGGCCCGGGGGACAGAGTCCACCCAAGAACGACTCCAATCCGAACGGCTTTTTTGGAAAATGTGAAGGACTTCAAAGATTTTGACATTTTAACTGTATTTTCATCAATTTTAAGCTTGAATTATCATTCATACTACACCAAAGTAATTAAGTAACAGATAAACAATTAAAGGGTTGGAAATTCCAATAAATTTTAAAGAAATTTACATTTCTTACAGTAAGTTCAAAGTAGAGTGCATTTGGCCCTTGATGGACAATCAGTTTGACATCCCGGTAGGAATATGTCAGATCGTATAGCAATGAGCTCACTATGAACCCAGACAGGTCATTGTTGCATTCAGCTTCCTCATATCCAATATTATGTACTACATGACTGCAAGTGATACACAGTCGGCCTTTATGTGGTTATTATAGAAGGGAAGGGAGGCAAAGTGTAGTAATCAAATATGACGATTACTAAAATTCAGCTCATAAACTGTGATTCTGTGACAGCTCAGAGTCTGAAAAAAAGACTTCCTTTAGATTTCTGTGAGATTAATTAATGAGATTTTTTTTCATGTTTCTGCTGTTTAGCACGTTCTCAAAATCATATCTTTCAGTGATCTGAATAAATAACTGAGACACATATGCAGTACTTGTCTTGTACGTGCCTTTCCATTAATGTGACTGCATTCAGTGGTGAATGCAACACATAAACGTTAGTAGGTTCAACCTGAAGCCGCCATGACTTGAAAAGTGACTCATTCAGATGGAATCAGATACATGAAAAGGAGGGCACGTCTGAAAGTCGTTGACATCAGAATGCTTTCACGGCTTATTTTTAATACAGCATTTTTTGTGATCAGCTGGAAATTTGGAATGGGATAGTGGCTACAAAATGAAAGGGTAGTGGATAAAAAAAAAATACGCTAGGAATCACTGGTGAAATTTTGGTCAAACATCGATAAAACATACACACTGGGAATGACACCTAGCCAGCAGGCCGGGACCTTTAGAGTCCTGCTACGTGCCTACCATCTGAAATTGCGTCATCATTTCATTGCAGAAAAAAGTAACAATTAAAATTTTAATTTAATGAGATCCTCATTTCAAACTCTATGCGTGCAAATCAAATGCACTGCTCACATGCTGTTCCTACACATTCAGATTCTGGCATTTCAGTGCGATTTCACATAAATGAAAAATGAGGAAGCTGGACTTACCTAGCCTGTTGTCCAATGCTCCAAAATCAAGAGAGTACTTGACAACGTGGTAATTGTTCCAAACATAGAGCAGATTGTCCCTGGGGTTATAATCCACAGCAGCGATGTACTGATAGGAGTTGGGGAAAGGGATGTCCAGAAAGCCGTCTTTACTGAGTTCTGTGTTGTAGATGTAATCGATTTTGTTTCCCGTCGCTTCATTGTCATCATCCTCATACACCGACTTCACCACATAAAGGATTCCGCAAATCATGAAGGCGTTAGACGCCGATCGCTTGTCATAAGCCGTGTCCCAGGTCCCCTCAACGCGCAGTGTGTAGGGATTAAGTTGGCTGATCACAATCCGCCCGTTGTTCTGCTCGGTCGCGTAAATCACCCACAGGCCATTTTCGTCTACAGCCAAATCAATGTCTGATTTCCCTCCCCAGCGGTACGGAGACGTGTCGTGGTAGTTGGCGTTGGCTATGATGGCCTCGCCGCTCTTGATGCGAGTTCGCAGGTCAAACTTGACAATGTTGCGTGTGCGCTCCTTGTTGAAGAAGAGCGCCCCGTCGTAGACCACAAAGCCCGTTCCATCAACGCGATGCGGGAGCTTGTAGGTCGTCGTTGGCCTTCCAGCGACAAAGTCTTCTTTGGATGAGTATTCGGTCAAGGTGTCCGTGCGGTAGGGTGTCCAAGGCATGTAGTAGATCTTATCCGAAGCTTGAAGAGGGTCTTTGCACCAAGCTCCGGACTGGTGGTCCGATTCAAAGAGATGCTCGCTCTGGTACACCCTCCGCAGAAGCCCTGGGCACAGGAATACTGAGGAGCCAAAAATGGGGAAAGACAATTACAGAGTTACATTGGCAGGTATTAAACAGACGAATCAGAGACAAAATTGAACAAGTTTAAATCTGTGTTAAGATGGGCAGTTTTAGAAGAAAAGCAGATAAAAAAGATTTGTGTGAAGAACACTGATAGTTAGAATTGTTTGGATTTTATTACTAAAATTAAACAGAACACAATCACTAATAAAAAAATACCCAACCCACAATGAGCCTTTTCATTATTTCCAACAGTGTCTCCAGTGCAGTGAGCGCTGCTTTGCTTTCAATTACTTACTGTAGTCTTCAGCTGTTACATATGATACTTCGACTACAGTTACCGGACCCCAGAGGCAAGTAGTTACAATGTGTCTGAATAAACTGGCTTTGAGTTTGGAGGGAGAGAAGAGTAAATGAAGTCAGGGTTATCTCTGCTGACTTAATGCGGAGCAGAAACGAGTCAGAAGTCACCGATGGAACTTACCCGAACACCACTAACTCGCCCACATAAACACACAAATTACCATTTGGGTTCCCTTCAGTTTCAGTTACACTTCGCACAACGGCTTCTCTTCACATCCAATTAGATACTGTGCCAGGGAAGAAAATAGGTTTTATTCTTCTCTTTCATGAAAGCACCCCAGTGGCACTTCTTAGTAAACAGCATTAAACACATAACCCCTCCCCCAACCTAAAATTTTTTTGATACATAGCTGCACTTCAATTATTGGCCAAGGTAGAGCTTTAGGAGAAAGAAAACAAACTAAAGCGACATCATCTGTGTAATGATTGCCTGTCCATTATTTCACCTACATGACCGTGACATGATTTACAGCCCCACACACAATAAACTAATTATATGTAAACCGGTTTGTACTCAGATCTGATAAAGCCAATACAGCTGGAGAGGGTCAATGGTGGAAAGCTAATTTTAGTTCATTATGGATTATCATGGACTGAGGCAATTATAATTTTCTTTTCTTTCTAAGTAGATTTTATCTGCATACAGAATTACAACAACAACACAGCATAAGAGTTTAATACTGCAATTAAAATTGTACAAACAATAACACATGTAACAACGAAAGCTAAAACAGCAGACGAAGGAGAAACACAGGCGGAAAAGAAGGCACAATTAAGAGCTTCCCCCACTTTCAACAGGTTTGCTCCAGAAGAATATCAGAAATAAAAACGATGTGTGCGAGAAGGCTCTCTCCGCTGTAACAGGCCAGCAGCCTGACAGTGCGCTGACAGCTTCTAGCCGTGGATCCATTGAGAGGTAAAAGCTGCGGGCTCCGTCGAGGAATAGACAGGGAAGAAAAAACAAAAAAAACACAGACGCTTCTTTCCCTTGTAATCTCCTAAGATTAAACATGTTGTCTACCTGCAGGTGAAAATGTGGCGAGATGCGTCCCGTTGACATACAGCCTCGGCACACATCTCAGCGGTGCTCAGCTAAACGCTAAGAGGGCCGTTTCTATGGTTGAGAAACACAAGATGCGCTGGGGTACAAGGTCAGAGTCGGCAAGCTTTGTTCTGACAGCACACTGGGCTCTATGGAGGTTGTAAAATATGCTTTTTTGTTGTTTTTAAGGATGCAAGAGATGGAGGAGTGAATGGAAGACATTAGAGGAGCGATACAAAGGCTCACATGGCTTTCATGGGGAACTTCACAAACCGTTACCACAGCAGCGCCCGTCGTATCGGTAAAACGTTTTTAACTCCCCTTTCACCTTCGCTGCTCGTTCTCGTTGCCTCTGGTTTCGCGATACGTCATTAACTAATGACTACAATGAGACAGAAAAAAATGCATTGCCTCGGCCACTTCAGCAGGCTTTATATGTATGGCGTCGTGCAAAAAGATAACGCGGCGCAGGTATCGAAGCCAAACCCATTCCATTTCTGCGGTTTGGCTTCGATCCATCTTTATTGTTAACATCTGACAACGAACAAACTCTCCAGGTCGTGTAAAAAGGTAAGACTACAAACACGGTACAAAGCTCCTGGGGCACAAGTGTAGCTTTAGCATATGTTTTGCAGCATCATACAGTGCTGATAAGGTAAGAATGCAGCTGCTATGATTTATCCCTAGTATTGACTCTTTTTAGTCCCTGAAGGTTATAGTCATCATCATGTTAGAGCTATAATGAAAAATGCTGACAGCTTACTGGACAAGCTATTGATCAACCTGTATAGCCCTCTGCTTTAATATTATGCAGCTGATAACGCAGAGCTGGAAGAATTTTCAGTTATTACAGGGAATAAAAACACGCCGGGGTTATGAGATTTCAGCAGCGAGGAGGTTTGCGATGGCTTGGATGTCAAAACCCGTGTGGTTGATACTGCTGATGAACAAGAAGTGAAGGCACGGGGTCAGAAGGTTAATTAATGTTTTGGACGCTGCTGTACATTAAATTCCCTAACGATGTTTCATGGAAAAACCGGATATTCCCCATGAAATGCATGTTGAGCCACAGTAGCGAACAACACAATGGTCCTACAAAAAGTTGCCGTAGCGACCCGTCACCGGCAAATAGCAAGCGGGTGCCCAAATGGAAATGCAAGATGACAAAGACAAAGAAAAGTTGTTGGTATTTAGTTACCTTTTTGTTCCACTTCTATTTTTTTAGGCATGAAGGGGAGAGAGAAAGAAAGAAAAAATACAAAGAACAGGTTAACGTCGTGATCACTGTCTTTATTTCCCAGATACTCCAAGAGAAACATGGGTTAGTAGAAGAGGGACACACAAAACATTTCATCGTCAGTTGTTTCTTGTTTTTTTTAGAAAGGAGACAGCGTTGCGCCTCATATGAGCCTGCTGCAAAAAGACAGATTAATCAACAACTCTGAAATTGTTGTAGAACATGCTCTGGGTTTTTTGCACTGACGCCTGCACAGGAACAAAAAAACAGAGACATCGCTGTGGGGATGGGAATGTATGAGACGAGGCAGGGCTTTTAGCCATAAAAAACATTTCAACATTTTATCATTTATAGATGGTAAGTTTAAGCTTAATGCTTCTATCTGTTTAAAGCTTATCGTTAGAGCAGGATCAGGTGACCCCGACCCTGCCTTAGTTATGCTGACATAGGCTAGAACCCTTCCCCAGGTACAAACAAGGCAAAGGGTCATCCACTTCACATCATCATCATCGTCATCAACTACCAACAAATCAACCATATATACCTGTATTTACCTGCACATATACAGCTCTCATTCACCATGCTGGTTTTTCAGCATAAATATGAAAATCCTGTAATAATAATAATAATAATAATAATAATAATATAACGTATAACTATCCGCTGTGACTTGAAAACACTTGTTTTTAGAAATAAACCACAAGAAAGGAAAATGTATTCTTATTTCCATTAAGTAATCTACTCTAAAAACCAATAATCCAACATTCAACCATGTTAATCTACTTAAATTCTCCACATACAGCACAATGTGCAGCATTTCTGTTTAACTTAAGTAGCTTCTCTTAGCTTTGATTTTTGTAATTTGGCACTATATAAAATGCAATTGAATTTTTCTCCAGTCATATAAAATGTTTACATATTGTAGACTTTTTAAAATTTTATGATACTTAGAAACTTCTGAATTCTTCAGAAATGTTTTGACCATTCTCAAGTTTGTTCAAGCTAAAATAATCTGTCCAACAGTTGAGCCACTGCAAAACACCACACATTGATTTAGCTCCTAAACTAATAATCAGACACTCATAACCTGAACAGACTGATGACAATAATGATGATTACCGTATACAATTCCTCCCCTTATTCAATGGGATGCAGTAGATGATGTAAATCATTCTAAATTGACCGGTGCGACTGTTATTAGATTATTATAATGGACGACGTGCTGGATATTGATTTCACTTGGACTGAGATCGAGATTTAAATCTGCATAAACACATTCTTATTGACGCACACTTGAAACATTGACATATTTCCAAACACGTTACCATTTGCACAGCAGACAGAGAGCAACGTTAGTATTAAACTGGAGTTTTATTAGTGGTCATCAGTGTTGAGGTAGCTAGACGACTAAGTAAAGGAATAATGTGTTACAGCACTACTCGTTACTTTAAAAAAAAAAAAAGTGCTTATGTTACTTAATTACTCTCTGGAGTAAGTAACGCACTACCTGTTGCATTACTTTTGCATTACTCTGTAAAATGGCCTGATTATCAGTTAATAATAAAACCCTACAGCTAGAGTCTCACGCATTAGCACAAATCCCTATCCTAATGAGGACATATATACAGTCTTTCTTTTAATGCAAAGCTGACAACAAAATCAATCCACTGAGATTCTACTGTAGAAATTGAGGCTACAATACTAATGCTGACCATCACTGCCTGTTTTGAAGATCAGCCTCAGGCGGCTGGTCTGGGGTCAGCATACTTTCAGCTTTAACATCATTCTGGGTGTTTGGCTAGTTTTGTGTTAGCATGCTATCTGTGGAGATCTTTGCGAAGAACTGAAGTTATGTTAGCAGTGCAATGCAACTGTGGCTGTCTTGGACGCAGTTTGCATTTACTGTCACACCCTTGTTCTTTTGCGCCATTAAAAATGAAAAGCGATGCCCTTAAAAACTGAAATCAGGTGACTGTAGTGCAAGTGTGAAGAAAGAAACATGCCTGTGCTGCTGTAAAATGTAATCTGATTGTAGCTCATTGTAGCCTGTTTCACCCAACACTGGTGGTCACCTAGCATGTTCAAATTTAGTATTCTCAGCCTTTCTATCTACCCAAAAAATATAAAAATAAATGATTTAAATAATAAAATTAAAAACCTGCTAGCAAAGAGATGCTAAATCACACAGAAGAGCTAAGCAGATCAGCAGAACCAAGTGATTAATTCACTCCAAGAGATCTCTCTCGCATTAGCATTATCCACTGTGAATAATAACTCCACATACTTCTGACTTCAGCTTCATCACGGTGACTTCAGGCAGGAAAATATGTTTCTCACTGATCTGCTTCTGTTACTCAATTCAAACGTTAAGTAGCTCATTTCAAATTTAAAGTAAATTTATGTAGCATCTCGTCTTCAAGTGGGAGCTTGAGTGACCTATTTTTTTTTAAACATGACTCCTGCAAGAGTAAGGGAAAAGTAAGTTTGCAGTCTACATCTAAACAAGCACACCGAAAGCCTGCTGAAAACAAACTACTGAGCCTATTACATCTTAACTCTCTATATAATTCTTTTTTTTCGGTGAAGTGAACAAGCCTTTTATGTCAGACATGGCGTTTTGTCAGTCTCCTTCATTCGCAGTTGGTGTTAGCATCCACCCTGTGCGCCTGCTCCTGTCCCTTCCCCTTCAGTAATCCCGGTTCTAATAAGAGAGGATTAACCTCTGTTACTAGGGCTTACAAGAGTCCTCTCCTCCAAATGGAGAGTGCAACAGAGTGAGGTATGGAGGTCAGTGGGCAGGTGGGGTAAAGTTTGAAAGATGGGAAAGTTATTAGAGGAGAACAATATTAATGCAAGGCACTGAGCCAACGAAAGGGAGAGAGAACGAGGATGTCGGGGGACGGAAAGAGCACGAAGGAGAGGAAAACAACGGGGAGGGGAGAGGCTTGAGCAAGTCGTCCGTGTTTGTCAGATCATAAACTGGTACAGCGCAGCACCTCATTAACAGAAAACGCTCCAGCTGTCACTGCAACACAACAAGTCCATACCAAGCGCGAGCAACAATTGCTTCGGGCTGCATGTGAATCGCTGTTACCGACACCCCAAATTTGCCAATAACTCTGAACAGCATGCGGACCCCATAGATCAAATCAAAGTAAACAGCCAAACGCTACCCGATCAAAGCCTCCTCACCTCCCGTGAGCAATGGCCACACAACGGGGACCGCGGGGAGGCCGGCGTTTCTGATTGAGCGATCGCTAACAGCGGCGAGGCGAGAGGAGGGTAATGATCTAAAGAAAAAGGCATTAGTGGCGGGGATGTGAGAAGCAGTATACAACGCAATCACCGGGGGAGACGGTGTGAGGAGGGAGTAAAGGATGTGGATGAAATCCCTGACGAGGAAATGCGCCACTCCCCGGGCGAAGTCCAGCACGGCGGCCCTTTCGCTCGACCGGACGACACCGCCAGATGCAACAAGGTCACCCATCAGAACGCTCGAACCAATTTGTCCTCGTTGTGTCGACTCGTGTTTCACCGTAGACACTACAGACTGAGATATATACCTGCGATATGTGGCTTGGACATACTCAGTCACACACACGCAAGAGAAGCAGCGGGGAAAAGCAGAGATGGAGAATTGATTCATTTGAAAAGCTTCTTTACTCCACCGCACCACCCCCATTGTGACCTTAATACGATTTTGGTCACGGCTGTCACTGAGTCACTAAAAAGCACTTAGCTCTCTCATCTCTTTCTTTTCTCTCTCCCTTCTCCTCGCCTTTTTTCCTCTGTCCCCACTTTCACGTCTGAGGAACTATCAAAAAAAGTGCGCACAGATCAAAAAACATAAGGGTCCTTCCAGATGAAACACGGACCCGGCGTGGAGCCGTCGCATAAAAGAGGCCCTCGAGCATCATATTCATTGACTCGACAAAATAAAAATGATCCTTTGCCTGTACCCTATATCTGAAACATTTGATGGAGCCTTGTCCTGATGGCTTCGGAGGGCTATTCGTGAGTTATATACAGCGCTATGTGTCAGTATTATTCACTATAGTATCTGGTATTATTATGGCTTAAAAATGAAGCTTTTAACCATAAACTGTAGCCATGACTCTGCATTTTGATGGTCGAGCTTTTGTAGGTCTTTTTAGAGCCAGAAGTTACCATCTGTACCATGCTGGAGTGCTCAGCTTTCAGCCAGCTAACTTGATTAGCAAGCAGCAGCAAACTGTATGGGGTAGACTTCTAGTGCTAGGTAGCAGACTAAGAAAGCAACATTATATTTCTGTCACCAAAACAGAAGCCCAAACTTCTTGGATGGTCTATGCCACACAGCGTGCCATGTCATTTGTCAGATTAGTCCGCGACACAGCAAACGCAGCTGAGAGGGCGAGTTCAGTGACTGGAATTAGAGGAGGTGAAGCCCAGCAGTCAGCACACCAGTCAATCAGGTGGCCACGGACGTAAACTTAAGCCTTAACACTATCAAAACTGACGAGTTATTTAAAAAAAAATTCCTTCGCCATCCAGCTGTTATGAAGGGGGAAACTACCCATAGGGACCAAAGCTATTTTTTTTAAAAATGCTGCTAAGTTGGTTGTTTAAATATGGCCGTCCTAGCAGCTTGACTCCCTTTGTGTTAGAACATGGCTTCATTTTTTATCCGTTTTATTAAACTAATTTAAATGTCGTCTTGATGCACGCTCAATCATCCAGGTAAGTAAATCCCTCCAAGTTGATTCTGTTCATATGAACGTAGCTTTTTAGAACGTGACTTCTTCAGTCTCAGCTGACTGCAGGTTTCCCCAATCCTATAAACAGTGATCAAGGAATTGACCTCCCAGCCCAGTGTTCTTTCAATGATGCTAGTTTCAGTTACTGTGCAAATGTACTGTTTATAAGGTTGGGGAAACCTGCAATCCGCTGAGCACTGAATGTCATTTATATGCTTACAGTTGGGGAGATAATAATTTGATCCGTTGCTCAATTTGTAATTGTGCTCACTTTTTATGGTAGTTTTATTTTAATCAACCAAAAATCCAGAAAAAAACATCACCTGTTGGCATGGGCTTGCCAAAAGATAAAACTCTATCTGAGATAAATGTCCTTTTTTTTAAAATGTAACATGTTGCCTCAAACAGCTACATGCTGGCATACCTGGAGGAAGCCCAGTGCAAGCAGGATAATCTTTTAGCCACAGAGAAGCATGGGTGGAGCAGTTTGAGGTTGCAATGCCTAGCTTTAGCACACCTCAATGCTACTCACGCACTTAACCCTATGTATGGCTTTAAAAGATGCAGTTTATCGGGGACTCCCTGTTTATCTTTCAAAACATGCCAGAGTTTTTGGGATATAAACTTCACCTTGAGCTATGTAACTGTAACAGCTGAACATTGTGCAGTCAGTGCAGGTTAATGTTTAAGGTTAATCAGTCAATGCTCTGCCACTAGGTTAAGCCAAAATCCACCCATTAACTTTCTTCCGCTTACCCAATGCAGAGTCAGCTGTCACAGGCCACAAGGGGAGGTAGACCCTAGACTGGCTGCCAGTCTATCACAGGGCTAAACCATACATTTAGACCAGAGACTGTAGCTGTAGCCATGCTTTCATAACATTACAGGAACGCAAAAGGCAAACTTGATCATCTAATCACGGCGATGACGTCACTTTGCGGAGCATGCATGCTAATGCAACGCACCGCCGTGGGTTGGCCATTTTGCTAACAACCTCCCCTCCTCCCTCTAAATCCCCCATTGGCTACAAATGAGGGCAGCAGCTGTTCGTAACAATGAAAAACTTAAAGGAAATGCAATAAGGTTTTTGCTTGTGTGCATATACATATTTCAGTTTTGACAGTTTAGATAATATGATTATATGCACCCCGTCGCTCAGCAATACCATACCCTATAAAATTCAATTTTAAAGCCTCTGTGTAATACAGTCCTTACTTTATTTTTTTCCCCCACAAGATTTCAAGTATAATTTCCACCTGACAGGTTGCTGTGCAGACCTCTCACAGCCCACGTCCTGCAAACGGCGAACAGCTAACAATGGGGATCTTTAGCCGCTGCGAGCGCATACACGCTGTCATGTGAGCGGCAGCTGTATGGATTTTCATTTGAATAATTAATGCTTCCCAATTTCACACTAATGGTTGAGAGGTATCAGAATGGTATCATTAGCCACTAATAGAGATTCATGGCAGAATGGCAGCAATATTTTTTGCAATACGCCCCCCCTCAAACACCCCACCCCGACACACTCCCGTTCTTTTCCCCCCCGTCTGTCTCAAGCAGGGAGTTGCAGAGAGCAAAACCCTCAACTCCATCCCATCAGCTTTTTAATTAATGACACAAATTACAGGGCTTTGAATAGCATGTGCCTAAGGATGGGGGAGGACACGCAGGCGGCCATCTCTCTTTCTCTGAATTCTCTCTTCATCTCTCTCATTTTTTTCCTATCCCTTCCCTCGCCAGGCTCATGAGTCTCCCATACCATCATTACAGGTTCCATTTCTCAACAGCCCTCTTTTTTTTTTTTCTTTCAGCCACTTGTCTGCTCTCTTTGTGCTTCCTTCTGGTACTTATTCAATCTCCTCCCTAGCGTCTCCTTTCTGTCTCCATCGCTTTCTGCCTCCCTCCTACTGGGAAGCAGCTATGCCGTCCTATAACCTTGACAATGCAGGATGCTGTGCGCGCGCGCGCGTCTGTCTCTCTTTGAGGGACAGGTGCAAGGACTTGGCGCTCATCCAACCTGCTATCCACGTGGGACCGACCGACGGAGGGAGAAAAAATTTAAAAAAAAATAAAAACAAGGGAAGGCTCAGCAAAACAAAATTAAGTACATTTTTATGGAACATAGCAGCAACTGGAGCAGAAATAACCTAATTGCACCTCCTAAAATACGTCTTGATTTTCAAGGACCTTGAAATTATGGAGGAGAACAGCGGGGTGGAGGTGGGGGTGGTGGGGGAGATTGTGGAGGAGAGGCAAAAAATAACTGTAGTGTTTAGTCTGGTGTGCGGCTGGACGCGGAGGAGCACCAGCGAACAAAGAAAGGGGGAAAACAAAAAAAGCTTTGATTAGTAGGGTGATCATTAAAAAGGAGAGACCCCCTGAAGAGACCGATCTCTAATTAGTAATGTATCCTCGACACTTGGCACCCCGGCATCTCTTCAGACACATGTGCGCGAGTGAGTGTTTGTGTGGGGCTGTGTGCAGTGGGTGGGTTAACACTGAGATAAAAGCTTTGCTTGTGTTACATAAACGGGTGTTTATGAACATTTCTGCAGCTCTTTCGGCGATTGTGCATATTATTTTTTTAAAAACAACATAAAAAAGAAAGGCAGCGATGATGCTGTATGTATGTCACTGAGCAAAAACAGCAGCTGCTACAGCACAGTAACCTGATAGATTACAGCAGCTTATTCAGCTATTAGTGGGGGGAAACAGTTTCCACATGTCCAGATTCACCCCTTTAACACGGCCATTTATCCACACCGGTAATCACCGCTTCCCTGTGCAATTATATCGCCTCTCAACTGGGAACATCATGGGGTTTTTTTTCCAGGGGATAATCCCACCCGTAGAAATGCCATTTTCTATTTTATGTTTACCTTTTAACCACCGTGTTCAGTAGATATCAGGCAAACTCTGTTTTAAAATTAGTGGATATTAATTTCATTTTCTGTACAACTGCATTTGTTTAATAATAAAAATATTTGTAGTATATATAGATATATAAACACAAGTTTGTTCTAAAGATCTATTAAGCCTAGACTAATCTCAGTTGCAGGCAACGATAAGAACAGCTGGAGACCCATCGGCGAGTGTTGTAGTCGGTCCTTTTATACCACTTTGGGGGAGGCCTCTTTACTAGTTCCATAGGAATACTGTGGGGATTAAGAGAGTAAGAAGCAGCCAGGTGCTGCTAATCAATCCCCTGGATTAACTGATCATCAGCAAGTGTGAGCACCTCTGTAAAAGCATAGGTTTTGGTAGTTTGTTGCTCTGGAGCATTTAGACGTGCATTAGCACAATGCCAAAGAGGAAATAACCGATTGCTTCCCATCAATGTGGGAAGTGTTATAAGACCAAGACTTCTGGAACAGAAGGAATCAGCACCTCCAAATCTGAGGCCATGGTCCTCAGCCGGAAAAGGGTGGAGTGCCCACTCCGGGTCAGGGACGAGACCCTGCCCCAAGTGGAGGAGTTTAAGTATCTCGGGGTCTTGTTCACGAGTGATGGGAGAAGGGAGTGGGAGATCGACGGACAGATTGGTGCAGCGGCTGCAGTGATGCGGACGCTGTACCGGTCTGTTGTGATGAAGAGAGAGCTGAGTGTAAAAGCGAAGCTCTCAATTTACCGGTCGATCTACGTCCCTACCCTCACCTACGGTCACGAGCTGTGGGTAATGACCGAAAGAACGAGATTGTGAATACAAGCGGCAGAAATAGGCTTCCTCTGAAGGGTGGCTGGCCTCTCCCTTAGAGACAGGGTGAGAAGTTGGAAGCGGAAGAAAATGGATGGATGGATGGACTTCTGGAACAATGGTTGTTGGACAGATGAGACCAAAGGTGAGATGACTGACCATGTGCCAACACAGCATATCAGCACAAACATCTCAAAGCGACCATGGTGGTTAGTCATGGTGGTGGAGGGGTGATGATTTTGGTTGGCTTTGAAGCCACAGGACCCGGACACCTCAAAGCATTCAGAGAGCGTGACGTCAACTTTGGCTAAAACTGACTCATGCAACAGGACAATGATCCCAAGCATAGCAGCAAATCTCCAACAGAAGTCCAGAAAGCTTCATACTGGCTCAAATGCTGTGGTGGAACGTTAAGACAGCTGTGTACAAATAAATCCCCGCAAACCTCAAATTAACTGAAGGAGCATTGTAAAGAAGAGTGAGCCATAATGTGGTGTTCCTACATCTGCAAAGTACCAGATGATTTTTAAATGTCCTGGTACATGAGGGCTTGAACTTGCACGAGGGTGTACCTTCTTTAAACCACAAATATATATTCCTATGAGCTTGTATTTTCTTTTCATTGTTAATATTAGTTTCAAGTTGTGTGGAACTTTAAAATGCATCCTTTAAAGCTCATTTTCACAAACTGAGACAGAAATCTCTACTTGAGTTGCACATTCATCCATCACACTTTCCAGTTTTACTCCTCTGAAGGGTTTTACCCTGAGTTTCATTCATGGATTATTCAGAGCTGAATTTATGGATTTTTTTTTTATACGACATTTATTTAGTTTTCTAGACTGTGGACAGTAGATTGATTTAACAATTGATCCATTTTAAAACAAAATAAAACAAGAACTTTTCTATGTATTGTCTGCAAACCAGCACATAGTTGGTTGAATAATATCTCATGTATGCATTTAATAATAACATGTATATATTTCAGAAAATCTAACTTTACCCTGCTCTCTTTCTGGATCCAACTAAAGCTAAATTTCTCTTTTTCACACCAGGCATTTGGAATAGTCGCAACAACAAAATGCTACTATGTTTCTAATAATATCAACTATGTCTTTGTGTCCCACTAAACTGCCACAGTGTGACAGGAAGCCAGCATGAACACCCTAATTGGATGGATTCGATAAACGGTAACCCCCCCCCCCAAAAAAAATAGCAAGAAGTTTCTGACCAATCAGTGCGAATTCAGGCCACTGCACCAGTGTGAATCTGGAGTGTGAGATATGTGGCAGGAAGTCACAGTCGTCAAAGCATACTGCGTGGGCTGGGGAGTGGTCAGCCATCACTGAGTGATGAGATGACATTACAGGGCTCCTTCACACATGGGAGGAAGTGGAGCTGTTCGCCCAGGTGGTAAGATTAAAAAAAAAAAGGTGTCTGAACAAGCAGTCTAATGCTCGCTGGCATTTCAGCTGGGAGTGAAGAGGGTGTGGTTTGGTGATGTATCTGCTGTCACAGTACTGACTCCCACGCTGGACCTTATGAACGTGGACTAGAGAGCTCAAGGGCGAAACGCCACTGAACTTCCGTACAATCTGCTAAGTAGATTTACAGATAGCATCTAATGGGGCGATCTACTCTTCAAGAAGCTTAAATGTTGCTGCGAGATTATCCGAGGGAAAGAGAGCTGACTGGGTGCTTGTGAGGGAGAGCGCTGACGGTGTAGGAACGCCGAGCGCGAGCAACTAAATCAAATCAGATTTGTGCCTCGACATCACCATTTCTGTTATTAATGATCCAAAATCCTTACATGTATAGCGAGATCACAGCAGCGAGCCGCGCACCCTGCTGAGACGCGGACTCCTGGTCACACAGGTGGTGTTTACTTTAGGTGTAACCGCTGCATTACAGACTCTGCAATCACGCGCATTATGCCCAGGCTGCAGTGTAAGCGAGAGCCATGTGTACAGCATCGATTTCACAGTTTAACCTGCCAACAGTGAAGGATAGAGACTGGTAGCAGGTGCTGGGTAAAACTTGCCAAAACAATCTACACCATTATTCAATTACGGGCCCCCAGAACCTGTTAGGTGTGTTGTTATCACTGGCGAAAAGAATTAAAAACCAATTAGGCAAGTTTGAAACGAGAAAAAAAAACAAAAAGCGAATGGATGAATAAATATGAGAAATTACACCGCAACTTTACGAGGCGTGAGCTCCGGGATTACTGCGCCCCCAATCAAACGAAGGAATCGATTCCATGATTGTATGTCCTGGCTTAGCTTCCAAAGAGTGAGCCGTATCTGACAGGGCTGAGCTGGATCCCACTGTGAGAGGCAGGATTTTACACTGTCCTTATTAGCTGCAAACAGTGGGGGGAACCAGTGGCTTATGTATAGCAACAGACTGCCAGCAGGTTTTTCCTCCTTTGTTCTTCCACTCTCTTCTTGTCTTCTGCCTTTCCGTTTCAGCTCGTCTGCCGAGCACAGTGAAGTGTAAGTTTTGCAAAGTGAACAGAGCAAATACATTTCCCTCATATCCCCTACTTCATCTTTTGTTGCGTTTGTGTGTGTGTGTGAGGGGCAGGTGGTGGGAGGGTAAGGGACACGATCGCCTGCCTGGATCATCGAAACTACACAGAAAGATACATGTAATTACCAAAAGAGTGCAGTCGATGTGAGGGGAGGAGGACAAGGAAGGCAACCACAGGCTGTCAACGGCAGAGCACTGCAACACAGGTCGGAATCTTGTGCGACAAGACGGCGAATATGACGGGCCCGCTGAGGAGATCTAAGCGCTTCATTACAGCCGAGGAAGGAGCAGTGGGTGTGTAGGAGGGAGACGCAGTTGTGTTGACCTCTCATGAGCTCGGCCTTCGGGAGGAGTTGTTAAAGTGGAAGTTGCACCGAAAGAAAGACGGAGCGAGCGAGGAAAGAAGGCTGTAATAAGGCACGATGAGAATACGCCTGCATCTCTCCGCTTAGCTGCGGAAAGTCAAGGTGAGAGGGCGGGGCGGAGACAGATGTCAGCCATAAGAGCGCACTCGTGTTTATGAGTCATCATAAAGGGTCAGCGCGTCACTTGTGCCCGAAGTCAGCCTTGCTAATATGTAAATTGCACAGAGGGGCGTGTGCAATCTGCTGTGTTGCAAAAAGAAAGAGTCGTCGGGCAGATTAAAAATTAGTCATGTTCATGGGATTCTGTGATGAATTCCTGAGGTAAATACAAGCGCATGCTATTAAGCTTTATTTAGTAAGAGCTTAATATTTCAAATGCAATATGTATAAATTCCTTTTTTATTGTTTCACCTTTATGTCAGCGCTGCTTTCCCACCCTCATCGTTCAACGCGGTGCCATTTCCTCATCCAAGAAACTCGCAGCTCATATCGAATAATTATCCAGACAGCAGCTCAAATGAAAACATGACGGATCGCGCCGCGCGTGCCACAGCGCCAGCACGGGCAAACACTGGCACCCTCGACGGTAATTGTTCTAACATTTCTTCCATTACAACTGATGGAGCGGGTCGAATCGCAAATTAATAAAATCAATATTGTATCTGCAACATGTGTCCATCGATTTGGCACAGCCCTCCGCTGTTATTGACAGCGGATCCAATCGCACAATCTCGCCGGCTTATAAAGATGTGGAGAGGACGGCGGTAATTTGTCCTAAAAGGAAAAAGAAAGAAAAAGAAGCTCCTCAAGCAGAAAACAGATAAAAGCTGTCAGCGAAGGTGGTCGGGGAGAAGAGAAGGGGCAGATGAGACTCCGGAGTGAGGGAACAGAGGTGGCAAATAAAGGGAGATAGAGTGGGAGGGGTGGGGGAGGCCAGCGAGAGGACTTAAAGGACGAAATGTTAGAGAAAGTGAAGGTAAAAAAAAGGAGTATTAGGATTGAGAGGGAGAGCTTGTCAGTGGAATACAGAGAAAGAGGAGTTGGAGTCATGGGTGGCTGCTCCTCTTATTAAACACTCAAATCCTTCAGTCAGTCTCAGGAACTCGGTAAGGAGACTTGTGTTAAAAGCCGATCCACAATTGAGCTGCCATGTCTCTATCCATACCTCATTTCCAATTAACACACAAACCACTTCAATCTATTGTGCTTTTTTTTCCCTCATCCTCCCCATTGAGACTTATTTTCGCAAGACACGTAGCCATAATCAAACACGTAAGCATGACACACAAATGTGAAGAAAGCACTTTCAGTGTGATTCAGTCCAGCCAAAAGGTTCTGATTGATTCATTTGGGAGGTGTGAAGAGAGTCTACCGGGCCGTCACAGATGAATTCATTCATATCCCGCGACCGAATCCGTTTCAAATGCGTCTCCAGTGACCGCTTGTGATTACACTTTGCTTCCACACTCAATATACAAATAAACTGCTACATGACTGCTGCCATGTTTATGCATTGCCAGCAGAATTCTCAATCTTATGGCCATATCTGGGAGCGATCCATAGTTAAACCACACAAGGTGCCTCGGTATTCCTCCCTCGTGGAACCCTAATAGGAGTCCTGGGTATTAAAGCAATTAAGCTGCAGAAACTGTTTTACAGCATTATGGGACTGCAGTCAAGTTATGAGTTATGCTTTCTTTTCTTTTTACTGTTTAATGTTTTCTCTTACTCAATAAGTTTAACTTAAAGAGATCACTGAATGAAAATGCCAATGGGTCCTGAGGGTATTGCAGAGTTTTCCATCACCTTAGGGGACAATTGCATGTGTTACAGGGATCCAGACAGGACAGGAAAACCCAGCTTCTGCATTAGACAGCAGCTTTTTTACAGCATAATATATGGAGCCATAATGTGTGTGTCTATTATTTTAGAAATCTGACACCAATAGAATAAATTGGAAGTAATTGGAAAAGGATGGGATGGGGGTGGAAGTTCTTATGTTATTTTCCATGCTGTTCAAGCATGTGGAAAAGGGCAAAAATAATTTCAGTTCCCATCGAACTGGAGGTCAATTACATTGCACCACTGGGAAAAGGTCCGGCTGAAAACAATGCCTATGTGTTGGACAAAAGAACGAAAAAATGACTACAACCTACACTCGGTGGACTGGAGTAGCAACAATGTAAATTAAGCAACGGACATAATCATGAGGAAGAAAACTGCCATGTCCATCTGAGTAGTCAAATAGAGCAAGAGGTAACTAATCTTGTTTCTCTATGAGTGACACTGGATGACCCATCTAGGACTGTGTGCTACAGGCTAATTTCAAAGAATCAGGCCAGTGAATCATCAGTCACTGTCTCTGACTTGCAGCTTGATTTTCAACTAAAGAGGAAAAACAAGCCACAAGTTTCTTGCAATAAACCAGTGTAGCTATTAAGCAATGCAGGTATTGTAGCCCTTGAGGACTTGTGCTGTCTTTGTGTTTAAAATGTTAGAATAAAACTCATTTGCTAGCAGTTACTGTGTGTTTTAAGAATTACCCAAATTAAACACACACACACACATAGCTGAGATCTTACTGACCAGTAATAACCCAACCGACATAAAGCCCATACCTTAAAGCAGGGGTGAGAAACTAGGACTGTTGTGGAGGGCCACACTCAAGTTCTGCTGAAAATAATTTTCCCTCTTTATTATCTTATTGGTAATCACATTAATAATAATAGAAATGATAATTATAATAAAGTTGACTTGTACAGCACTTTTCAAAACTGGCGTTTTTAAATGCTTTCCGTGCGGCGCTCCACAACAGTCCCAGTTTCTGATGTAGCCCCTTGGTACAAGTGCCCACCTCTGCTAAAGCCTTTCTCATGATCTTGCACATATTTCAAGAATCTAGCTGCCTCATGGTCAAAATGGTAAACTAGTGAAATGCTTGAGTTGAAAAGGTTGAAAACTTGAGTAGATGCAAGTGTGACGGACCCAAAAACTGATTGAAAGTGTGCTACTGTTCATTGCAGTGGCTTTATCCTTGTTAGTATCCCAAGACAATGACACCTAGGAAAGACACTGGCACTGGGTGACTGAAATAGCATAATGTGCATATTACAGTGAGGAATAAAAAGACCACAGACAAAAAGGGCTTTCACTTCACAACATGAAAGCTACTGTCAGGCCCACTACTGAGGGAACCATGTAAGGACATCAAATGTTAAAAAATGGCTTTGATTTGAATTACTACAACTCACTTCAATGCAGCCGCTGTAGACTACACAGCTAAATGTCCATGACTAAATATTTCCCCCTTTTTTTGAGAATCAGGATTTTTGGCAGGCGTAATTATTGTGACTTTGGTGTTCCACTTCAAAGTTCATTAAAAAGACAATAGCAAAGGTCATATGGCAATGTCCATGCCACTTCCTTTAGCCTCGCCTGGATATCCTCTCAGCATGCTCATCCTGTCACCCCATGCTGATCCTTCCATTCCCTGCCCAAATGTTTTCACTTAGGTTATGTTGCAGCCTGACAGTGTTTTTCACCTGCTGCACTAATTAAATCATTTTTATTTACCCCCTTCAGAGATGCCTCACTAGTCTGAACATTAGCCGGCGTCCACTGAGCTGAACTGAACTGAGAATGAGTACTTTTCATTTTGATGAAAGTCGAAACGGCCTTTCTTGCTGTGATGGAAATAGAGACTTGAGATCATCAGACATGATTCCTCAAAGATATTAATGCGCTTTGAACCGAGGGAGCTGATGGGAAGGTTGTGACAAGCGCAATTTAAAAAACAAGAGAAAGCCTGAATGCGTTATCGGATATATGCCTTACTCTGTTTTGGAACAGCAGCAGCATTAACAGGTTGACAAAAACACTGATTAAAAGTTCAAAAATGATTTGCTTGTTTCTACTTTTATAAATTGCACGGCTCCAACAACGCCACTCGGAGTTAAATAAGTGTAAACTGTAACACTGTTGATCTAACTGATGCCACATGGAATTAATACAACGCAGGAAGCGTTAATCACCTGTCAGTTATAACAAAGAGACGGCTTGATAAACAACAGCGCTGCATCAGCAGGTAGCGTTCCTCTAAACTGATAAACTGTATTATTTTTCACAGGTAAGCAACACTGTCATTCACATTTCCTGCGCTCTTGCAGGGTGTTATGTTTTCGGATAACAGAAACCATCACGCGTCTTCGCACCCACTGCCGGGTCCTAATCTTTTCCACTAGACTGGATGACACATTTGAGATATTTTTGTATTTCCGACCATTACTGATGAGGCGCTGTTGTTAAAAGGAAATGAGAATGGGCAAGAACATTAGGAGAGCTGGGGAATACGTACTGTAGGGCACACATTCATACTGGACTTCCAGGTATTTGTAGGTTCCCGGGCACGGGTCAGGAAATACGTCTGGTCCTGCCACAACAGCACACTGGGTCCTGTTGTTACATCTGAAAGCAAAGAAAAGTCATTCTGTTAAAATAAATAAATAAGTAAAGCATTAGATAATCACGTCCTTGTGAATGGCCACAATATACAGTGGCACATTAGTCAGACATTTAGTGTGTGGTTAATGAACTTTAAAGCACTTTATTCCGTAGAAGAGATTAAGACGATCACAAAGCTCCACTGTTTATGAACTTAACTCATCTACTTTTATGCCTCGAATTCACGGGATACATTTATTTTAATTAATTTATTTCTATTTTTGGATTGCTCGGAGGGATTGCTCGCAAAGACTGACAAAATACCCCTCGCGATGACATCATGATGTCACTGAACCTAGAGACTACACTAACACAAAGTCTGTTACAAACTGGAAATATGAATGGAAGCAAACAAGGGCGGCTTAATCAATCAGGAAATGAATTCACACGTTTATCTGTTTCTTTATATTTATCTATAACTCCTATGGTTCAACTGCCGTTTCTAAAAACACAGAATTTTCAGTGATTCAAGTCAATCCAGACACAAAATATTTCAACTGTCTGATCGCTATTAGCTATTAGTGTTTCCACATTAATGCAAATTTCAGAGTTGATGTATTTTTCTTGTTGCATTTATATGTTTCTAGCCGTACTTTAGACCCCAAGCTACATTTTAACATAGATTCCTACGGTGTTTAATTCTTTACACTTCATCAAGGACTTCATCTACCTCTCATCCACAGCTAATTTTAGAATCACCCATTAGCCTATTATGCATGTCTCTGGACTGTGGGAGGAAGCTGGAGTACACAGAGGAAACCTACACAGGCACCGGGAGAAGATACAAGTCGCCACAGAGAAAGGCACCATTTAGATTTGAACCAGGAACCTTCTTCCTGTGATAGGATTGTGCTACCAGTGCACCTCATAGACTGCATATGTGGTGTTTTTCACAGCTAATATAATATATGCAATATCTCATACAACACATATGAGCAGTGACTAGTGGATAACAATACTGACAGGAGACTTGTTTAGATATGCTGCCCTAAATAAAGTGGAAGAGAGAGAAGATAGCTCCGACATGAAGTAAGGCCCCATAGGCTTCCATGTTGAAATTGCCACAGACAGCTAGCAGCATAACAGCTGGTGACTGTCTGCTAGGCAATGAGCTGATTTCACTCATGAACTGAACCTCTAAATTGTATTAGTGGTGATGATGGTTTGGGGAATTTTTAATTCAAATATCCAACAAATAACATGACTTGCTATCTGGTCATTTCAGTGAAATTTTAGTATTTATATATGATGTTTGTATATTTGCACATAACTGCATCTGCACAACACACCAATGTGCAGTATTGGGAAGGTTACTTTTAAAAAGTATTCCACTACAGATTACAGAATACATGCCCCAAAATGTATTTTGTAACGTATTCCGTTACATTACTCAATGACAGTAACGTATTCTGAATACTTTGGATTACTTAATATATTATCATGCTTTTTACAACTACATGAATGTACTATTGCTGTGTGATTTATTACTATTACTGAAGGTTACTCGCCATACCAATACTAACTAGATTTTAAAATCTTAATATAAAATGAGTAACAGTAGGGTGGACATTAGGTAAGGCTGCACTTTTTGCTGCGATCTCGTGTAGAAAACTATTCCACGCGTATATAAAACAGGTCTGCGGCTCCGAACCGTAGTAAAGGGACCTCTGGCTAATACGTCGGGTTCGTGTCAGGCTCGTAGCTGAAAACTAGCTTTACTTTGTTGTCTGGGTCAACTTTGCTAGCAAGAGACAGAGAGAGGCGCTGCTCCAATGGAACTTATTGTTTTGGAGGAAAACACGAACACGGTGTGCAGTCGAGTCTTAATAGCTTACTTACAACTGGGCTCATCAGGCACTCTTTTTGGCTGCAGTGGTTATTATTATATTTACATGCTTCATACATGCTATGCCTGTAACACTCTGCCTATTGCCTTCATATGAAATAATTTTTTGAACAATAATTTTTAATAATATTTCTTCACGTCATTATGCGGGCCGCAAGTAGAGGTGACATGGTCCGCGAGATGGAGACACAGGCTTTAGAGCCTCTTAATGCGTGTTTTGTTTGGGTTTCCACCGGCGTGGAATTACCAAAAATAGAGAGGGCATAGCCTAACATATGAAACAGGAAAAGACCGCCGTGTAATCCATTTATTTAAACAAAGTAACTGTATTCTGAATACCATCTTTTAAAACAGTAACTGTAACGGAATAAAGTTACTCATATTTTGTATTTTAAACACGTAACGCCGGTACATGTGTTCCGTTACTCCCCAACACTGCCAATGTGCTATGATGACAAACTTGCTAGCATTAGCCAAAAACACTCTAACGTTTTGTCTCACTATGGCCTCTTCTGGCCACAACGAAAGCAAAAATGACTAAATTGATACAACCGGGGCCTAAAAACTAGATTTCACAAAGCACTGTGTGATGCCACAGTGGCCACATCCACGTTTTGTATACAGCCAGCGCTTGAGAGACATGTTGTAAATGAATAATGATCATAAAGTTCAGTTTAATTTCGGTTCAGGTGACACAGTCAGGGGCAAATTCATCTTTCTGTGAAGGATTAGAGCGGGAAGTCACGGACTTACGACCAGGCTTCAACCACATACAGGTAACATTGTTATGACTGCATGATGGATGGTGGCAGCGGCGGTAGAGAGGACGGAGTAGACACAATCGACCGAGTGCGAAATCAGCTCCCACATAAAATGTAGGTCTTCATTAAAAAACACAATTACGGCGCCTGTGGTAGTCTCATGTGCCATTTTGTTTTTGGCAGTCATCAATCAAAGCCCCACTCCATATGCACGGAGAGCCTCTCGCCACACATAATAGCAACACTTATCTCACAACATTAACTCTTAAATGTTTTGACAGGTATCGATCTTTTCCAGCTCTGCATCTATTTAAAAAGTGAAGAAAAATAAGAGGATACGAAGGTGGGACAGGCTTCTGTTGAAAGCACCCGGTTGCATATGTGATCTTAGTGAGGCCCTCCTGCTCCGAGCTACAGTGTATACAGGATTCCCATTCGTCAAATCTATACTCGTTTACAGACCGCCATTATATTGCCATATATAAAAGGTATTTATGCCCCACCAAGGCCGTTCACAGCGTAAGTCTTGTGAAGGTCAAGGCAGGGTCTGACACAATGATTCATACACCACAATTAAAGGATTCTCTACACCTTAATTAACATTGATTGGCTGCTGACTAATCAATCGCACCAGTGACGGACAAGCAAAAAAGGGGCCCCATCTCATTTCGAGGCAGCCAAGTAATGAGATATGGTCTGCCGACTCTCGACTCGTGTGAGCTTTATGTGTTACGTGACCAGCTCCCACCTCCTTCCAACATCCGCCTCATCTTCTGCCGCTCGCCTTAGTTGACCGTCAGCACCATGAAGACTTAAACTGCAGTAAGCTCCAGTCGAACAATAAGAGGTCAAGCCTATGAAAGTGGGGAACAATTATCAGGGCTCATCTCTGTACCCTTATTCTTTACCATACTCTCTGCTTTATTCTACTTAGAGACCGGAGGATTTATAATCAGCAGGTTCAAAGATTATATATCAGAAAGAACTGCAAAGGAGATGGTTGGCAGAGATGCATCTAGCTAGAAGCTGGACTGGAGAGTGGACATTGCAACACATACACACATTTTTCCTAACTATATTGCACAGTAGCTGTTGTTGTGCAGAGTACTGAAGTACCGGGCTGATGGCGTCTTTGTACAACATCCTTTTAGGTTTACCGACGCTCCCTGAGAATTTAAGCTATGATCAAATCCGAAAATTTAATCATACAGTGGTTTATAATAACTTACTCTTGAGGGAATAAACATCGTAACGTGTATTTAATATTATTGCAAACTTAATCCCAGCCTTATCATCCATCTTGACCCAAATCCCTCTTATCAGTGATGTCCATGTTTTTAACCTACACACACAAATGCCTCCTAATCGGTGTTCCTATAGTGTCCTGAAGTCACCCGGACACTGAAAGGGAATAAGATATGGTGTGGAAAAATAATTACAATTAAATGTATAGATAGAGGGAGACAGAGGGAGAAGCTATCGACACCACAAAGACTTCACAACACCAATTATGGGTGTTAATCGGGATTGCGTCAGACAATTGGCACTGATTTGATCCTTGAACTACCAGTGGGAGGGGTAATAGAGTCAGTATGAGGGATGAATTTAAATATGTATAGGCGTATGTGGCTTACACACAGCATAGCTCACAGAGGGAAGTAAACAGCAGGTGGTATGAGCTGCTGCAGGTATCGCCTTGGAAGGTTTCAGAGGCAATGAGAAGCAAACGCATTCATGTGTAGGTTCAATGGACACATAAGCCCGCTACAGGGATGCAGTCCTTTCCATTAACCTGGCAGTATCTTAATGTGCTGGCTACATGTCTGGTCAATGGCACTCTGGTGACAGATCAGATTACTGAAGTCAATCCAGTCAGTTCTTGCAAAAAAAATGCTAACAGGAGCTGACGTTAGCTTGTTGCTTCAAGCTGTTTCTAGAAGTTTTTCTTAGGAGTGAATAAAACCCTAAAAACCCACTAAAAAAAACCGACTGCCCGCTTAAAACATATTTTAAAATACTCGACATAATTCTGAGTATAATATTTAATTTTTGTTGATATATTCCATGTGTAGCACTCATTTCATTGTCATCTCGTTTCTCGAAAACCCAAACAAACCTTAAACATTGTTCATGTATTCAAACTGTTATGTATTTAAGTGGTTATAACCTGTTACTGTGACGTCACAATAAAGTCATAATAAAATGAATCGGCTATAGTCAAAAAGCATCCCATGCCAATGTTCCTGTCAGGCTGAAAACCTACCGTCAGCTCAATCCGTCACGTCACATGACCTTTGACCTTGAAGGAGAGGTGAAAGATCATGTGACATGATATTTTAAATCTGCCTATGGCAATTTCTATATGTTGACAATACACAGCACACTTGTCAATTTGCAACCAATAAATCATTAAGTTGACCTTGGAGACCTTGAAGCCAATTTTAACAGACGGCTAACATGACCCCACTCTACACCCCGACGAGGTTTTATCAGAATTCATCCACTCTTGAGTCATTGGATGACACGGATGCGAACGCTGTTTTTACTTCAGACGTGTGAGCTGCGTCTATAAGCTACACTTCAAGAATTGTGAAATAAGCTAACCAAAGCGTGTGCGGATGCATTCACATAACTGCATCATTGCAGACGGCTCTCTCTGACTACCAAGACAACTATGAAAACACAGCTGCCGATTTAGGAAATCTCCAACCAGAACACTCCGTGTGTCATTTGATGTACTGTCCAATTTCCCACACGGTACACGGCGATGTGGAAGCACCTTCTTGGCTTGTTCCATGAATGTAGCGGGAGAGCGTGGGAATGATGTCACGAGGACCATTAAAGTTAAAGTGTTTCAACGTTTGAATGACAAAATGCCGCCATTGACAGACTGATGAAGGCAACATTACATACCGCGTGCCTGAAAAGGGCTTTAATGACACCAAATGACAAGGACTGCATCTGGATGTAATCATGTATGAGATATGATCTCAAAAAGACCAGAAGAAACATTTTGCTATTTGGCCTCCAACCACCGCATTTCTATCCACATTCCCGATTTCCCCTCCCTTATAGCTTTTTCCTCCTGTTCCCACGTCTGCTGTTTGTTATAACTGGCAGATTAGAACTCAGGCTGCCAGCTGACGAGGGGAGATGTGGCACAAAGCAGCAGAACCCTATGTAAGCACAAACCGTAATCACTATAATCGCCGGGCTGATCCCGCTGCTGCCTGTGACGACTGTAAGTGGGTCGAGTCCCCTTTGGCCCGCTGACCACCGACACAGGTCAAATAATGTATCAATGGATCAATGGGCGGATGGATGAATGGGTGAACAAACGAATCGATAAAAGAAGAGAGGACGGGGAAATGCAAAACAGATGGGGACGGTGCGGCCGCTGTCAAAGACAGACAGATTTGTACACGTTGGAGAGTAATAAAAGAGAACTGGTGTGCACCACTGTTCTCCTTTCAGAACTCAATTGATTTATATCAGGAGGGAAATACCAACCCGAGTGGAAGAAGAGAAAGGTTTGCCAGTTTTTAAAGGTTCAGCAGGGGGAGGGGAAAAAATGCTTTGCTGCATTTGCTTCCAGCATGCCAAATTGCTCGGAGACATTTTCCATTTGTAATCCAGAATCCATACGAAAGAATTTCGCCTGAAGTAAGTCAAATATGAATGGAGACGTTTCAGCTGGCGTTCATATTTGATGACATAGTCACTGTCAGGGAGCACAACCCCCCCGCTCGCCTCCGAACGGAGAGCCTGACTCACCTAAAGAACCCCTACGCTGGTTTCACTTCATGCATTCGCACATAAATGTGTGTGTGTGCCGAAAATAAGTGCATGCTGTTTGTTTCCTGTGCCCCTTTGTGTGCTGTGTACACATTTGTGAGAGTTTATATTTGTGAGGAAGGAAAGGACGGAAGTGAAAGAAGAAAAAAAGTGACGGACGGGTCAATATCCCCGTCCCTCTGTTGGGACCCATTACGCTTTAGTGATGGTCTTCGCCACCCACGGTCGACTTCATTCATTATCTTTCCCAGTTGCACGCAGCAACATCCATCTTTTCTCATTCAGCCTGTCTCCTGGTGCAGCACACACACAAACACACACACACACACAAAAGGAACTCACAACCTTTAAAAGAAAAAAAAAAAATCTCAGAAAACATGATAAGAGGAAGTGAAGCGATGGCCTTGAACGCCTTGTGCATTTGGCTCCTGAGTAAAACCAAGAAGTCTTACAAGGTAGCAGTTCAGTGTTGATTACTGGAGCTGCTTTACAGAAAGAGGAATTATCAGTTAAAGCCCTGGTGAAAAAGCTCCTGTTCACACAGAGAGGCTTGTTAGGGAGCATAAGCTTGAAGTTTTCTGTAACGCTGCTATAGAATAATGTGTCTTTGACGCAATGAGGAGTTACTTCAGCCACGAGCTGGGGATTATCAGACAGATTAACTGCAACTAGTGTAACAGAAATCAGGCAAATTAAACTAATTGATTAACTCCTCCTGTAAGCTCTGAGGTATAACTCTTAAACCGGACCTTTTACGCTCATTTCCAGCTCCATATTTCACCCCTGGACTGCACTAGAGTAGCTTTGCACGATTCACAGCTGAAGCTAATCCTTATATACACACAACGCTGGACCATGCGTGGTCCAGAATTATGTTCATCCTCACTCTGAAACAAAGTTTCTTCTGATTGGCCGCCTCTCAAAAAGAGAAGATCTGAACAGATGAGCATATAAATGAATGGCCCCCACCCCGCTTTTGGTCATCACACTGTTCCAAAAGGAGGAAAAAGCTGTTGGATATTAAATGCTCAGAGCAGTCTGAAGGTTTAGTTGCACGTATGCTTATCTCATTATTTCAAACTATGGTCGGGTTCATAATAGAATCATAATGGGTCAACTTTAATATCCAGTGAGAATAGCACAGTACAGTATGTGGCATGTCTCTGAATTAAAGGTGAAAAAATTGCGGGGAAAGAAAAAATTTTTTATTAGCTTCTATATTTCGTCAGCCTTGATGATAAATTGGAAAGGATTGTTTCCTGGCAGCCAATCTTCTATAATCATAACCACATCATACCTGTTACTGGCAGCCCATACATCACTTAACATGATTGCCGTGTTTCTCGCAACTGGACGACTTTATTATAGGAGTGTGGACTTCGACGCTAGGAGGAAATACAGTATTTGATTATTTTACTTATTTATTTGCTCTAGATTTGTCTTCAAGCTATGAGAATGGACTCCCTGTTATTTGATTTACCCTCTGGGACAGTGTTCCTGGACTTCCAGTGAAACCAGCAGATGCGCCTGTGTGTAGGTCAGAGTTCACTCTTGAACTGACATTTAACAAAGCTAATAAAAAGATGAGCAGTAATCAGACGGTAAGAGATGATTTTGAGATTGGATTTCAGCAAATCTGTTCCCTGCGTTTACTTTTACTTCCTACCTCCATGCTTCACTTCAGCCTGCTCAAACATGATTGGTCGACAGCACACATTCCCAGCGAATCACCTCAACCCAGCACCTGACATCCTGAAAGGTAAACTAAAGAATCCTCCAAAAATAATCCAAAGCTGTCGCTGCAGCACGCCCACACCCAGCTCACCCAGGAGGCACACCCACGTTTTTCTAAATACATGACTAAATCATGCAAAATATACTTTGAGGCGATAAATAAGAACAACAAAAAAATGAGAAGCTCCACTGAGCTTCTCGTCACATGGATGGACTCAAACTCCTACAGACTAAGACGGTGGAAACCGAGGGATAAGACTCACAACAGCAAAATGGAAGAGACTGGGAGCGCCAGCGCTAACTGCTTAACTTTCAAAATAAGAGCGTGGGGCTTGCTAGATAGTAAACAAACCGCATAACTTCCCTGGGCAGCCCACCAACATAATTGATATGCAAGGGAAATACTGTATGAGTACAAAATCTGTTCATAAATAATAACCAGTGATGCAGGGCTGTACTGTAGTAACCTACACGTATAAAAACAGCCTCACTCAGCTACATAGGTCGTAACAGAAAACTTTGTTTGTGAATGTTTATTTTATTCATTCACAGGCGTACATTAGACTATATTAATATATGTATTTAAGTTGTAAAGTAAACATTTTCTAACAAAGTTGTTGATTTGCGGAAGAAGGATTCAGGCTCATTTTAAAGCAACATATCATGTCTACTTAAACTGATAGATTGAAAACATAATTCAGCTCATTGTGTGCCACGTTTCCGTGGTTACTGTATCAGAGTCAGTCTGGCCTGCCGGTCTGCAGGGGCAACAAACAGAAACCAAAACTCTCCTTTGCCTCCAGAGACACAGAACCTATGGAGAGACTTCCTCACTCATATGCAAACACATAACCCCATGCATACGCCGCAAGCGGATCATTTACCCCATCTGTAAAGCAGCGCTGAATGCAGACAACAAATTCCATCGTTTTTCTTGTCTTTTTCCATAACATCACTAGAGAGACAGCCACTCAACACAGATTAAAAAGCAAAAAGAGGCAGATTGGGAATGAATGCAGTGCATACAACGTAAATACAATGGCCGAGCGTGGGTGTGAAGGATTTGGAGTGCATCGCCGAAGGAGCTCAATGTTCTTGAGTGCTTAAGCTCGCAGCCACTGCAGAAACGTGCAAACATCTTCATGCTAGTGCACGCGTCCTTAATATTCAACGGATAATCGATGACTGCGAGGACCGCTAACACACCGAAGCACTTCCTGCACGTTGGGTGGCATCTGCGGCACGCCACGAAATGGAAGAAAATCGTCTGTCAGACCGTTTGCACACAACAAAACATCAGCCATATTCTTTTTCTTTTACAGGATTAACTCAGTGGAGCTAAGCAGAAATAAATAAAGTGCTGAGTGAGTCCACAGTGCGGGGAAGATGGCGCGTCTGCGTGCATGAGCTCTGTGAACGGCCTTTATTGGGCTGCGTTAAGTACGGAATAAGACTTTCATTAAGAGCAGTCAAACAAAGGTCAGGAATGATCATCTCTCATGAACTCCTTCCACTGCTTACATAAATTCAATGCTATTTCTGAAAGAAAGAAAAAAAGCATCTCAGGCTCATTTCCCCCCTCCTGACAAGCATAATCCCTCTTAACCATTCACACAGATTAGTAGCTTTCATAAGATTTTACATCACACAGTTTCCTCCCTCTCTAATATTGTATTTGGAAGATAAGCCACAGTTCATTCCGACGCAACGACAAGCTGAGAAAAACACAGCGGCGCTGGGGCGCTCTGACTGGATGTGGAAAGATGATTAACCACAACACAGACTGCAGTATTTTAAAGATTCAAGTCGACGCTGAGTTTACGAACGGGCGACATATGGATTCATCCGTGACGTCCTTTGCGTAGAGAGCCTGAAGCACAAGCACAAGCTCAGCTCGATGAACACGTGCACTTTAAACATGATTTTAAGCTTCACCTCAGTCAGAGATGTTTCAATCTAAACATCAGTTACAGCATTTCCCCGTTTTGCTTCTTTTGTCCAGCCGCTAAACCCCAAACCCTGCCACATTGTTTTTTTGCTCATTTGCACTTTAGAGTTTCCCCCTTTGTGTGGAGAAAGCTTGTTATCCAACACTCTGCATTCAACTATACGCAAACAGCCTGCAGGGCAATGACACATGCTAACAGCGGCATTCATTATGACTATAAGCTGCTAGCGTACAGCCGCCATACATGAGTCCAGAATGACTGCAGCAAAGCAGCTACACCCACAAAACCGTGGCCGATTCAAATGATATCTCTCCGTTGTCCACAAGTGCTCATGAGGAGTCGTAATAGTTTCTCTTCACCCTTCTCAGCTCCAACATAATCTCGTCTTTTGTAGAAGGAAAACTGGAGAGAAACAGACGCTCGGTCGCACAGACTCATCGCCGAGCCAAGGTCTGGCCAAACAAAGGTTACCACCTCAAGGAAAGCCTTTCTCGCCACCATGATCGGGAGGAATTTATTTACTTCGGTTCATGCCGCTGTTCTGATTTCGCTCTAAACCACCAGCGGTTTCACGACTGCTGAGAGATTGATCTGCTGCAGTAAGCATTTGGTAAATGCACGGGTTGCACTTGCACTCCTACCAAACGTGGACTCCCTAGTTTCGTGAGAGAGGTTTAGTTACTCAGCACAACTTGCTGTGCTTTGAAATTTAACTGATTAACAGCAAGCATTTTGAACTGTTGCACAGGATGTGGCCAAACAAGACAAGCCCTTGGGGGATTTCTGCTGTTATTTGCTGCATTTTGCAGCACCAGCGAGTGTGACTAAATCTAAAAGAGCTGGAATACTGCTGTGTCTAAGTAGCTTGATGCTTGAGAGGAAGACAAACCTTTGAGCTCCACGGTAGAGGTTTATTTCACCTTTAGTTCACCCTAACAGCTTCCAAGTCACTCTGCTACTGCAGGTAGACAGCATGAAGAAAGAAAAAGTGTAGCTCATAAAAGTAAGCACCGGCACTGAACTTGTGAATTCAGAATGTGGAGTACACAAAAGCAAAAAAAAAACCGCACTGTGTCTCTGGATGTGAAATAGGAAACAAAGGCCGGTGATAAAAACGTCATCAGGGAGTAAAACTATTAGAACAACACCAAATTTCCTTTGCGAGAACTGCAAATCAAACTCCTCGTCTTGGTGTTTTGAAGCGCGCGGCGTCATGCCGTGGACGGCTCAAACTCGCTCGGCTAGCCTGCTTGAAATTAATCCATCTATTTATGTGCCACAAAAGGTATTAGATGATGCAATTTCTCTCTCCACCTGAAAGGTCAGTCCGTGATTCTGCACATGCTGTCGACATCCATCTGGCTGCGCACACCGAAATTCCATTAAAGTATAAATTTGGCTCATGCTGGAGAGTGCTGAGGGAGTTCGACGCTTCCAAATTCAACATTAGCCAAAAAAAAACGAGCGAAAGAACAATCCCATAAAGCTGGTTTCATAAGGAGAGTGTGCAGTTCGACTTTATGCTGCAAGTATATTGTTTAAATTATACAATAAAAGCTCGGCCGTGTAAGATGGTTAATTTAGACGAGTGTTAAGAGTTCAGTTGCACTCCTTCACACATCAGTGACACACTCTGGAGACAACACAGCTCGCGCGGCGAGTCCTCTCTGTCGTAAGTGTTCTTTTTTTTCCTCTTTTTTTATATATGTATGCATTCACATGTGCGGCTTATCTCCGCTTTTCAAGGCAGGGACACAGCAAGTGGTCTTTTTTGGAGCACAGACATGGCTGTCTATCTCAAAAGGGCAAAGATAAAACTCCCCTGAATAATCCTCAGCCATTTCCTTGGATGTCTGGAGATACACATCTTGAAAATTGTGCAGCTCAGAAGAGAGCAAAAGAACAATGTTTTCTTGAAACTTGATAGTGATTCCGAGGCTTGCCAATATTAGTTTAAACACACACACACACACGCACAATTTCAACCGCAGCCTTACATCCATAGTGGAAATTCGAATAAATAATGCATTATCTGCACACTGTTTTCTTTGTTTTATCCCGTGACTAAACTAAATCCAACACAAACATTTTTTGAAACAGTACATTTCCATTTTGATGCTGACTTTTATCGAACGGCTGTGAAGAGGAGCTCTGTGTAATTGGTGACATCGCAGACATACGCCGATCAGGCATAACATTATGACCACTGACAGGTGGAGTGAATAACAATGATTATCTCTACATCATGACACCTGTTAGTGGGTGGGATATATTAGGGAGCAAGTGAACACTTAGTCCTTAAAGTTGACAGCCTAAATGTTCCTGGTCAGCAGTGGTCAACAGGAAGAAACAGTGGTGATCCAGCGACAGGATCATTGACAGCTAAGGTTCATTGATGCACATAGGGAGCGAAGGCTGGCTCATGTAGTCAGACCCAGAAGACAAATTACTGCAGTTAAAACTGCAGAAAAAGTTAACGCTGGTTCTGATAGGAAGGTGTCAGAGTACACAGAGCATCACGGCATAGCCGCAGACCAGTCATGCTGCCCATGCTGACCCCTGTCCATCACTGAAAGCACAAACAATGAGCACGTAAGAACTGGTCCATGGACCAATGGAAGAAGGTAGCCTGGTCTGGCGAGTCATGTTTTCGTCTACATCATGTGGATGGCTACATGCTTACTTGGGGAACACCTGACACCAGGATGCACTATGGGAATAAGATAAGCCTTCTTAGTGTGATGTTGTGGGCAATGTTTGGCTGGGAAACCTTGGTACGTGTGAAAGTAACATCCACATGGATGAAAGGACCCAACTACCTATGCATTGTTGGAGACCATGTAAGCCCTTTCATGGAAACTGTATTCCCTGATGGCTATGGCCTCTTTCAGAAAGATAATAGGCACTGCAACGAACCAAAAAAGATTCAGGAATGGTTTGAGGAGCACAACAAGGAGCCTGAGGTGTTGACTTGGGCTCCAAATTAAATTCATGGAGGCCCCATCTTGCAGCATATAAGACTTAAAGTATGTGTTGTTATCTGTGCCAGATACCACAGCACAACTTCAGGGGTCTAGTGGAGTCCATGCCTCAATGTCAGTGCCTCAATGGGTCAGGGCTGTTTTGGCAGCAAAAAAAGGGGACCAACCCAATATTAGACAGGTGGTCATAATGTTATGCCTGATCTGTATATATGTGATTTATATGTTACGATATTTATGACGGTGACTAATTAAAATGCCAGCACGACCACTCCTTTCAATCTACCAACAGGAGTTTTGGCCATGAAAGGATGCATTGTTTAATCACTTCCCAAGAAGTAAGAGTGACCCTCAGAGAAAAGTCTTTGCACTGTGCAGAAGCTGTTAGAAGTACCGTGCACTACTCAAAGATAAATTAACACCAAGTCCAAATGTGTGATTAAGTCAGAATAAGTAAAAAAAGATTTTTTTTTCTAACAATGGATCGTTAGGACATGTCATGAAATCTTTTTGCACGAGAATAATAGGCATTGATTGGAAAAGTGGTTTCACTCCTACTCGACTTACCAGAACTCCCTTAAAACTATCCCGCTGACACCAGTATTCACTGCAGAATATTTGAATAAATCACCTCCATTAAAAAACAGATCAATGCGCGACTTAAGTATTAGTTACTGAAACAAAAAAATAAAAAATAAGCAGGAAGTGTCTGATCCCTGGTTATGTATACCGCTATGTAAATCATAACGCCCACAGTGTCTCTCCAGGTGCTTGTATAGAGGCAGAAGGCCGGATTGAAATGTGCAGCAACTCCGCAGATCGATTTGTTTGGAGGGTGAGGCTTATTCACTGGGGCCTGCCCGTCTAATGATTTACGATTTCCAGGATGAATTTTTCTATTCTTGCCAACAAATGATGCTGCTCCACATCTTCCTGGTGACGCTTGATTTATCTTCCAGCCAAAGGCCCCTGGGACATTCAGCCTGTAGACCCATTTTAGACTAAGCCTCATTCCAGAGGGGGTGAGGGGGGTGTAAAAAGTGAGGATTGGGTCATATTTTTTTTTACAACCACCGTCACATGGATATTGATGTGTCACATATTCAAGAAAAACGATAATTTGATGTGCAAGGTGTGAAGCAAGATTCCTGATGGGTGTGCGGCTGTGCACGAATTCGCGAATTGGGACTTAAATTGAAATTATGCTGCTAGCATCTCTGCAGGCAGTCGAGTGGGCACAGAAATGTGCACAGCCTTGAGGATGCTCATTCATAAAGGAATGCATTTAGAAATATTATACTGACAGGCTCGGTTGATGGCTGACCGGGGTCAGCCTTTTGAACCGCTCCTGCTGAGATTCTAAGCCCATCTCAAGCATCTCTGTGAGCGTCAGATTCTTCAGCCAGATACCCAGTGGTGCCACTGCTGTGCTGGTCTTCAGAGGGATGGATGGGGAATAAAAAAAGAGAGGCAGAAATGCCACTGGTTTGACTTTTCAAGGCATCAAGCCTTGTTTGTTACGCACAAAAAGCGATGTCTGCTGCTGGTTGGAGTCAAAGGAATGCTTTGGGGAGCTTATGTGGCTGCGTGCACCGCACAGCGACAACAAAAAGATTCTAATCCTTTTCTCTGGACCGTTATTCAATCTGTGTTTTGGAAAATTGGAAGAAATTCTGAGGACAGTTTTGAAAAAAAAGAAGAAAAAAAAGCACACACACACAAAACTACACCCAAGCTCAAATAGAATAGCACTCCATTCACTGTATTTATAATCTACACACAAATCAATAAGCACACTGTATCACTAACCCCCCCCCATCTTTCTCCCTGACTTTCCTGAGTGTGCACACACATACATACACACAAACCGACACACCAACACACCAAGGCCTGCCTTTAAGCACAGATTTTTCATTTCCAGTCGTTGTCACCATGGTAACTTCCAATGTCCGACTTGCGCCAGAATGTGCTTCCAGCGCTTTCCTTCTTCAAAGCCCTTTTTCAAAGCCTAAAACCGCATTGCTTCAGTAACGGTCACCCACAGTGCTTAGCTTCTAGGAGGGTGTTCAACCGCTAATTACCTTATGTGACAAAGGTGCTGCTAATAACAAACTGCTCTACCAGTGCAAGCTATAAGATTTAGCAATTTTAAAAAAAAGTCTATGTAGAGCTGCATGGTCTTTTAAGGCAAAATAGCAGCATGAATGAGACCGAATGCTACAAGTCACTCAAAGTGCATGCTCGCCACACGTATGTAACATTTTCTTTTACATTCAAAAAGCCAACCTCTGTTGCAATGACGAGGAGTGCCTTGGCAGAGCCGCCAGAGCGACAATCAAATATTCCTGTGTTGACCGATCGATGAGAGCCACCCCCTGACCTTCCTCATTCACATCTCAATAATGAAAGACGAGCAGGGGTTATGAGTAACCTCGGTGCTCGATACAGGAGGTGGGGGGGGGCAGGCGTCGATAGCTCGGCATGAGTCCAGTGCTCCATTGGCATGCGGGAAATCACCGCGGGTCTTAAGGATTTCGGCTGAAAGATGCATGGCTGGGATTAAAAGCTTGGGCTTGACTGAGCTCTCCTGTCTCCGTGGTGTCAATATGCCCAAGGTACTGTCAGTCACTGTGTACAACTTTAGCCTGAGAGGAAAGTAATTGACTGACCCTGTGAGAGTACAAAGGTCCACATTCAGTCGAAGACATACCAATTACGCTGATAGTAAGGCGACAGAGTTTATTTTCATGATTTTATCCAAATCTGACATTGCCAACTACGCTCCTTCAAAGTTTTGATAAACTAGCACAATTAATGAATTAGCTATTGATAATCACTACTGCAATAAAACAATATGGAAGAAAACGCAACAATGTGAAGAACCTCTGACAAGCTCTGCAGTGCTTTAGTCGAATGTCTTCTTTGTATAAAGTCTTGGAATGCTTTTGAATGGAGATCAGAGATAATGACATCTTTGCAAGTCTAATTTGAAAGTATGTGTGTCGTCTCTGTTTGATCAGATCTGACACAGTTTTGACGCCAAGTTGTAACCCGTCTCATCTGCTCTTTTGTAAAAACTGAAAACCCCAAGCCTATAAAATGTCAGCAAGATCACAAAGAAATACCCATCATAACGCTGAGGAAACCAGAGTGACAACTGAGTTGTTTTTTGTTTTGTTTTTTTAATCCTGTGCCAAACCGAAAGGTGTCAAATTATCAGTAATGTAAGACAGAAAAGAAAAGATGGTAGTTATAATTCATGATGCTGCTACTGGCAATTGTACGTTTGCCAGTAGCATACAATTTTCAGTAGTGAGTTGTTTTTTAAGCATTTTTGCTTGAAAAACAATAAATGAATAAATAAATAAGCAGTCTCTTAAAGGTTCTTAAAGCCTGCACTCCTTCTAAGGGCCAGCAGGGGGCGAGAGTTCTGGTTTAGAAACAAACAAGCAAACAAACAAAAAAAAAGTCAGAATATAAATCAGAAAATTGCCCTACTTCAACATTCAACATACAAAGTCCCTCATAACCAGGACGTCAGACTTTATGATGGTTTGGCAAGCTTGTTTTGCTGCTTTTGGTGTGTTCAGCTGCTAGTGGGGGGAGGGGCTGTGCAAAGTTGTGTTACGGCTGGAGGAGGCAGTGACAGCACTGCTTGCATGGATATTGTCACAAATAATATTACTATACTCATTAGTATTGCAATATCTTTTTTTTTCCAACCCTTTATTTTAACAGCACTTTAATCTGTAGTGCTAATTCCTGAACACTTAGTGAAGTCCTAAGACTTACATAATACTTTGATTTGACAGAGCAGGAGTTCAGGCAAGGTGAAAAAGAAGGCAACAAGAAGTTCTAAGACTGATACACTTCTGGTCTTTTCCTCTACGGCTAGAGGTGACAAGGCATCTCTTGTATTTCACCCCACGCAGCACCACTGTCCTACTGAATTTGTCAAGGGAAGCCAAGACATTTAGCTGTCTTTTAACTTCTCTTCCATACCAATAGGTCTCCTGAGATATAGCCTGAGGAGGAGGGGAGTCTCATTCTGGTGGAAAACAAAGTCTAGAGTGTGTCATCCTGTCTGTTTGTTTCTGCTCGGCTTGTTTCCCAACTCCGGTATGTATTTGGTGTCAGTGTCTGTTTGTAGCAGAAGATTTATTGCAAAACACTTTGAAAAAATGACAGTCTTTTGGCTCACACCTTGTTGTGCTGTTGTACGGAACATAAAACGTGTTATCCTCACCTAATTCCATCATTTCTGGTATCTATTATGACCCGAGGCCTGTCTCGCAAAGTGGGATTAGCGGGTAGGCGAGCTAACTTAGGGTTTAACCTTCACTGCTTGTCACAAAGACGTCTCAAGTTCAAACCGCGCTGTGTTGCAATGGCTGCTAATGCCACAGATCAAACCCCTGAGGTACTGTTTTATTCTGGGACCATTGATATACGTGCACAAAAAAGACCATCTCTTCAGCGATCAATTGGGAAGGAAAAAGGGAGACACCATTCCTGCGGGGGCCCACGGCAGATATAAAAATACCGTCTTTTTATCAAAGTGCAAAACAGCTCAGAGAGGTGTCTTTAGAAGATGAGTTAGAAAGATGTTCCACTTTAAGCACAATTAGAAATTTCACTCTACCTATAAAAGAGGGTCTCCTTCCAAAAAAATAGTCCACAGCTACCTATTATCACTGACAAATTTAATTTAATAGTTCGTATTAATAGCTGCTACAATATTCTGCAGCACTCGTGGCAGTGATTGGTGCAGTGCATTTAAAACCTGTCACTGCAGTTATGACATACATTAAGGGACATGAAGTGAAACTATTTAATGAAGAGCAATTATAAATGTAAAATGATCTGTATATTTGACTGAAATTACGCTGCAACCAAATTGCTTTGGTTTTATAAGACAAGCTATTCCGTTTATAAGCAATGAAGTGAGAGCATGTGATGTTTTTTTCATACTTGTGATTGATTACATCCCGCTTCTGTGTTTTTAATTCTTTTTTTTCTTTTTTTTATACCTTGCTGAATTTTATTATTTTATGCTCCTATGCAGCCTCCTAATTTCCCAACTGGAGTCAACAGTTCCATCATATCTTTTATTAAATATACTGACAGCAGGTGTTAGACTGCGTGCACAGTTCTCACCTCTTTCATGTGAACTTGCATCATGAAGAACACCCTGGGTGTTAAAAAAATATATATATATAATAATAAAAATGAAGGGTATACCTTCTTGAAATTACACAAGAAATGCTAATACATAATGAGACAGGAGAGGCCATTAAAAGGCGGACGAGACAACGAGGTTCTGGCTGGCAACATCTAAACGTTTAACATCTGTATTTGTCGTGAAAAGGCTTTGTGAAACACGAAGTCAAGTCACGACACTTGAAAGGACAGGTTCCTGTGACGTATCAAAGAAAAACGTATCTCCGAGACGCACATCAGTCCGCATGTGCCGGCGTCAGGAGGCAGCGGATGTAAAATAAATTCAATCAACTTTTCAAGGTGACGTGAGAAACCTGATTGTGTGGCGACAGTGTCAGCGGGGAAAAGAGTGGAAAAGGGTCTGCAGTGATGCAGATGAAGCATCTTTTATCTGTGCTGCTTCCCTTGCTGTCATTCTCCAACTATAAAACCAGCGCCTGCCTCCTCCCTCCCTCGTCTCTCGTCTTTGCTTCTATGGCGCAGATACAGTATGTAGCCATGATTCATAAAGTTGCCTCTAATAATTATAATTTGAATAATTAAATATAATTTAATTAAAATGGGGAATTCAATAAAAAATAATTTTGTGCGCTCAGGTCTCCATTAAAAATGAGACCTTAATCTGAATAGAAAATTACCTGATGAATAGAGGTCATAGAGGAGCTGTTAATTAAAATATCCAAAATTTAAGCAGATATCAGCCCTGATGGGCAGCCAATTTTACATCTTTTTTCTTTTCCTTTTGCTGCAAGCATAGATTTTAAGAACTGATGCAGTTTATTTGGGGGTTCCTGCAACATCCAAATAAAGACTCAATCCAGTTGCTGCACCGCTGCACAAATAAGCTTCACGCTACATTCGCTTCCGCTGCAAAGTCCCTAACGGGAGCCTCGCAGCCTCAGCCTCCACCACCAGCCATCCAGCTTTCACCCTCTTCAACCCCCCCGCCCTCACCCATCTCAATGAGCATGTACACGGGAAAATTAGGTCCATGTCTGCACTCACAAAAGGCCTTTTCTTGCTTTATATGCAGCACTTTGGAACATGTTTTAAGCAAATGGCGAGAGGGCGGGGCTGTAAGCTACTCTCTTTTATGGTATAGCAATCACTCCGTGGCAGCTACAAGCACTTTCCTTAAAATCACACCTTGGTAAGGAACGGCCACGGTCCAGTGGTCTGAGAAGGCCATTGATGGAATTAAGGCTCATGAATACGAATGCAGCGCGCGGCAAGTGAGAGCTCTCCCACTGTGTAATATTGACATGCTCCCTGGTCAGAAAATAGCCTGGCATAATTAGCTTTCACAAGCAAGTACGGGGTCAGCAGGAGAGGCCACTCTAGACACCAACAATACCCTCAACAGGAACATGTTTGCCACTGAAAATGAGTGCGGTGCAGATCTTCAGTTGCCAGCACTATTATTCTGTCTACCTCTACCATATCAAGTGTTATTGATATAGTTATACAATACAAAGACTAGTATGGCCCGAAAAATATCAGGTTATGTGAGTAAATGAAATAAATATGAAATTATATGAAAAGTTCCTAAAAGCTGTCTAACTATAAGGTTGGATAGACAGATTCAAAGCCTATAAACACACCACAGACTGTATATTAAAGACAGATGTAGCCACTATGACATCACCCACTGGACAGTGAGATCCCATCCACTTAGCATTGAGCTACAGGATTTTGCTTTTGCCATCTCTGTGTTATACGTGATGAGTGAGGAGTGTTACTACGCTCTCGTTAGCAGAGTAAAAATACATAAACATCATGTTGTATTGAACTGAGCACATAAACTTATAAAAGTGTTCCAGGTGATAGATAAAGGCCCAAAGGGTTGTTTTCCCATAGATGTCGATACATTTTGTGGATAAAGTTGATTTAATCTACAAGAAAGCTAGTCAGAGAGTATTTCTTCTCAGGTAATTACGCAGCTTAGCCCAAACAATTTGGAAAGAGTATATGTCAGCATGGCTGAAATAGTGAAATTTTAATATTTCAGTCTTGTATGGTAACTTGTAACTGTGGCACACAGGAAGAAATGGGACAGGATTGTCAGAACTGCTGGAAAAATCACTGGTCGACAACAAACCTCATGAGATAAGATAAGCCCGGTCTACTGTTCCTGACCGAGAACGCCCTCTTTATTCTGATGTAATGTCCTCAGGACGACATTGCAGGATGCTTTGCAAGTAAAATTAAGGGATGATTTGTGCCAAATGCAATTAGCATGCTAAATAATAATGTCAGTGTGATGTCTGTGATTTATGACTTGGTGAATGACAATCTTCGACTAATTGCGACTAACAATAAAGTTATTTTAAGTGTAACAATCTGACCTTTTTTTAAAAAGGTTTTGCCCCCTGCTGGTCATTAGAAAGAATGCAGATTTAAAGCACTTCCATCTTTTACATACAGTTTATGAAACACCACAGACCAGAGACCATAGTTAAGGGGAGTCCAACTCCAGACCTCAAGGGCCGGTGTCCTGCAGGTTTTAGATGTGTCCTTGATCCAACACAGCTTATTTAAATGGCTAAATTAAGTCCTCAACTAGTCTTGAAGATCTCCAGAGGCCTGGTAATGAACTAATCATTTGATTCAGGTGTGTTGACCCAAGGTATTATCTAAAACCTGCAGGACACCGGCCCTTGAGGCCTGGAGTTCCCCACCCCTGATTTAACACTTGAGTAGAGACTTGAGATAAGACCTGAAAAAAGTTTTGTATGGTAGTCTAAGCATCATAAAGGCACAACGATTCCCAAAAAAGAGCAAGTGGAAGGTCAGAAACATCACAGAAAGCCATTACGCAGACAATGTTATCTGTGATGGTTAATGACTAATTAATCTGATGGTAAAATAATATTATTACTAGTGATTATCAGAATAATCTTAATCATGTTGCTCACCTAAGGGAGGAGGAATGTCAAATGAGATTCATCTATTGTTAGAAATATAAATAAGTTATACGCAGTCCCTCAAGACAGGAATCTCCTGCTGAGGTTTTCTGTGCGCGGTACTGGAAACGCGTAGAGTCCAAGTGGTACAAACTCTATGAATATTCAGCACACTGGAATAGATCAAAGGGAATTATGCAACTGTGCTATGAAACATTAATCACCAGAGAGTGTCATCAGTTTTCCAGCTTCAAGATTGATACACTATGTTTTCCTTGTGTTTTTTAAACGTGCACATGGATCCGGCAACCAGAGATCAAACAGAGTGATAATTGAACTATTTTATACCGATTAGTATTTGAAGGTTGTGATGATTCAAAGCAAAAACATTTAGCCCATATTTCCCAAGAATCGGGCAAAATTGAGCTTGAGATCTTTTAATATAAAGAGGAAATGGGATATGAAAATCTTTAAAGTGCTTCTTTCATTTCCAGATGTATCATGTTCTCGTGACCGGCTGGATCCTTCATAAAACAGATACCAGAGACCAAGATTCCAAGAAATGTTGAGATTGTATTGAATCAAACTACTTTTACAGAGCGGACTTTAAGACTGGGAAAGGAAGATGTGGAACGGCAGGTATTCCTGTGAATATCTTTCTAAAAGGCATTTGGAAAACGAAACTTTTAAGGCATTGTGCTTGGTTGGTAAGAAAACAGTAAAAGAAGAGTATCTAACAGTAGCTTTTCAACACTGGATAAAGTGCTTGGACAATAAATAAATGATGACGCTGAGTACAATTCTGACCTGGCTACGTTTCTTCTAGACTGAAAAAGACCAAAGCTGTTAATGCTCAATACTATCCATGTGCTAAGCATCCAACAGTGCAGATGTTCAGCCAGGAAAGCTATAAAGCCTGATGCAGCAAATCAGCGTAGCATCCATGGAGGGTAGATGTAGTAGGCCAGGCAATTTTTATCATTGGTACTCATCATAAAACATCATTAAACAGGTAAAGAGACTTTCAGTAATTACATTTTCCTTTACTCTCTATTAATTGATGAGCTTGACATAAGAGTGGCTAATTACCCTACAGTATTGATCAGAACTCAATCAAACTTACACGCAACGATCACCTGGGTCTGCATCCAAACTGTGTTCAAGAATATATTTGCCGTTTTATTTTCCAGCAGCTCTTATTGAGTTTTTAGTTTAACTTGCACAAAATGATCAGTCTTCTAAAAAAAGGTAAAAGAAAAAGAAAATTCTGAATCTTTAGACTCAACATTGGCTCATTGTTTGTGATTAATATGTCACAGCTATGCCACTGATTGCACAGCCTAGAGTCACAGGGCCCATGCTTGTTATCATCAGGTGAGAGGTTTTCACAGAGAAAATGAAATACTGTTTCTCTCATATGTCACTGGACTGTGGGAGAACGCACAAAGTGGACAGGAAGACCCTGCCCGAGCAGAAAGTTCAAACCCTCTTACCAAGAGGTGACAGCGGTAACCACTGGACCACTACAGTACAACTTTCTGATAAAACATCTTCATCCACTGGAGAGATTTTTGGTAACATTTGCAGATTCAGATTATAAATAGCACCAATTCTAGACATATCCTCTTGCCAAATTGGAATTGGGGTAACCAGATGAGAGCACTAACTAAGAGTGGATGGGACCAGGCTAATAAAGCGGATTCATCCTGAAGGTGCTTACTGTGTGCCGCCATTAGAGAATTACAAAGTAAACAAGGTGAAACCTCACCTCGTTTCGCTCCCTTGAACTTGTCTCGCCAAGGTTAGAGGGCATGTGTCATGAATGTAGATCCTGCTCCCCACGCCCTTGTACAGCACCGCAGAATTTTGATTGCGGATGCTCATGCATGCCCATCCTCTAAGCCCATTAGAAAGAAAAATTACGTGACAAAGACACAAAGAAAAAGAATCACTGAGGTAAATTTTTTAAAAAAGAAGCTTAAGACGAAGAGGAGTTCTATGGAGTCAAAAGGGGACTTAAAATCAAAGAGTAATTGAGAGGACAGGGAAACGAGCTGAGAGCAGTGAGATAGTAGGATTAAGGCAGGAAGAGTATCTTGTAATGCCGTGCTGAGCAACGACCTGAAGACTTCTCGGCCGAGCAGTTTGAGCCATCCTCAGTACCTCAGCACGGCCTAAACTCACAAAGATGACTGACCTTTCAGCAATGTCAAATGGCGATTATGCCAAGTGACAAACATCCACATAAGCCATTTTCACACATGCGGCGCAATCCTGAACTTCTCTGAAACTTACCTGGGAGAGGTACATGTGAGAATGCAATTCTCCAACACAGTCGGTACAAAGTACACGGGACGTCAGATTGCACCTATGTGAGAATAGCTCAGCTAATAGTAGGGAGCATTCACCGACTCCTGCACGCAGCTCCTTCACCAAGCTATTTTCACCCTTCTGAAGAGGACCGTTTCTTCCTGTGTGTCATGTGTGAAAAGGAATATAACCCAGCCTGATTTTCCCCAAACAGTTTCCAAGGACATGTGTGTAAATGTTTAAGTTCACTCTTTAAATGTGCATGACAAAAGCTGGCAGATTTGTACTACATTAGAGGAAAAAGAGAAAGCTGTGACCTCTCATGACCAAAGTGAAGGTAATTCTTGAAAGCACAGCAAAAGCCATCAAAAGCAACCAAAAAATCAAACCTAATCAAAGAGAGAAATATCATTTATCAAAGTTTTTTCGATGAACACTGAAGGTCACTGCATGGAAAAGCAAGAAGATAGACAGAGATGCGCGATTAATGTGATTATACTGAACTCACAAAGGTTGGGGAGTTTACATTTAAATGTCAATGACATTTACGAAAGCCCCGCACCAGTGATAAACACCTGTTCACCAAAAGCTCAGTAGAGTCAAAGTTTTGGTGAGGAGAATCGGTTTAACCGACACCGAGAGCTGAAAGGACCTGATACAAGGTATCACAACATAATCATGAGGAACAGCTGTAGACCATGAGCAGGGAGGGTGTTTCTTAATGCAGCTGTTATTCTGATTAATTTACCAAAGGGACAGATGAAGTGGAATATAAAAAAAACAAAACAAAGGATGTAGCGATTAATCACGACCATCACGGCGAGTCTCATTTTACTACCCTCATACATTTTAAACAGCTCTGTCACAAACACAGTGTGTGAAAACGAAGTTGTTGCCCTGGAAGTTCACGGCGACAGCGTGCCAGCACGCGAGACTGAGGGCAGGTAACGAGCCTCCCGACTCTGTGGTAAAATATAAATGAATTATGTCCCGCATCACATCGAGGTTCGCTTTTGTTTCACTTAAGTGATTAATAAGGCTGGATTCATTTAGATACGCTTACTTTTATATGCACCAGTATCATCGCCACTGCCAACAGACTCAGTTTGTTTAGGCTGTTTATATGATTGCATAAACTGACAATTTCCCGCAATAATCCTGTTTACATGACTACACAGAGCCGAGCTGTTTATTTTTGTTCTTAAATGATAAACTGTCTGCTCACCCCTATCAAATTTAATCAAAACTATTACAATTACAATACTGCTGTATAAAATTATACTGCAATTCATTTTTTGGGGGGTGGAAGCGAAGGGGGATAATTAGAAGCGCAATGCTATTTTTTCTTTTTTTTCCCTTCGTCAGAGTAGTTGAAAGGATGGTGATGACTCACGCAGCTGTTGCCCCTCATAACCCAGGGTTTTTTGGATTTGGATATAGAGGCAGGACTGCTGGGAAACAGTCCACAGAGACGGGAGAAAAAGATCTTTTAAAGTGGCTTAGTGTTATACTGAGTTCCTTAGGATGTCCCCAGCTCTAAAAAACCAATCATTTGTAATGCTCGCAAAATAACAGTCCGTGTCCATAGGCGGCATTTTTGGATTGCCTTTTTTGTTCCTCCCGGAAGCACCCGTGACCTCATTTTCAGCCCTTACTGTTGCTAGGTTACAAAGAACTTCATCCTAAACTATCTTCTTTGAAATTTTCTCCTCCGCCATCATTTACTGATTTAATACCGTTAAGTTTCATGTGTAATTGGAGTCAATCCTTTGGGTCTGGTGTGTTGCGGGTTGGGGCCTGCATGGTTCCGGCTTGTTCTGGCACTTTCTAAAGGATGGGATCTGGAGAATTCAGAGGTGAGTAAACATTTTGGACTCCTTCCCATCCATTATTTTACCAGGGGGGAGGCCAGTGCTGTTGAGTGGTGCCATTGTGCATTGGGGTTAGACATAGTGTGCAGCAATGTTTAGGTGGGTAAGTAACGTTCATAGGAAACCCAGGGCCCGAGGTTTTCCAGCAAATCTCTCTGCATTGTAATGGGATAATAAATGTTATCCATTTTAGTAGTTTTACACAAATCATATTTTAAGATTTGGACACATTAATCTAAAAAACTGTCATCATATCAAAGTTCTTAAATTGCAAAAATGATAAACTGATGGGATGAAAGAGCTGCAAGAAGCTCTCAAATTCATCCCAGAATCAGCATCAAAGGATGTTGTTTTTATCTTGGGGAAGAGAGATGAAGAATACCCAGCAAAGTTATTAAAGGTCAGTTAAAGTTGCATGCCCTCACTATGTTGGAGGAAAAATAAATGGATCCAGCGCTTTAGGGCAAAACGAAGAGACGGAGCTGTAGACATCAAATGTGTTGGCTACTCCCAACTGCCAATTAAAAAAAAAAAAAGGAATACCAAAAAGAGAAAAAAAGTGATAAAAAAAATTGGTGGAGCGCAGAGAAGAGCAAACATCAGATAGGGGGAAGGAAAAAGCCGAGTAGGCTCCCTCCACTCTGACTAAGCACCTGCTCCTGCCTGAATTAGCCCTTTCTTTACTGTTTGGACTCGTCCAAATGAAACTCACTCCCCTCGTTGACAAATGGACCAAAGCCTCCCACTTCCACTTTTTTAACACATTATAAAACCCCATGTTTAGTGAGGCACCACTGCGACAGCTATTAATCTGATAGAACCCAGCTCCAGCTTCCAGGCTTCCTGTGGGGCAAAGAATAATAAAAAAAGAAAAACACTGCTGAAAACTTCCAAAGTTCTGGATTCTCCTGGCAAAGCTTGTAGGGGCATAATAAAGTCTATGGGGTATTCATCTTGGAATCCAAAAGCAGACACGGTTACGGCAGATTCAAACCACTGGCTTGGTCGTGTCAATCCGCTCTTTTATCTCCGTCTCCTGAGAGTTACCAATTTTCTCCGTGTAGGGAGATATTCTTAAACATTTTTTTTTCACCACGCAGGCTTCCTTTTCCGTCTAATCACCACAGAGTCTCGTATCGCCACGTCTGGGAGACCCGGGCTTACTCAAAAGGCCGCCAGCTTGAAATTTATTGCAACTAATTGGCCAAAATTGAATGCGGCAGGTTCTTATCAAAGACGATTGGAGTGGGGTTCGGAGGCAGGAAGGCTGAAAAATGAGACAGGATAATGAATGTCAGGTGATGTCATCCAATGCGGGAAAAGAATAGAAAGTGGAAGAAATAAAGCTCTTTGATTTAAAAACTCTCCATGAAAAGAGGGTTACGCCGGGGCAGGCGGCAAACAAGCACAGATGGAAAGACGGTTTGAATTCCTGCAGTAATCCAAAGAAGTTCTAAATGCGTTTACTGCGTCGCATGTTTGGTTTACAGTAAAATGGAATCTTTATCTTCCCTTTCTGTCAGAGCTTTTATTAATACCCTTTTTGCATATTAACGCCGGCTGCAAAGAAAAAAAGAAAACCTCCCACCATTCTCTATTTGTTCACGCTATTACAACAGGCAGTTGTCTCCCGCTGTGCTCATCGGTCATGTTTTTGTTCTGTAATTGTCAGGTGCTCAACACATAATTGTATCATGGAAAAACAGCCTCCAACCAAGAGTAAGCAAGACAAACCAATGACTCCTGCATAAACAGAGAAAAGCTGGCAGAGAACACTTGTAGTTGAGAATGAACAACGCCAAATATCGCCTCGATGCAATCTAATGAACTATATAAAAACCTATTTCTTATGTGAGTGGCCGTTGGGAATCAGATCAATAAAGGTAGTGGATCTATATATGTATATACATATAACAAAGTGCTACAATGATTCTTTCTTATTGAATCTGCCTGATTGAACTTAGCAAGCAAGGAACACCTGGGTAATATTCTGACATTAATGCAAATGTAAATGTATTAAGTCATCTGACAGCTCTTTGTTTCAGGAGTTAAATGTTTATGCAAACCCTGATTTTAAACAACACAGGCCACTTGTGGTACGGCTTCAAAGTCGTGCCCGAACAATGACTGTATTACGCTCACATCTGCTCGGCATTATAATCGCTCTCGATGCCAGCAGCAGCTGTCTGTTATATTAAAGCTTCATAAATACTTAAAGCTACTTGTGCCGTGTAATTTTGCTTGCTTTTCTGCTTTCTTTGAGCATTGCACTTTCATCAGAGATATCTTCACTCTCTAGTTTTTGGCCAAGGGCCAAAATCACCCAATCTTAGATTTCCTATAATGCAACTTGATTTAATCTTTCATCAGCTCATTCTGCCCACCTCTTTCAAAGCTTACACCTGCAGTTTTGTCATGCAGGGTTTTCTGATAAAAACGTTAGGCTCGGTCCAGGCTCATGATGAGTTATGGAAGACACTGTAAAGATGTTTCACGGGGAGAGCTGTACATAAACAGCATGGCCTGTGTGAAATTTAATAATGACATCATGCTGATTTTTTTTGTTACTTTTGTTTTTTGGACTTTCAGGGATATAAGTATAAAGAGACACTTGCTGTAAGTAAATGTAGACAGCCAGAAGACTTGACCTGTTGACATACAGTACATTAACCCTTAATTTATATATATTTTGTTAGGATAATGGAAAGTAGGTACCTAGACTTATTAAAATATATGCAAACATACATGGAAATACAATATATAAGGAGAAACAGAATTTGGACCATTGTAACAAGCTTCAAAGTCAATTTTTAGTTTGACGACCTTGATTCTTTACCAGAGAATGAAACCTATTAGTCGAGCTTTCTTGCCATTTCTTTAAGTAATAGTTCTCCAGACTTCTTAAAGGATATTCAAAGCTCTTTTTTTCAATGATGGCTGCCGCTTTGTTCTGTTCTCTATCGAGATGATGACACTGCTTCAGTAATGTTGAAGTCCCGGCTCTGGCGAGTTTTCCATTGTGTGTTTGTCTATCCATGTATGCTTTTACTGCATTGGCAGGGTGTTTAGCATCATTGTCATACTGAAAAATAAAGCCACAGCCAATCAGACACCTCCCAGATGATATTGGATTGTGGATCAAAATCAGATGGTACTTTTCTGTGTTCATAATGCCATCAGTTTTGAAAGGATCCCCAGTCCCGCTTGCTGAAATCCAACCCCAAACCATGACACAGCCTCCCCCGTGTTTTACAAATGACTGTAGTTACTCACTTTTCCTTCCTCTCTCCTGACCCCAATTGCTCCATAAGACGGTTGCCACTAATTTAAAGTCCAGTCCTTGTGTAATTTGGCACTCTTCAGGTATTTGGCTTACGGACAGCCACCCTTTTCACTGAGACCAGTTCTGTTGAGGCTTCGACGAGCAGTAGATGAATCAACTGAAAGGACAGATGCATCTCTCAGGCTCTGTGTTAGCTCTTTGCCGGATTGTTTTTTTCCTATTTCGTAAAGACATTATTTCCACTGTTCATCTGCTACAGGTAGGTTTCTTCAGCAATCTTCAGCAAGAGACTCCACACCATGGACAAGCCAAGTTTTCAGGTTAATAGCAGCCGACATTCAAAGAAAAACGCTGAAAGATTTTCAGAAAGTCTGGAGAACTCCTGCTTAAGTTCAGTTTAAAAAATTACAACAAGCCCGGCTCCTGAGGGCTGGCTCAATACTTTTGCACAACAGTCTATTTCTAATTATTTCCTTTTTGACAAACAGCTGTGAGGATCAAAGTTTTGAAGCACATAAGGATAAAATCAAAAACAATGCCAAAGGTTATGAGGCAGATACTGCAGTCGCCACCCTCTTTGCTGAGGGGATATCAGCACAGATGTGCTTGTTTTTTAAGCTATTAGGAATTACAGGTGCTAGGTCTCTGTTTTGTAAATATCACAACCAGTTAGCCTGAATAACTAATCCTCATTTGGTCAGTGAAGAATACTGGTTCTTTAATCTGACGTTAAGCAAAATCAGTTAACAGGAACTGTTACTTTAAAGCCCACTGAAGGAAACAAGGCGTCAGCGTGTTTCTTCTCAGCGTCTGCACTTTGAGTCCCACGCACGGCCCATTTGCCAAAGACTACGTGTTTTCTTGCAATAAATCATACGTCCCTAATATCCTCCGGAAGCCGATTCTTCAGTTAATCCCACTCTCCTTCTCAAACAAATATCTCATCAAATCCTCCAACGCTGAAATAAGGTCACAGGAGAAGGATAATGAGAACTGCTACGTATGGGGAAGATCATCGTCAAAGGCGAGAGGATCCTCCCATCTGCTTTCCACTCCTTATCCCTTAATCACACTTGTCCCTCGGTCAGCACGAGGTTCCATCCGTCATTTGTCTCACGCATTCCCATCCAAGTGCGCTGGGACTGTTTGTTTTCCTCGTGCACGTCATTAACATGAAGTTTGTCAAATGTCAGCTGTCATGCGGCCGGCGGGGTCAAATCACAGGTTGTGTTAATTTAGTTTTGCTGTTCCTCGCGGGACTTATCACGCTGTGACATCTATTAACCTTCATCGTTAGTGTCATGTGCACCAAACACAACATGCTCCATGTCAAAAAATACATTTTGTTCTTCCGTTTTTTTGTTCTGTAAAATGACAAGTGTGACGGCGCAGTGGTGCGAAGGATCCCAGGGAGGCTACAGAAAAGAAATAAAGTGCATATGGAAGAAAAAAGACCAAAAACAGATCAGAACATGTAGGTGTTTAGATGTGTATGTGTTGAAAGGGAGGGAGTTGCTCCATCCTGACCTGCTTTTCTCCTTCAGGGGTCATGCACAAGCCTGCCACAATGCTATCAGCTGTCCCTTAAGGTGGCTGCTGAAGTCTACTGAGATATAAGGTGATATATAGCTTTGATATAGCCTGTAATTACTTGCCGTGAAGGCCACACCGCCTTCGGGAAAAGAAAAGGGGAACACACAAAAAAAAAGGGTGGAAAGAGAGACAGAGAGACAGAGACACTGGGGCTCTGATGAGAAAAGGGTCAGTCTTGTTTGATAGCACAAGTGGCCAGCCTCTCCAGCGATTTCACACAGGGAAGTGGCACTAGATGTATACACGTGTTTGAAAGAGGGCAGATTCAACAGATACCTCAGCTGCAGAGAATCGCCTGTGAAAGTGTCCCACGGGGGAACGGCGATGATTGCACAAAAATCACAGGCTGCGGCGTGTGTGCACACACTATGCAAATGGTGTCAAATTGTGCTAAATTAAAGCTCGGTACCATGTTTCAATTACAGTATCATTAGCCTCCATCTAGCTTTCAGCACAGCACCACCTATAAGTGACATGTTTATCCAGAGGCTATGGATTCTGCACATCCGCAGTGTTCAAAGCACAAAAGGGGGGGAATAGCTAATGAAAGAGACCCATTCATTTCACCCTGACACAGGATGGTGCGAGACAACCTTCATTTCAAGATGCATTACAGCGCTCGTGAGCTCAGTGACGCGCTATCACTCACATACAGAGTGCTATTAGCTCTCGCTTAAAAGACTGTAATGGAACCAAACACCTTACCAAAGTAGCTCTTTTATATGGCTTTATAAGTGGGCTAAACTGAAACAGGTAGAGTTTGGGTTTGATAGCTGAATAACAATGGGGCTCTTCTTAGTGGTTGGTGAAGGGGGGGGGGGCTTTAAATGTGTGTTGACAGCACAAGCGAGCCAGTGAGATGGCTGCACTTTTACCAGCGATGGACGCAAGCCTGGCACACAGACTAAGCCTGCAGCAGCGTGGCTCATCTTCAGACACTATGTGAATGCTAACCACAGGGCTCGCCGGTCACCACGACTTAACTGGTGCCAGCAGGAGAGGCAGGTGGTACACAGGCTATAGTGGGATAAAAAGAGTGCCGAGTACCACAAGAGGAAAACAGCACGAGACCATTCACAAGTATGCCAATTAGTTTTTAACCAGATTAAGGTGACTGTGTTACTACACTCGTTTGAAAACCACTTCTTCGAGTTAAATTGAGAGATTAGGTTAGTCAACATTTTTTCCCCTTAGTCAGCCGCCTACACTTGTTTCAACAGTCTGCAGTTGTAACAGCTAAAACATACAACTATCATTCATCAGCATTTTAGGCAGGAAATTCAATCAAACTTCATCTTCAGAAAAGAAAATAAACTTTGATTACCTAGTTTCTCTAGTATCTTTCCATTGACTGTATGTTTTTCTATCCAGGTATGCTTTTACTGCGTTGGCAGTGTGTTCGGAATTGTCGTCATACTGGAAAACCAAGCCACTGCCGATCAGTCACACTCCAGATGAAACATCAAAAGTCTGACAGTATTTTTCTGCGTTTATAACTCAATTCTAATTTTGACATGATTCCAAAATACAAAACTTTCCAAAAAATGTCCAATGAATTCTGCAGTCCATAAGACCTGTTGCCACTGATTTTCAGTAATTTGGCAAACCTCAGCTTTCTTCCCTCCACGGTTTCCCTTCCTTCCCTTCCTTAAGCTTCTTGACAGCCACCGTTCCTCTGAGACCATTGCAGTTAAAAGGACTGCACTGAAATGAGCTAATGTTCAAAGGAAAACTTTGAAAGGCCTGCAGAACTCCAGCAGAACTATTGCTCAAGTCGAGGAAGCAAAGTATAAAGAATTTAGACTTTTGCACAGTACTGTACATCAAGATTTATTTTTTTTAGGAAGTGTCCCTGTGCTCGTTTCTAGGTCTATATTTTTATTCTTGGGCTCTACTACTCTTTCACCTTTTATTTAAGCCCATTCCCATTTTTTAAACAGAAGGTTTGAAAAGCAAATAGGAGGGAATGCTCTGTTTGTGATGACCATTTCATGGGTATCCCCTCCCTTTGACATTTTAGTTGCAAAAGTAGGAAAAACTATCTAAGACAGATCATTTAGAGAGGTTTTTGCTTCACAGGTTCCTGACATTGTTCTTATTATTTGCAACTTTGGCCATGTTTCCTATGAGCGTCCAGGACTTTAACAGTATATACATGATAATAAAAGAAAAAGCCAATATGTCTCCTTTCACCATTTGCTCAAAGCATTTGAGGAAGTGTTATATACTCTAAAAATGGAGCAAAAACTTTGATTTACTGACAGATGGTGGTCATTTCTACACAGAACAAACTCAAGTCAGCTCTAAGTGAGTCAGTGTAAGCTTCGCAGTTGGTCTTGTCAGCACCAAGCTGTGAGAGTGTTGATCCCCGCTGTTCTTGAGGACCACAACTGCAGCTTGAGGGAATACCATTTATATCAAACATTGTCCATGTTTGCAAGATGCCTTATAGATTGCATCACTTTGGCTGAAGTCTAAACAGTGTCTGTCACACTTCAGAATGAGAACGTATCTTTGGGGTTTGTGGGGTTTTGAATAATTAGCAGAAAGGTTACGCAGGAAATCAGATATTCGTTAGTTTATCTGTTGGAGTTTAACCAATAACCTATTTTACTGACTCTAGGGCAGTTTTTGACAGGCCTGTTGCATTTGCTTGCTTCGCTCGTGTATTATAACACAGACCTGTATGTTAATTTATTATGTTATTCTTTTTGATGCCTATATTTCGTCTTCTTTTTCTTTGCAAGCTACATATTCATGGTATAAGACAATAAGCCAATAACCAACCACAGGCACTATTAGTGTTATTGTTTGCAGACATATATTTAAAAGACATGCAGACATATATAATCGTTTATAAAATGAATCCAGAAACAACAGCGTACGTGTAACGTACACGAAATATCCGTATAAGCATATCTGTAACGTATACGTAATGTAGCTGTTTGAGATCAGCTGACAAACACAACATGTATAATTTAAGGACTTGAGTGTTTTAAAAATTATTCCCAAAAGTTATACAGATGTGTATGTTGTAAATTTCATTCAGATTGATTAAGGTATCTAGGAGGAGTTGGCGAACAGAGGTACGCTACGATTATAGTAAGACACTTTCAGCACTACTAGTCAGTTATTACGTTAAAAGAAGTGCCGTTCAACACAAATGTTGCATTCGTGGTTGTTTAAAAAGAATACATTTTTAATCCAGCCAAGTTCTGTATTACAAGTGTTTTTGTAGCCTAAAAAATTAGCTCGGTAATCAAATACCTCATGAAAGCCACAATCAGGGGGAAATCGGGTTACTGGGAACCATGTAAATGCTCTAATCACACTATTACCTTGTTTGGATTGCTTCCAGTGATTAGGCTATGGACAGAGACAGGAAAGTATGAGGTGAAAAAGGAACATCCAGCTAAAATATTAATGAAAGAGTGTGCTCGCATCAATACCGATGTCAAGACACTGGAGATAATGCAGTGAAGAAAAAATTATCAGAAACCTGAAGAATTCCTGTGCAAATGTCTGAAATCTGATTAACCTGAATTCATTGTCATCTAAAAACAGAAACAACACTAAGACATACATCGGTCTTTTATTATTTTTAGTTAGGCATCTAAAAAATAAAAAGACATGAATATCCATAATCTCCCTGTCCTGGCTTTGGCCTTATCTTTGTCTGTTCTAACTGCTTGTTTCTGTTTCAGTCTCATTTTCCTTTTTAACCCTAATGAGCTTAGCCGCAGGTGCCTAGCAACGCCTGTGACAGCTTGACAATGAAATAGTCGGAGGTGGCCGTTCATTTGTTGTGCTAACCCCCGCATGCTAATGCTTAGCTGTGTCACTAAAGCCACGACTACGTCCCTTCTTTGCCACCCTCCCTCCCAGCTCCAATTCATGCTACCCACACCTTTCATCCACTCAGCAGCTTCCTCTCCCAAGACAAAGTGCCCTGGCTCTGAATCAGGTTGTAGTTCCCTTTAAGCATCATTGAGACACCCCCGGTAGCAGTGAGATGCTAAAAAGACACACTTGTCCCTGGTACTTTATGCTAGTTTTGTGTTCTTGACAGTTGCAGGACCCGTTGATTCATTCCTGCAGGGATTTTCGTCTGAGTGGGCGGCTCGGAGAACAAAGGAGCTACAGGGTGCATCAATTATCTGACAACATGTTTCAAACTACCTCGTTTTAGCATCGGCTGCTTTTCACACAGCTGATTATCTGAACTCTGTGGTACCAAACTAAAAGGCAAAGAGCAATAGTTTGATAAAGCCCAAAAGTCCATTAGTATTCTCAAGGGGCCGTGACCAATCTGGGACTAAAGCTCTGGAAATAAGTAGAGGTGAACATACATTCAGCTTTGGAAATAAAATGAGGCAGACAAAGTCAATGCAGAGCAGCAATTTAGATAAAGTCCATCGCTTCTGAGTGCTCAAGGGTGTTTTGACCTCAAAGGCAAGGGAAACCATGCTTAGAATGATAGCAGATAGGAGTTTTTATTCTGCTCCTAAGTGCTGCAGTAAGTCAACAAAACACCAAAGACTGACTATGTGTATATTCACTCCGCACTCTCCTTGAGCTCCCCGTTCACTGCTTTCATACAACTTGCTTCAAACACTCAAAACTTGTTTATATATTGCCTTAATGTTAGCAATCTATTACACGCAAAAAGCCGAAGTACAGTAAGAGCATCCTCCCTCTCAGGCCTGACAAATAGGCCTCCATGTCCCGGTTTCTGCACAACAGGCTCATAACTCTGAAAACAAAGCTCACTTCTGGCAGTGAAACTCATCACACATGTTTCTTCTGCTTTAACAAATAACCTGCTCGTATTATTTGTAATGATCATTGATTTGTGTCAGTGTAAATTTATGGCTGGCACAGATTAGCAGCCAGGTATGGTGAGGTTTGTGGTTAATGCTGCTTGTGGCTCACTGGTTTTCTCAGTCAAATTAATCCATAACAGAGAAAAGTTAATATACTATAACCTACTCTAATAATCTGCTCTGCGTTCATTTTGTGGCTTTGTTAACTCGGAGCTCTGTTTTCTACTTTTAACAAATCTCAAGGGCTGGTCCCACACCAGACCCAAATAGTATTGAAATAAAGTGTGTACATATCCTTGGGAGTAAGTAAAATATATTAAAAAAGCTACTCTGTTAAGAAAACATGTTTCAAAAAGAAGACATTTTTAATTTTTAATTCAATATCAGCAATCCTCAGGTGTGAATTAAAGTATTTCTCATTAACACAAGACTGGTTGATTATGTTTTCAAGATATGACAATTATTTAACAGCAAAAAGCAATTTGTTTCCTCTGAGCGTGCCTGTGTGTGAACACGTACATATTCATGCATGCAAATAGTCTCAAGCTAGTCTTCTGAATGGGAGCCCAAACAACCTATCATTATTATTATCATCATCATCTGCTGTGGTCAACAATGCACCTTTAAAATGAGTGCATACAAAAAGACCTTGCATCGTGGCCCTGGATTTCTTTTAGAGATGCTGCATAAAAGAAAGAAAATAGCCTGGGAATGTGTTTTAAATTCTCAATTTTTTTTTATCCAAGGATAGAAAAAAATATGACTATACTGCATCTATTATGCATATTTTTCAATCGTCATTATGACCCTTTTCCACCACAATTCTTGGAAACGGTGTAGGAGGGTTTTTGGATCTTGTCATTTCATTTTAAAGTATGTACGGTTTTGACTACTTCCTGTTTAGTAGACTGCCCCACAGAGGTCTACTGTCTCTTTACAACATCCATCATTTTGGAGAACACGCTGCACGGTTAAGTTTGTAACCCACAATGAAGTGGAAGCTAGCAAAGTAGGCTAATAAGCTTCCAGTGGGAAAGCGGTTTTAGGTTATTTATATCAGCTCCCGCTGAGTCATCTGTAGCTTCCATAGACCGCATATAAAATATGGATGTAGCCTCCAAATTATCTATGAGTTTGTCTTCTAGTATTATGAATACTCAGCTTTAGATTTATGACCATTGCTATAAAGGTTTCTGTGGACAGATGTGACCACTTTTAGATGAAAAAAAGCTAAGTAGAGTTAGCTTGCTAGCTAAGCTAACGCTACCACATAGCTAACACTAACAGCTAGCTTGGCTAGCAAGCTGCATCCATACACTCTATAAATTAATTACATACACACTAATAGGATCTAATTAGTGTTAAAAAACATACAAATAAGATGCTAGATTTTCACTCAGCAAATGTGACTTCTTAGACTTCCACTTTATTTGTCACATAACAGCATTTAAAATGGTTGGTTCTCCAAACAGAACCAACACCCATGAAGAAATGTAGTCCAGTTACTTGGCTCTCCTGACCTAAAAACTAACATGCAGAACCATCTATAGCCACCTGTGTTTGCATTAACCTGTCAGCCCTGTCAGAAAATAAAATGCAGCCATGAAAGCGATAGTTAGCTTCAACCATTGTCATCCTAAACTGTAAACATGTTGTTTGTACAGCAGGAACCTTTAACACAGACGTCTACGGGGAAGTACTCAGTTTTTTTACTTCATCACTTTTTAACCTGGTTAAGTCGTCAGTGTGAAATTAAGTTTCTTAGCAAAGCTGATTGCTTTAATTCAGCTTGACTTCTTAAATATTAATTATATAGCCGATTAAGAATATTTACTACAATTCATACAAATTTATGTCCGTACCTTTGAGACATGATCTTGTATGCATCTGGAAGGTAACACCGTGTGTTCTCCATCTGCGCTGGGTCTGCGTCGCAGATCTTATCATCAGTGCGGCCGTAGTTGGCGCTCTCGATCAAGATGACGTCAGTGCCCGGGCATCGTAGCTCAATGGGGTAGCTCTCGCAGGACAGCTCCCTCCTCACCACCGCCATGGGGATGGGTGCTCGACTGAAGGCTGAAGGAATACAAAATAAATAAATAAATCAGTGTGTGAGAATTTCCGTTGTCTTCTTACTGGTGAAAATATTTCTACAAATAAGTGTTAAAGCAACTTCAACCTGCAGTTGTGGTTAGCCCAGACCTGCGTTTTTAAAAAAAGCGTATACTACTGCAGGAAAATACAATCAAAAGGTCTGACACAGAGGCATAGGTGAAGAGGTTAGCCACCCTTTTCTAGAGAGTGTGGGTGGTTAGGACGCTGCTTGTTTGGAGTGGGAGGATGAGCGCTAACACAGGGGCCCCGGAGAGGCCAGGAGCTGTCGAAAGAGAGAGTACGAGATTGACACAGATCAAACATAAGGAAATGGACACGGTGTTTGCTTTTGGCTGTGAGAAAATAAACATTCATTACATGGGCACTCAACTGAGAAATTAGAGACAGGCAGAAACACAAAGGCAAAGGATCCACAGCAGAGTGTGGCCCGAGTAAATTGTTCAAATTTCCCTCTAGACTAAAATCTATAAATCATAAGAAGCGCCGCATTCTTTGTTTTTTAAGGTGAAACAATGCCTTTCAGTTAGACAACACAAAGGCGAGAGGCAGGAGGTCAAAAGGTGGCCCTGTGCCTCAAGCCAAAAATGAGAGTCAAATTGGCAAAAATCCGCTGTTTACTGCAGAGCCAAAATGGCCGGGAGACCCCAGTGAGGCTGAGAGGCGGCCGTCCAAAGGTTGCCATTTTTTCCCTTTCCTCTGACACAGGGGCGCGAGCACGCACGCACGTCTGCGGAGGCTCACAGCCGCGCACGAACACGGCATGTGCAGAGCAGTCTGGAGAAGTTCTGTGTTTACAGCGAGAATAAAAAATGAGCGAGAAGCGTAAACATTGGCCTGAGTGACTGTAGGAGGACTGTGGCAGTTACGGATTTCTATAAACATCCTTTCAGACGAGTGTCTGAACTGAAAAAGCCAGTGCTGGATGACATGGAACACAGACATTCATCAGGGAGGACAGATGGAGAAAAAGAGGCACACGGAGTGAATCCACATGTGAAAATGAGAGTGGGTGATACCACATGTAGCTCTAAAACTCCAAACGTGGCCCCAATGTGTCACTCGCGTGTGTTTGCGACAGTATGTATGCAATAAAGAGCTATGTATGAATGTGAATGGAGAAGAGCGCTATGTGAGTGCAGTCCATTTACCACGATCTCATTTTGACCTTGGAAACAACAACAGCGACAATAATCTCACCACAAGGTCCTTTTAATCATTCCTCTGCAGCCTTCATTCATATCATAAATACGCCATCAGCAAGTCGAGTACAACTGCTGCAGATACAAGAAGTCTCCATTTAAAAAGCTCAAATGGGAAAAATTCTCACTTTTAAAGGTCACGCAATTGAAAACTCCTGAAAAAAGACAATTAATGAAACGATCTACGTCAGTCTAATAAAAGCTATAAAAATCACACTTATTTAAATCCATGATCAGAGAGCGTACCTGTCTGTAAAGCATGAACCAGTGTTATTTGCTAATGAAAATCATGGAATAGGTGATAGCATACAAAAAAAGATAACTGAACCTTTTGTCACACATTCAGTTTTAAATATATATTTATGGCATCCATCACCTTGGGTGTGAAGCGGCAAATGCTTAAGTACTAAACAGCTGCGTCTGAGATGTGCAAAGTGTACAATTTTCATCCATCGCTGTCTCGTTTTTCCTCACCCTTGCAGCCATGTCATTGTTTGGCACGGTTGTGATTCACACAAGAAACAAAGCAAAGCACTAACAATGACAATTTTCTGACGGAAGTTACATTCAAGTTTGTCCAGCGCCGTGCCGCCGCGCACGGCTCGTTTCTTTCTTTACCAGCTCTTCCCAGTATTGCCGCTTTACTGAAGTCAGGCCAGCTTATCATGTTTAATTACATATCTTAAAACAGCTAGGCGCAACAATGTCGAGCTGACACTTCATGTAATCTCAGACGGATTGGTTGATGTTGAGATCAAGGCTCTGTGGGGGCCATACCATCTGTTGCAGAACTCTTTGTTCTCGCGTCTTCCCTATGGTGTCGTGCCATCGAATGCAAATATCTGAAATGTCGCAGCACTGAACACTTTAAAAATGTCTTTTATTTTTAAAGTAATGTAGTGGTGGGTGTTTTTTAGCCAGTGGAATAATGCAAAACCTGATACCTTTGAGTAAATGCCTTTCTTTATAACCTAAATCAAAAGGCTTAATACAGAACCCTGCCAGATTTTTGTATACATAGTTGTATTACTGTGCATTACAGTAAGGTAGATTTACTTAATTTACTGTATTTTCACAGTGAACTTTCATGGAATCCACATTGTGCAGATACAGTACTGTGCAAAAGTCTTGGGCCACCCATCATTTCTTTAATTTGCTTCCACAGAGCCAGATTTTTTTGAAAGTAGTCTTAAGCAATAGCTCCCCAGGTTTCCTGAAGTTCTTTCAAAGTTCTTTTTCATTCATTATCAGCCCAGATCTTGACCTATGAATGATTCAAGCATAAAAACACATCTAACTCAAGGGAGGAACCAGTGTTGTGTCTACACACTGCAGACAATTTAGCAAAGAATTTTAATTTGTATCTTTAGGCACTTTGTTACTAGCAGCTTGTTGCAAAAACACATTTGTTCCAATTTATTCAGCTGAGTCTGTGAAAAATGACAAAGATAACACAATTTCACAGGAATAAAATTGTACTTTTGAACCAACAAGGTGATTTTTAAAGAGCTATTAACTGAAAACTTGGAATATCTAAGCATAGATTGCAGCGTGTCCTTAAAAAAATCGAAGAAACTGGACTGGAAATGTCCGTAAGCAATAGGAAAAAAATCCAGAAAAGACCTGACAGAGGACCTGAGAGCTGCATCTGAAAATCGGTGGCAACAGGTATTTATTATTTTTTGCTCGAGTTATCATCAACATATACAGCGGTCTATACTTATGGAAAATACAGTCACATTTTGATCCATGTAATCCCATCTGGAAAGCATCTGATAGGCTGTATTTTCCAGCATGAGAATGATCACAAACACACTGCCAATGCAGTAAAAGCATGCCTTGGTAGAAAAACACACAATGAATGCTATCAGTCATAGACGAGCCTCCCCAGACCTCAATGTTATTGAAGCAGCCTGCGATCATCTTGATAGAGAACCGAACAAAAAGGCAACCAACATCCAAAGAAGAGCTTTGAATGTCCTTAAAGAAGCACGGAGAACTATTCCCGAAGACTTCTTGAAGAACTTACAAGAAATCTTGCCTAAGAGAGTTCAGGCTGTCTTAAAGAATAAAGTTGGTCAACCCAAATATCGACTTTCAAGCTTGTTAGAACTGTCAAAACTCTGTCCTTTCCTATTAAATTGCTGCACCTATTTCCCATTTTCCCAGTGGAATATAAAGAAATGAGGGGTGGCTTGAGACTTCTGCACAGTACTGTGTACGTCCCATAATAGATCATTACGCCGTATTTATGTAAGAGGACACAATCTCGACCATTAGCAGTTTAAAAAGTCATCCAAGTACCACTTTTTATCTTTCCCTGGAGCTAAACAGAGAAAACACAAAGACACACGGCGAGGTGAAACAACAAAGTCCCTCATTATTGTGTCATTTCATTTTGTCTCATAAATCATTCAAGCCCCAACACAGTAAAGCACTCTTGCCATTGAAATATCACAGATTGGAATTGTTATATTCAGTGGCGATGAAAGCCATCAATTATCTCCCTCTTAATGGGAAGATTTATTCCACCCCCTGAAAAGCACCGCTGTGGATCACACCAAACTTCTTTGAAAGTGACAACAGCAGAGCAAGGGGGATAACACGGGATGAATACGGCAGGTGCACTTAGCTAAATGTCGAAAGTGTAATTGACTTTGATTGAAAAGAATTAATTGTTTATTTATCCTCCTGCTTTTAAGCGTCCACGCTTACTTTGAGAGCTGCCTCAGTTCAAAAAAAAGAGGCCCTATTGAATAGTCCGCATTAATCTCGATAAATACGATCTCATTGATTTGCTATGAAATCTTAGAGTCATTCTCTCAAACCTCGTAGCAGCGCTAAGCCAAGGGCTCAGTTGATGCCAGCATCCCCCCCGAAAGAAACATTAAAAAAACATCAGAGAGCGGCGAACACGATGCCGTCAGCATGGGCACCAGCAATCCCCTAATGCAGGCGAGTAAAAGCAGGCCAGTGATGTCTCAGATTACCCAGCTAGTCAACAACTGTAGTGTAATTACATTTGTGCCCGGAGGCGGTGATTGATAGGGCTCATATTCCTCAGGTGCCAGAGCCATCATCTTGCCCTGCTTGCACGCATCCCCATCTACCTGCAGACATCATTGTCAGATCTATTGAAAATCGAAATAGTCTTATTGAAAGTCCATTCTCTACCCTAAGCTCCCATGTTCTATTCACTTCATCTCGCTTTCCCTCTCCTCAACTAATAGAGGTGTATTTATATGCAGTGTGGATCTCTTTTCTCCACTGCAGA